>NC_058384.1:2904375-3227083 GCF_018350175.1 Felis catus
GACTAAAAATCTCCTCCGGTACTAGAGTATTTGAGAAACAAGAGTCTTGCCTCAGGAGAAGAGTCTGTCTCAAATACGTGGCCAGTCTCCCCATCAACACATTTGCCAAATAGGAAAAGGGCACGGGGTAGGAGGCTGAAGGGTAGAGTGAATCGCCCACACTTTACAGAGTGAGGAAGAGAGCCCCAGCCTGGCTCTTTCTAGATCTCCCTTTATGATACTTGAACCCGGAGGAAGGCTGAGCCAATGAAATCTGCAAGCCAGCCCTGTCCTAGCTCAATTCCGGTTAGAGGGAGCTCTAGGAGAAACCGAAAACTTGTGCTACAGCGCCACCTTCTGGAAAACAAAAGAAAGGCTCCGGAATGACAACCTGTTGAACCCTTAGAATCCAAGGAGACAAAACCTTCCCTGAGTAAGAAAGGTGTCTGCTACCTCAAGTGTGACCACAGAGGTACATTTCATGACGCACTATGAGAAAACGACAGTGATGTGGTTTCACAAAAAGAAAGGACTGTTTTCCAGCAACTAACTTCAAAGACACGAAGCACTGTGTTCTCACAGATAAAAAATTCAAAATGGCGGTTAGGAAGAAATTCAATGAACTAGGAGAAAACTCAGAAAGGCAACTCAGTAAACTCAGGAATAAAATTAGCGAACAGAAGGAGTACTTTACAAAACAGGCTGAAATTATGAGAAAAACACAAACAAAAATTCTGAAGCTGAAGGCCTCAATATATGAGGCTGAAAAATGCGTGACCAAGCACTGGGGGCACCTGGGGCGCTCAGTGGGTTGAGCACAGATTCTTGGTTTCAGCTCAGGTCACCATCTCATGGGTCGTGGAACTGAGCCCCGTGTCGGGCTCCGCGCTAAGCGTGGAGCCTGCCTGGATTCTCCCTCTCTCTCCCTCTGCCCCTCCTCTCTGCTCATGCTCCCTCTCTCTCTCGCTCTCTTTCTAAAAATAAATGTTAAAAATTTTTTTTTAAAAAAGCACTGAAAACAGAGCAGATCAAGAAGCAGATCAAAGAGAATACATGATTTGGAGGGGGGGAATCTAGAAATGGTTCAGGTGGAAGAGAAGAGAGATCTGAGATTTTTAAAAAGTGAAGAAACTCCACAAGAGTTACCATAGTCTATCAGACAAGCGAACCTAAGGAAAATGAGGATACCACAGGGAGGTGGTTTATTTAAAGAAAAAATAGCTGAGAACTTCCCCAAACTGGAAGAACTGGTCATGAAAGTCCACGCAGCTGAACAGGACACATTACTATCTCAATGAAAAAAGATCTTCACTAACGCACCTTATAATGAAACTGTCAAGAGTCAATGGTAAAGAATTTTTTTTAAGTTTCTTTTGAGACAGAGAAAGAGAGAGAGTGAGAGAACGAACATGCATGCGAGCAGGGAAGGGGCAGAGAAAGGAGACAGAGAATCCCAAGCATGCTCTGTACTGTCAGTGCACAACCCAATCTCATGAACCATGAGATCATGAGCTGAAATCAAGAGTCAGACATTTAACCAACTGAGTCACCCAGGAGCCCCATCAATGGTAAAAAAATTTTTAAAGCACCCAGGGGGAAAAGGGACGTGACTTACACCCATTAGGCTATCAACAGATTTCTTGGCAGAAACCACAGAGCAGGAGAGAGTGGAATGACATATCCAAAGTACTGACAGATAAAAACCACCAGCCAAGAATATTCTATCCAGCAAAGTTATCCTTCTGATATGAAGGAGAGATAAAGGCTTTCCAAGAAAACAATAGCTAAGGTAACTCACCACCACAGACCTGCCTTCAAGAAATGTTGAAAGGAGCTCTTAAAACTGAAACAAGGGGTGCCTGGGTGGCTCAGGCTGTTGAGCGTCCAACTTCGGCTCAGGTCATGATTTCACAGTTTGTGAGTTCGAGCCCCATCTTGGGCTCTGTGCGGACAGCTCGGAGCCTGAAGCCTGCTTCGGATTCTGTGCCTCCCTCTCTCTCTGCCCCTCCCCTGCTTATGCTCTGTCTCTCAAAAATAAATAAACATAAAAAAATTAAAAAAAAAAAACAGAAAATGAAAGCACACAAAATTCTGATTCAGATGACAGACATTCAGAACTAGAAAACTGTAACCCTATTTCAGAATAGTGTGTCACATACTTAATGATAGCATAAATGTTAAAGGAAAGGAGCATTTAAAATAACTATAGCTACTACAATTTTACTTTTTAAAGTTTATGTATTTTTGAGAGAGAGAGAGACAAAGTGTGAGTGGCGGAGAGGCAGAGAGGCGGGGGTGGACCCAGAATTCGAAGCAGGCTCCAGGCTCTGAGCTGTCAGCACAGAGCCCGACGTGGGGCTCAGACTCACAAACCCTAAGATCATGACCTGAGCCAAAGTCAGATGCTTAACGACTGAGCCACCCAGGCGCCCCCAGCTACTACAATTTGATAACAAATTCACAGCATAAGAAGAGAAAACTTGTGATACCAAAAGTATAAAAGGGAAGGCATAAAAGGATGGAATCTTTGTAGGTGAACGAAGCTGCTATCATCAGAGTCAGGACTATTTTATCTATGAGACATTTTATGTTAACCTCATGGTCACCACATGGCAAAAATCTAGAGCAGGAGCAGAGGCACAAAAGATTAAAACAGGAAGGAGCCAATCACCATGGAAAACCACCAACTGGCAAAGGCAGACAGAAGGAGAAGTTAAAGGAAACAACGGAGAGACAAAATAACCAGAAGGCAAAAGAGAAAATGGCAGTAGTGAGTGCTTACAGATCAATAATCCCCCTAAAAATAATTGGATCGCACTCACCAACAAGAAGGCATGGAGCAGGGGGAAGGATTTCAGAAACAAACAAACAAGACCCAAGTATATATGCTGCCTAAAGGAGACCTATCAGCTCTGAAGATACACACAGGCTCCAGGCGAAGGGAGGGAAGATAATACTCCAAGCAAGCAAAAACCAAAACAAAGTGGGAACAGCCATACTTCTTTCAAACAAGAGAGACTTCAAGCCAGAAATGGTAACAAGACAAAGGTCATTGTAGAAAAACAAAAGGGTCAATACGTTAAGAAGATATAATAATCTGGGGCGCCTGGGTGTCTCAGTGGGTTAAGTGTCCAACTCTTGATTTCGGCTCAGGTCATGATCTCTCGGTTGGATTGAACCCCACGTGGGGCTCTGAGCTGACAGCATGGAGCCTGCTTGGGATTCTCTCTCCCTCTCTCTGCCCCTCTCCCACCACTCACATTCTTTCTCTTTCTCAAAATAAGTATTTTTTTTAAAAAAGAAGATATAACTGTAAGTGTATACACTCCCAACACCCAAGTACCGAAACATATTAAGCAAGTACTAACAGATCTTAAGGAAGAAAGAGACGATACAATAATAGTAGGTGACTTCAATACCCCACTGTTAACAATGAATAAATGGTCCAGACAGAAAATCAGCAAGGAAATGTTGCAATTGAGCCCTACTTTAGAACAAAGGGACTTAACAGACATTACAGAACATTCCATCCAACAGAAGCAGCATACACATTCTTAAGTGACAGCAGGACAGGCTCCAGGACAGATCACATGACAGGACATAAAACAAATATCAGAAAATTTAAAAAGAAATTATACCATCTTTTCTGACCACAATGGTATGAAATTAGAAATCAACAAGAGGAAGGCGAGAAGAACTACAAGTATGTGCAAATTAAATGATTCTAAACAACCACTGGGTCAAAGAAGAAATCAGAAAAGAAATAAAAAATTTTCTCAAGACAAATGAAAAAGAAAACACAAACCTATCAGATTTGTGGAATCGATGGAGTAAAGCAGTTCGAAGAGGAAGTTTTTTTTTTTCTTTAAAAAAGTTTATTGACATTCTATGCAGTGAATGTACTGTGCAGTATTAGTTTCCAGAAAAGATTTCCGTGGCTCATCACTCACATACAACACCCAGTGCTCATCACAACACGTGTGCTCCGTAACACCCACCACCCATCTAGCCCATCCCCCACCCCCCTCCCCTCCAGCAACCCTCAGTTTGTTCTCTGAAAGCTGATAGCAAAAATGACCATATTAATAAATTAGAGTGATTTCAAATAACCTAATTTACACTTCAAGGAACTAAAAAAAGAATAACAAATTAAATCCAAAGTTAGCAAATGGGAGGTAAAAATAAGGTTCAGAGCAGAAACAAATGAAATAGAGACCAGAAAAATAGCAGAAAGGATTGAAGAAACTAAGAGCTGGTTCTTTGAAAAAATAAACTACACAGACAAACCTTTATCTACACTAAGAAAAAAAGAGGAGACTCAAATAAAATTAAAGAGATGGGGCGCCCGGGTGGCTCAGGCGGTTAAGTGTCTGACTTCAGCTCAGGTCATGATCTCACCGTTCATGAATTTGAGACCCGCAAAGGGCTCCCTGCTGTAAGCACAGGGCCTGCTTTGGACCCTCTGTCCCCCCTCTCTCTCTCTGTCCTTTCCCTGCTTGCTCTCTCTCTTTTTTTAAAAAATGTCTATCCACTCTTGAGAGAAAGAGAGAGGGAAAGAGAGAGGGAAAGAGAGAGGGAGAGAGAGAGGGAGAGAGAGAGGGAGGGAGGGAGGCAGGTATGAGCAGGGGAGGGACAGAGAGAGGGAGATACAGAATCCCAAGCAGGTTCCAGCTCTGAGCTGTCGGCACAGAGCCCAACACGGGCTCGAACCCACAGATGAGACCATGACCTGAGCCGAAACTGGATGCCCAACCGACTGAGCCACCCAGGTGCCCCTCCCTGCTTACTCTTTCTCTCAAAAATAAATAAGTATCTTGGGGTGCCTGGGTGGCTCAGTTGGTTAAGTGTCTGACTTCGGCTCAGGTCATGATCTCATGATTCATGAATTCAAGCCCCACATCGGGCTCTGTGCTGACAGCTCAGAGCCTGGAGCCTCCCTCAGATTCTGTGTCTCCTTCTCTCTCTCTGCCCCTCCCTGGCTCACACTTTCTCTCTCTCTCTCAAAAATAAACAAAAAAATTAGAAAAAAAAATCAAAAAAAAAAAAAAAGAGGAAGAAATGAAGAGACATTACAACTTAAACGACAGAAATATATAGGATCATATACTATGAACAATTACAGGCCAGGATATTACACGACCAGAAGAGATGGATACATTTCTAGAAACACACAACCTACCAAGACTGACTCAGGAAGAAAGAGAAAGTCTGAACAGACCAGTAACGAATAATGTGATTGAATCAGTAAACAAAAACCTCCCAACACAGCAATCTCTAGGAACTGACAGCTTCACTGGTGAATTCTACCGAACATTTAAGAAAAACTAACAATCTTCCTCAAACTCTTCAAAATAATGAGGAGGAGGGAACATTTCCAAGTTCTTTCTAGAAGGCCTTGATACCAAAACCAGAGAAGACCACAAAAAACTATAGACCAATATCTCTGATGAATATAGATGTAAAAATTCTCAACAAAATATTAGCAAGCCAAAGTCAAGAACACAGTCATAGGATTATATATCACGACAAAGTGGGATTTATCTCTGGGATGCAAGGGTGGTCCAATATACGCAAATCAATAAATGTCACAGATCACCTCAATAAAAGATAAAAATCACACACTCATCTCAACAGACACAGAAAAAGCATCTGACAAAACGCAACATCCTTTCGTGATAAAAAAACCTTAACAGACTGGATATAGAAGGAACATAACAAAATAGGGCCATTTACAACAAAGTGACAACTAGCATTATACTCAACGGAGAAAAACTGAGAGCTTTTCCTCTAAGATCAGAAAGAGGACAAGGATGTCCACTCTCTCTACTCCTATTCAATATAGTCCTGGAAGTGCTAGCCAGAGCAATCAGGCAAGACAAAGAAATAAAAGGCATGCAAATCAGAAAGAGAAAAGTAAAACTGTTACTATTTGTTGACATGATTTTACATATAGAAAATCCCCCAGAGCAAACCCAGATAACAGTTGGAACTAATCAACAATTTCAGCAGAGTTGCAGGATGCAAAATCAACACATAAACCTGTTGTATTCCTTTACAGTAATGATGAGACATTTGAAAAAGAAGTAAAGAAAACCATCCCATTCACAACAGCATCAAAAACAATAAACTACTCAGGAAGGCTTTTAACCAAGGACAAGATCTGTACGATGGAAACTTTAAGAGCTTCCTGAGAAACAGAAGACGACACAAACAACTGGAAAGACATTGCACGTTCATAGATCACAAGTATTAATACTGTTAGAATGTTTACACTACCCAAAGCCATGTACAGATTTAACATAATATCCATCAAAACACCAAAAGGATTCTTCACAGAAACAGAAGAAACAATCCTAAACTCTGCTGTGGCATCACTAAAGACACTGCAGTCAGAGGGATCCTGACAAAAAGAACCAAGTCAGAGGTATCACGCTTCCTACTTTCAAACCACACTACAAAGCGACGATAATAAAAACAATACATTACGGGCACAAACGCAGACACGCAGAGCAACAGAACGAAACAGAGCCTGCGATCAAATTGTGGCAAACGTGGTCAACTAATTCTGCAAGGGAGCCAAGGACACCCAATGGGGAAAGGACGGTCTCTTCAACAAATGGCGCTGGGGAAACGTGCAGAACGAGAGTGGGCCCCTCTTGCACCACTCACAAAAATTAACTCAAAATAGATCAAAGACTTAAACATAAAGACCTGACAGCATAAGACTTCTAGAAGTCTTCTAGAAGAGAACAGAGAAGAAGCTCCCGGACACTGGTCCTGGCAATGGTTTTCTGCATGACACCAAAAGCACGCGCAACAGACACAAAAACTAACAAATGGGGCCGTCCCAAACACGGAAGCTTCCGTAAAGCAAAAGAAACAATTACTAAAATGAAAAGGCGACCTCCAGAATGGGAGAAAATTTTTGCAAGTAACCAAGATGTGGAAACAACCTAAAGGTGCATCGGTGGATGAACGGATTAAAAACGATGGGGCATATGTACACAACGGAGTATTACTCGGCCACGAGAAAGGAAACGTCCTGCCGTGTGTGACAACATGGATGGACCCTGAGCGCACTGCACGGAGTGAAGCAGTCAG
Organism: Felis catus; assembly: GCF_018350175.1. NCBI lineage: Eukaryota > Metazoa > Chordata > Mammalia > Carnivora > Felidae > Felis > Felis catus. The sequence continues at coordinate 2,911,456 of NC_058384.1, forward strand.
ATGGAGAAGGACACACACTGTACGATATCACTTCTATGTGAGATCTAAAACAGTCAAGCTCAGAGAACAACAAAGAGTAAAACTGGTTACCGGGGACGGGGCAGGGGTGGGGGGATGTCATTTCACGGTACAAACTCACAACAAGTAGGAGAGAAATCATAAAGATCTACGGAGCAGAGTGGTTAATACAGACAGCCGAGCTGCACTGTAATTATGTGACATGGGAGAAGGCACTAAACGGTCCTACGACAGCAATCTCGTTACAACAGATAAATGTATCAAATTAGTAAGTTGGACATCTTAAATTTACACAACGATATGCGGCAAATATATTTATTAGAACGTCAAAACAACTTGCATGATAAAGAGGAATTAATCCACATGCAGAGATCTTGGCAACTTATTGAAAAAATAGAAAGCAGTCTGTTTTATTGATGTCTGGGGAGTGTTTTTCTCTACTGGGCCTCTAAAAGTATAATAGCGAAATTTTATTATTGCAAAAACTTGACTCTTTCTCTCTTAAGAGTTACAAGCTTTTTGATTACATTCCTTCATTCACAAAAGGAGTTAAGTAAAATAAATTGTATGTTATGTCCTTTATTTTGGAGAAAATAAAGCAGGGAAGAGGGACAGTGAATGCTGAAGATAAAGCAAGATTAGCTTTCAGGGGCACCTGGGTGGCTCAGTCAGTTAAGCGTCTGACTTCGGCTCAGGTCATGATCTCACGGTTCCTGGGTTCAAGTCCCGCGTCGGGCTCTGTGCTGACAGCTCGGAGCCTGGAGCCTGGAGCCTGATTCAGACTCTGTGTCTCCTTCTCTCTCTCTGCCCCTCCCCTGCTCACACACTCTCTCTCTCAAAAACAAATAAACATTTAAAAAAAAAAAAAAAGACTAGGTTTCAAATAGTGCAGTCAGGAAAGGCCTCATTTAAAGGTAATATTCAGGTAGAAACCTGAAGGAGGTAAGGGAATGAGCCATGTGAACACCAAAGGAAGACAATTTCAGGCAGGGCAACAGCTAATGCCAAGGCCCTGAGGTGGGGATGTGCCAAGCTGTGGGCAGAACAGCCAAGGAGCCCAGGGTGGCTAGAGGCAGAAAGAAGGATGGGGCAGCAGGGGGGTAGGGGGCCCTAGGAGGTGAAGTCAGAAAGGCAGGAAGAAGCCGGGCACGGACAGCGAGCCTGGCTGTTAAAGTGAGTGAGACGGAAAACCCCCGGGGTGGAGAAGAGGCCGTGAGGTAAAATGGTCTAAACTGTGCTCTAAGAGGATTGCTTGGCTGTTGTGTTGGAAACAGATCGGGAAGGTGGGGGAGGAGGGGCGTGGAAGGTAGGGGAACCAGCGAGAAGGCTGTCATGGAAGGCAGGGGACAGCGGTGGTGCTGTGAACAGGGAGGGGGCCGTGCAGCGAGCGATGCCCAGAGTCGGGATCCTCGGTGACAGCAGAGCCACCGGACTCGCTGGCGGCAGGATGTGAGCTGTGACAGAATGACAGGGCTTCCAGGTGCCTCGGAGGCTGCGGTTCTGGGCACCTCGGCTCACGGGGTACTCGGGAGGACCATGGCATTCGGAGGTCAGAGCGCCGGGCAGAAATCAGGGAGCGAGACTGGGAATCACTGGTTCAACAGAAAACCAGGAGATTCGAGCGTCCCAGAGCCCAAAGAAAGAGCTCTCAGGAGGGGGCGTGGTCCGGTGGGTCAAATGCGGACAGGTGCGAAGATGCGGACCGGGCAGCACTCGCCAAGAGTCAACTTGACATCAGCACTCGTGAATTCGAAGTGGGATCGGTCAGCTCACCACGTGTCCCCAGTACGTTACCATCGGCCACACAGGAGCAGACATAATGCATTTAAAAAGACCTGGGGTCCTGGCAAAGGAGGGACACGTAGAAGAGGGAGCAACAGAGGTGGGGGTCCCCATGAGGGGGCTAGGACTGACCACAGGGCAAGGTGACAGGCTTGTTGGTAACGACGGGACTGAAGGCATACTGGAGGCACCAAAGGGGGTTCACCAGACCAGCGTGAACAGGAGATCACGCAGGGTCTGCTTGAAATGGAGATTAATAAAGACTTTAGCTGCCAGAGTCTCAAGACTGGAGTGGATGAGATCAGGCGGAAGACAAGATCATTGGACGTGAACAATCAAGAGACCAAGAAGTCGGAATATTAAAGAGGTCTGCCAACATGCATTTTAAGGTCACCAAGTATTTGGGGCGCTTGGGTGGCTCCGTCGATTACACATCTGACTCCTGGTGTTGGCTCAGGTCATGATCTCACGGTTCGTGAGTTTGAACCCTGCATGGGCTTCTACGTGGGATTCCCTCTCTCCTTCTCTCTCCGTCCCTCCCCTGCTCACGTTCTCTCTTTCTCAAAATAAATAAAGTTAAAATAGACAGAAAGAAAGAAAGAAAGAAAGAAAGAAGGAAGGAAGGAAGGAAGGAAGGAAGGAAGGAAGGAAGGAAGGAAGGAAGGAAGGAAGGAAAGAAAAAGAAAGAAAGAAAGAAAGAAAGAAAGAAAGAAAGAAAGAAAGAAAGAAAGAAAGAAAGAGAAAGAAAGAAAGAAAGGGAACAAAATCACCAAGTACGAGGACAGGAGCGATGTCGCAGAGAAAGTGTGCTAGGAAGAGGAACTTTTTAGGATAAGGAAATATGGTAGGCACACCGAGCGGTACGCTAGGATGCGAAGGGCTCCTTGTCCCCAGACGTGTCTATGTGCACACATACGCACCTGCGGGGGAACAAGGGCTGTTTTGCGGTTTACTGTTAATGTCATGAGTTTACGTAAATGGTATCATACTGTATTCTGCGTGACTTTCTTCCATTGGATTTTTTCCACCTCATAAAATAAACTTCTTTTCAAGATAAAACAACGCTTACAATACACAGTTCCTAAAACTGTGAGTCCAATTCAAAAAAGGGAAAAAATACCACCTTTAAAACATATTTACCTTGAAGCTTTCTGCTAAGTTCAAGTTTTTCCTGCTCAAGGCGCTTAATTCTTCTCTCATAAGCTTCCGTGGCCAAGTTGTTGTCCAGAGTCCTCTGAACGTTGACATCCAGGTCGAGGGAAGCGGGCCCGGCTGTCACTCGTAAACAGCTCCGATCAGAAAGAACACTGCGGAGACAAAACGAGGTGAGTTCACACAGAAACAGAAAGTCTGAAGGAAAAAAGAGCCTTTTGAAACTGTCCATTTAAAACCTGGATTTAAGTAGCTAATTACAGTTGGCCATCTCTGCAGTGACTGTAAAACACATTTTTTGCACAACTCAACACAAATGACTTTTTAGAAGAATTTTTAAGTGAAAAATCGTCCCACTTATCTTGAATTTTAATAACCACAAATCGTAAAATGAAGTTTGCTGAAAACAAGGTGACCACCCAAGTGAAATCATAGTCCAAAGCACACATCATGTCCTCGCTATCAAAATTTGGATGCAAAAGGGAATGCTTTAATTCAATACTTAGCTAAAAATATGTAAAGTGTTGGACATTCAACAGCGAGCAAAAGAGACGCTTGCCCATGAAGAGCTTGGCTTCCAGGGACAGAAACAAACCAGACAAATGAGTAAAATCTTCAGGGCATTAGAGCTGCCTGCTAAGAGACAAAGCAGGGAAGGAGTGTGTGTGTGTGTGGGGGGGGGGGGGGTCGAGCATTAATGGGGAGGAAATAAAAATCTAGACAAAGTGGCCAGGCAGCTATCACTCAGAAAGGAACTCGGAAGAAAGTCCAGAGCGAGGAAGGGGACCAGCCAAGGGAGCCACAGGGGAATCAGCATTCCAGGCAGATGGAACAGAAGTGCGAAAGCTCTGAGGCGAGAGCGTGCCTGGCACATTCACAGGCCAGAAAGGAGATGTGTGTGGCTGGAGTCGAGTAAGCAAGGTCGAGAGTAGGGAGAAACAGAAAGATAAAGGAAGCCAGTCGTGCAGGGCCTTGTGAGAAGTTTGGTTTGGATTAAGACACGAAGGCACTGGGCTTGGGAGGACAGTGGGGGCTGGTCCTGAACGGAGGGGCGATACGCTGTGACTCCTGGCAGGACCAGACGCGTTCAGAGGAATCCAAGAGACAACATCAGAAACACGTGAAGCGGGTGGTTGAGAGATTCTAAGTAGGAGAGAGGGGAGAGGTCTCTGCCGGGGACACACCAGCAAATTTCTGGCAGTGTGCCAGAGCGTAAGCGGGAAAGGTCCCAAGACTAAGCGCTGGGGCACAGGGCCAGAGACAGAGGAGTGGCCAGGGAGGTGAGAGGCGGCCAGGCAAGTGCCCCGGAAACCCCCCCGGTTCATCCACACAGACGAGAGCCCGGGGCCAGAGGGAGGCAGGTGGTCCACGTGTGAAGGAGCGTGCGGAAACCACCCGCGCAACCTCTCCGTGAAACAGGAGGCGAGACTGCGAGGTGAGAGCACGGCGACAGAGGTTTCAGAGGAAAGTACAAAGCACGAAACAGTTACCCGGGGGAGCGGAAGAATGGGCGCGGAGGGTAACACGGCGCGCTTTCCAGGCAGCAAGAGGGGCGCGGGAGGTTGGTAACCATGAACTTAAGGAAGGACCAGCAAGAGCGGTCAGGTGTTTTTCTCTGGACCCTGAGCGGCACAGGTGCGGGCAGAAACGGGGACTGTAAGGATGATGTCACCTTAGCGAAACCACGTGACAGAGCAAGAGGCGGCCGAGGGGTCACGGGGCACACGAGTGATTACAATCGCACTCGGCTTAAGCCGGGTAAGGAGGAACGGGCAGCGGGCAGCGGAGTGGTGGCCCGTGAGAAGACGGCCAAGGTGACGGGGCCTGCCTGGCACACGGGGTGTATTTGCTCAAGAGCAAGGGACTCTTCCAGTTGGTGCCCGTGGCTAAGAGTAAGATTCTGAGCTCTACTGTCCTTCTTTCTCCTCCAAAATCACTTAAAGTCCTCGTGTGTTTAGCTTTTTCCAGCAGTAGCTTCATCCTTTATTGAAATTTTTTGGTTTTTTTTCAAGGCTTTCTTGTACAGATTTTAAAACCTCAGTTCATTTTAATGGGCTTTAAGCTGTCCAAAGTATGTTAACTTTTCAAACTTACCAGCTACTAGTGTATGTGAAACCAACAAACGGCAGGTGGTGGCCAGAAAAGGCGGTATGTGTGGGGGGGGGCATCGTTTCCTAAGGGACGAGAAAACATCTGGTAAGAAATAAGCGACTGTGACCTGCAGGCCGATCCACATATTAGACGTCAAGCGGAAATACGGGCCCGTTGGATTTAGAAACCCCGATCTGGTTTGGTGCAGATGCGTAGTGACGTACGATAAAATTCTAATAAAAACGAAAATCGAGACTGAAAGGCTGACGCCGAGAGTCCAGTCATTAATCACGTATTCGTACCTGCCGATCCGCCTCGTCGCTAAGAATTATTTGTGACTCGAAATCAATACTCACAGTCCTTCTGCACTCGCTCAGGGACGTATGCAAGGAAACAAACAAACAAAACCGAGCTGCCCGGGGCCTACGTTCACAGCTGGGACTGGACAGGGAGGCGTTCTGCCTTCCTGGGTCAGCTGAGATACTACCAACCCGTGCTCTTTCCGGGGCCTACGTGTGCCATGTCTTTCACAGTTTTCTGCCCTGCAGGCACAGGGCCCAAGAGCCATCCGGCCCTCCTAAGCAAGGCGGCTGTGGTGTGCCCTACGAAGAAGTACGTGCGTTAGACAAGCTCTGTTCGGGCGCGAGTTACATGGCCGCTGGTTGTGAATTCGAACTTCATCAATCAATAGTATACATGAAATAAAGTGACTTTAAATAGAAACATACATAAAACAAGGTTATGTATAGACTGGCTGATCAAAAGACCAGAGGCTCACAAGAACCTAACCGTGAGTTTCCCCTAGGAGTTTCCCCGGTTCACTAACACAGGGTACACAGAAACCTAGTTGGAACATGTAACTACCATGATCAGAATCGACTGTACCACGTATCGAATTTGGAAGGACTCAAATTTCTGTTAATGGTAAATACAACTCCTATAATAAGAAAGAAACTGATGAGGAAAGCCCAGAGAGGGAAGCATAAGAAGTTCTTAACTGCCTTGCATATGCTACTTACTGAACAGTGAAAAGTGACATAAAATTAATATAAAAATTCTTAGTGTAGAATTAAAACCATAAGAAATAGGAGCGCCTGGGTGGCGCAGTCGGTTAAGCGTCCGACTTCAGCTCAGGTCACGATCTCGCGGTCCGTGAGTTCGAGCCCCGCGTCGGGCTCTGGGCTGATGGCTCAGAGCCTGGAGCCTGTTTCCGATTCTGTGTCTCCCTCTCTCTCTGCCCCTCCCCCGTTCATGCTCTGTCTCTCTCTGTCCCAAAAATAAATAAACGTTGAAAAAAAAAATTAAAAAAAAAAACCATAAGAAATAAAACAGTGGAATAAAAAATAAAGTTCAAATTAAGAAGACAGGGCCCCCGGGTGGCTCAGTCAGTTAAGTGGCCGACTCTTGATTTCAGCTGGGGTCATGATCTCACGGTTCTGTGAGTTTGAGCTCCACATCTGGGCTCCACACTGATGGTGTGGAGCCTGCTTGGGATTCTCTCTCCCTTTCTCTCTCTCTCTCGTTCTCTCGCTCTCTTTCTCTCTCCCTCTCTCTGCCCCTCCCCCACTTGTGTTCTCTCTCCCTCTCCCTCTCTCTCTCTCTCTCTCTCTCTCTCTCAAAATAAACTTAAAAAAAAGACTAACCAGACAAAAACCATAAAATCATGCATTCTTCTTGTCCTAAATTGCACCTATGTAACCTAAAGGTTTGGAGCAGGAGTTGAGGACCTAACAGGCCCGTAAGCCCCAGGTGGTTGAAGGCCTGGCTACCCTGTCAGTCTGCCACCACCCCAGGTAAGGCCGGGACCTCAGGACAGGCAGGCTGTAGATTTCCACCCCCTTCTTTCCCCACAACTTTGCTATCTCTCAAGGCACCACCACCGGGCATGGGCGGCTCTCCCAATGGCATCAGCAGAAGCAGCTTCCTGCCAACGTTCGACGGGCCCCAACCAAGCTGATGGAAGGCGGTGGGGGCGCTTGTTAACCAAAGCTCAGGTTCTTATGAATAAATGCTTCTCAATTTATTTACCCCGGGGGATTTGTCAAGCCCCGCAATGGTCCAGTACCATGGCGCTCTTGAAGGAGAGATTGGCCAACCTCCTCACTCTGCCATCATGAGTCCACTTTTCTAAGCAGCTAATTTCTCCTCTTCCTCGGAAACCTAAGGCATCACTGACCTAATGAGTAAATCGTGAAGCTGAATTCTGCTCCTTATCATGAATAAACATGTTCACCTCAGTGGACTCCCTTAATCGCTTCACGTCTGGGAGAATAAATACTAGAAGCCATGATAACGGTCTGACTGGTAATTGATAAGGAGGCCCGTGAAACTGCTTTTATAACCATGTTAAAAAGGAAGAGACAGAACCCCTTCACAGAGTCATACTTACAGAGTTCTTTAAACAATCATCATCCACATCAAAATTGGATGTATCTGTGGGGCTACTAACTTCTGGAATATAAGGTGCTTCACAGTTTCGAATATTATCCCAATCGATTCCATTGAAAAAGGGGTGTTTCTTAAAGTCTTCTATGCCGTTCTGACCCAGTCGGTGTTCTCTGCTGCAAATGAGCCTTCGAATAAGATCCTTAGCATTTTCAGACACGTCGGTCACTTGAGCTGGAAACTGAAACCTCTCCTGAAAAACAGACACAAAATAGAAACCAGTGTTTAACTCCCTAAGTAGGCTGATGAACATTCATTCGTTCTTCAAGATGCGCTTTCTCTTAAAAATGTCTAATAAGTGTTCACTGCTACCAAGTACTCATACTACAGGAGATCCAGGGATGGGTGAGAACAGAAAATTTTCCTAAAGGAACTTGTCATTTTAAGTGTGACTCAGTCATGCACACACTGCAGGAAGAAGAAAAAATCAAATGCCAACGTACCTCACTCTGCTGTCGGAATGAAGACAACTTATTAAAAGTAGAGTCTGACTCAACCTTTCAGGAGAGCGTATGTGACGGGTAACATTCGGATAAGTCACGAATGAAGGGCTGAGTAACGATAACAGATATTTGGAAAGAACGGAACGTGTATTGACACCATGACGTGCTCTACGCACCCACCTGGTGAGTCCTCACAGCGGGGGTCGAAGGCAGGCACCTCTCTTATCCCATCTGCACAGAGGAGGAAACAAAGGCCCAGGGAGTTCGCTCCCAGTCATACGACGGGCTTGGGTGGAGCGGCCCAACTCCGGAACCCACGCTCTGGCCCGCCATGTCACAGACAACGGTGTCTCTCCGAAATGCTCGATGCGCTAATTACAACTGCGTAGCTCTTCCCTGTCTGTCCACTCTTCCTAACTACTTTAGCAGGTTACTTTCACAGCCAGGTACCAGAGCGCCAACTCTACAGGAAATGTCAACTCTCTGGAAAAGCGTCAACTACACAGCAGAGTCAACTAATTGTAACTGTTTCACCAGATCAACTAAGAAGAACAGATCGTCACTCCTTTTATGGGATATTCCTATTCCAGATTTTTGCAATTGCTCATGCTCTGCTGAAACCAATCAACCAGAAACAACTTCTTCTTATAATTTATTTCTATTTCACTTGTACTAAATGGGTTAATAAGGTTCTATTCATTTGTCCCCGTGGTGAATCTGGATTGTTTGCACTGCTTTGATCATAAACAAGACTGGAAGAGGTATCCCTGTACATACATCTTGGTTGAACTGAATGTTTCCTTTAGGGCAGAGTCCTAAAACTCAAGTTGCTCAATCCAAAGTTCTATCATTTAAAAAAAAAATTTTAAGTTATTCATTTATTGTGAGCAAGCAAGCGAGCAGGGGAAGGGCAGAGAGACAGGGAGACAGAGAATCCCAAGAAGCTCTGCACCATCAGCGCACAGCCCGATGTGGGGCTTGAACTCACGAACTATGCGATCGTGACCTGAGCCGAAACCAAGAGTCGGACACTTAACCAGCTGAGCCACCCAGGTCCCCCCAAAGTTCAACCGTTTTTAAGGCTCTAGATGCGTACTTATAAACTTGTTGACAGAAAGGCTACATCAATTTATATTCCTATCAACATCTAACAACATTCATCTCACTGAGTTATTTACAGTACAGAGTATAATTTTTCATCTTTGCCAGGTGAGAAAACAAATAGCTCATTTTTATTTTGATTTGCATTTTGTGTTATTACTGCCAAGGATGAGAATTTTTTAAATGTATTCTAGTTATTAACGTACTTATAGTATTAAGGATACAAATTATCTGTTTGTGATCTTTGTTATTCTACTGATGAAACCATTTAATTTCCTATTTAAAAAAAAATTTTTTTTTAATATTTATTTATTCTTGAGACAGAGACAGAGCGGGAACAGGGGAGGGGCAGAGAGAGAGGGAGACACAGAATCTGAAACAGGCTCCAGGCTCTGAGCTGTCAGCATAGAGCCTGACGCGGGGCTCGAACCCACGAACTGTGAGATCGTGACCTGAGCCGAAGTCGGACACTGAACCGACTGAGCCACCCAGGCGCCCCTTAATTTCCTATTTATTAGCATTTCTAATAAAATACAGGCAAAGGGAGAGCTAATAATCTTACGTCTAGTTTATGGATTTTGATTATTCATGTTTAGTCATGTTCCCTATTAGCACAGAAATTCAACTGTTCACTGTTCTTAGAAAATATTTTCTTTTTAAATATCACATTACTTTAAATTTATTACATGTATTATTTACCACATTCAGTTGTTGAAAAAAGTGAAATATACTAACTTTATGATTCATAATTTTTCCATATGTCTCCACCAGAGATTCTGCATAAAATGGTGTTTCTCCATAAAGCATTTCGTACATACAGACGCCCAAAGACCACCAGTCACACTCAGGTCCATATCTGCCTTTCCCGTCTTCCATGGCTTGAAGGATTTCAGGAGAGATATAATCTGGAGTTCCAACAGCCACTGAAGACTGGACCTGAAGAAGTTCACACACTGTTAGTAATCTACTACATTAGAAATAAATAATTGCTAAATTTTTTTTTAACGTTTATTCATTTTTGAGAGAGAGACAGAGCATGAGCAGAGGAGGGGCAGAGAGAGAGGGAGACACAGAATCCGAAGCAGGCTTCAGGCTCCGAGCCGTCAGCACAGAGCCCAACATGGGGCTCAAACTCACGAACTATGAGATCATGACTCAAGCTGAAGTCGGACGTTTCACTGACTGAGCCACCCAGGCGCCCCAATAAATAATAATTTTTAACTAAAAATATTTAGATTTACTTCAATACACAACAGACATTATTTCAAAACAACTACAACTTTTTCATTACCTGAATTTGGTCTCCTTGTACACACAATTAAATTTTATATAATCTCGACACTGGCAGTCCTCTGATTTCATAACACTATAGAATATTTATTACTGCTGTTGCTTCACTGACTATACTTAGGGTTGCCATATGATTTGGACACACAACCATTAAAAACAAATTGAATACTCAGTACAGAACATTCATTACTGATATTATCTGACTACCATGTACATATAAAAAAAAATCAACCTGGGAAAATCCTACAATTCATTAAAAAAAATTTTTTTTAATGTTTATTTATTTTTGAGAGAGAGAGAGCGTGAACAGGGGAGGAGCAGAGAGATAGGGAGACACAGAATCTGAAACAGGCTCCAGGCTTCGAGCTGTCAGCACAGAGCCCGACGCGGGGCTCAAACCCACGGACCGCAAGATCGTGACCTGAGCCAAAGTCGGGCACTCAACCGCCTGAGCCACCCAGGCACCCCTACAATTCACTGAAAGGAAGAAAAGTAACTCGCCCCAAAAAGGCCAGTACTTATGAGCAGTCCAGAAATTATTTCAAAATATCCTTTTGTTTTTAAACATCTCAACTGAAACCTAAGGAAATAAATATTGACAACGTACTGCAAACTACTTATTAATTTAAAAAGTTACAAAGGGAGAAAAACATACTCTTCAAAAAATTAAGTCCCAATAAAGAATAGCTGAGCATATAATTATGGTAAATTAGATGTAAATGAGAAAATAATTGCTAAAAATGATTTGGGGAACACATCATATAAGGTACTCTAAAGTAGAAGAAAATTAATTCTTTGTATGTTTTAAAGGAGCAGATCACATTCAGGTCCTTTATCTATTTTGAGTTAATTTTTGTGAATGGTGTAAGAAAGTGGTCTAGTTCCATCCTTCTGCATGTTGCTGTCCAGTTCTCCCGGCACCATTTGTTAAAATGACTGTCTTTTTTCCATTGGATATTCTTTCCTGCTTTGTCAAAGATTAGTTGGCCATACTTTTGTGGGTGTAATTCTGGGATTTCTGTTCTATTCTATTGGTCTATGTGACTGTTTTTGTGCCAATACCATACTGTCTTGATGATTACAGCTTTGTAGTAGAGGCTAAAGTCTGGGATTGTGATGCCTCCCGCTTTGGTTTTCTTCCTCAATATTACTATGGCTATCCGGGGTCTTTTGTGGTTCCATACAAATTTTAGGATTGCTCGTTCTCATCAAAACCCTAGAGAAGAAAGCAGGAAAAAACCTCTGACCTCAGCTGCAGGAATTTCTTACTTAACACATCCCCGAAGGCAAGGGAATTAAAAGCAAAAATGAACTATTGGGACCTCATGAAGATAAAAAGCTTCTGCACTGCAAAGGAAACAATCAACAAAACTAAAAGGCAACCAACAGACTGGGGAAAGAGATCTGCAAATGACATATTGGACAAAGATGCTGGCGAGGATGTGGAGAAACGGGAACCCTCTTGCACTGTTGGTGGGAATGCAAACTGGTGCAGCCGCTCCGGAAAAGTGTGGAGGTTCCTCAAAAAATTAAAACTAGATCTACCCTATGACCCAGCAATAGCACTGCTAGGAATTTACCCAAGGGATACAGGAGTGCTGATGCATAGGGGCACGTGTACCCCAATGTTTATAGCAGCACTTTCAACAATAGCCAAATTATGGAAAGAGCCTAAATGTCTATCAACTGATGAATGGATACAGAAGATGTGGTTTGTATACACAATGGAATACTACGTGGCAATGAGAAAGAATGAAATATGGCCTTTTGTAGCAACGTGGATGGAACTGGAGAGTGTGATGCTAAGTGAAATAAGTCAGGCAGAGAAAGACAGATACCATATGTTTTCACTCTTATGTGGATCCTGAGAAACTTAACAGAAGACCATGGGGGAGGGGAAGGGAAAAAAAAAAAAAGAGGTTAGAGAGGGAGGGAACCAAACCATAAGAGATTCTTAAAAACTGAGAACAAGCTGAGGGTTGATGGAGGGTGGGAGGGAGGGGAAAGTGGGTGATGGGCATTGAAGAGGGCACCTGTTGGGATGAGCACTGGGTGTTGTATGGAAACCAATTTGACAATAAATTTCATATTTAAAAAAATAAATAAAGGAGCATATCAAAAAATTAACATTCTCAGGGTAGAATAACGGCTAACATTCTGGATTTTCTAAAAAAAAAAGTATCATTCTTGGTTAATCATTAGAATAGACTTCATATTTGGCAATCCTGAGATTAAGTAACTTGAAAACTCTTCCACTGCAAACTCTTAAAAATGCTACATAAAATACAAAACAACCATCTTTATAAACATATAAATGAGCTCTTAAAAAAAAAAAAAGAAATTCTTAGGAGCCTATAATCAAGAAATGTTTGGGAACCAGGGTGATAATCATTAGAGCAAGGAGTGGGGCTGGCTGGGGAATGTTGGTTTTCATGTTCTAGGTCCTCAGGTTTTAACATATACAGGAGGACAAGAGGGCCTTCACCCTATATGAGGTTTGAAGCAAGAGGCAGCCCCATGTAATAGTCCTTACTCTAAAGCGGATATTGTATATAAATAAGTAAATACAATACTATGGATACTAAAAAGCACATAACTATAAAATCATGGTCCACAGAAATGTTCTAACTGAAGTTGAAAAGTATTTTTTTTTAAATTTTTTTTTTCAACTTTTATTTATTTTTGGGACAGAGAGAGAGAGAGAGAGAGAGAGCATGAACGGGGGAGGGGCAGAGAGAGGGAGACACAGAATCGGAAGCAGGCTCCAGGCTCTGAGCCATCAGCCCAGAGCCCGACGCGGGGCTCGAACTCACAGACCGCGAGATCGTGACCTGGCTGAAGTCGGACACTTAACTGACTGCGCCACCCAGGCGCCCCTGAAAAGTATTTAGAACTGAACAAGAGTCAGATGCTCTATTATATAGCAAACTGACAAAGGAAAAGAAAAGCACAAATAAACAACATTAGGGTGGAAAAAAACAAAAAAACCCTACACATGGAACAGATTTTAAAGCTAAGAAGAGTGCAATCTGAACGTTATACCAACAAAATAGAAAACTCAGAGAAAACAGACAATTTTCATAGGAAAAAAATAATAACTTACCAAAACTGACTCAGGAAGAAATAGAAAACCAAAGAGACCTATAACCATTAAAAAGTTTGAATCAATAGTATAAAATCTGCCTGGAAAACAAAAACAAAAACAAAAACAAAAAAAAGGAAGAAGAAGAAGAAAACAAAACCTCACTAAGGCAAAGGTGATTTAAAAGTGAGTTCCACCATTCTACAAATTACATAACCCCTGTGTTACAGATTAACTGCTCTAAAGCCAAAATGGGTAAGGGGAGAGGATATGACTACTCCCCTGTCCATTTTATAAGGCTAAAATACACAACCACAGAAACCAGACAAGAATGATTTGAGAAAGAAAATCATACCACAACCTCAGATATGATCAATCTCAAGTATGAATCTCAGGTAACAATACAATATAAAATATTAGCAGAGTCAACCTAGCAATTTGTTCAGAAATATGAATACGCCTTCATCATAAAGTTATGTTTAGCCAGAGAATGGATGACTTAACATTAGACAATCTATGTCATCCATCAGATTAACAGATTAAAGGGAAAACATCCTAATATCATCATCTCGATGGATGCAGAAAAATCATTTAATTACGACAATAACAACGATAACAACATATTCTTAGTAATAAGAAACAGAAATTTCCTTAATCTTATGAAGAATATACACCAAAAGTTTACAGCAAACATCATGCTAAATTTGACCCTATAGGAGAAACACTGTTAATGTCAAGAAGAAGACATAGAAACTCCCAATATTCCTATCCATGTAATACTAGACTGAAGATCACTGCATAAGGGTAAAAAATAGCATATGTAAGGAATGGAGAAGACAAAGCCCGAAGCTGATTATTACTTGTGGATCATATGACTGTCTATATAGAAAATCTAGAAGAATCTACAAATTATTTTGAATAAGAAATTTAGTGAGCTTGCTAGCTTCAAGATGAGTATACAAAACTCAACTTGGTCCTCAACAAAAGTAACAAGCTATTCAACTGGAAACTTTTTAAAGTTATCATTTGTAATGCTCCACGCCCCCAAAAATCCACAGTATGCCTAGGAACAAGCTTAACAAATTAAGGTCATGGATTTACAGTGAACATAATGATAAAGCTTCAAAAACAGACATAAAGGAGAACCTAAAACAAAGGGGAGAGACACCATATTTATGGAAGGCAAGATCCCATGTTATGGACATAAATTTCCCCGAAATCAACCTCTATATTCAATGCAGGTCTACAAGCTTGTTTGTGAAGGGGTATTTGTATGTGTGTACACGTATGTATACAAACCAAGAATATAATCCCAACGATCATACGGAAAAACAAATGGCCAAGGACAGCCGAGACGATTTGAGAAGAAAAGGAATTACAGCAGGACATCTCTCCCAGAAACTGACTTCTTATAAAGACATGTAGTGAGTAAGATGGCAGAGTTTTAACTTGCAGGTGAGAGCCAAAAAGCAAGGTGACACTTGACTTGGAAAGTCATAAAATTTGGGAAAGGTTAAAACTGAGGCAGCTGCCCAGGTGATAAATAAATCCTATCCAAAGTCATATAATCGTAACATTTCAGAACCCTGGGACAAACAGATTTTCCACAAGCTTCCAGATAAGGTGGGGGGTGGGGAGGATTACAATAGAAGAATTGAGAACTAGAACGTCGCCAGATGTCTCCACCGTAAATTAGAAGACAAGGCAAGGCCTGCTAGATATAATTTCAAATCTATAATACTATGCCCAAATAAATTATCAATCAAGTACGAGGGTAGAAGTGACACCATTTTTAAGATGTGCAAGATGATAAAATATTTACTTCCCCAGAACCCTTCTCAGGCAGCTACTACCAGCGGGAAAGAAAGCCAGACACGGGACCCAGGAGACAGAGGAGGTACCACTACAGAGCCGTGCAGCTAATCCCATGAGGAGGGGTGGGACAGTAGTGGCATGACTGTGCTACGACAGGCCAGCAGAACAGTCCAGATTAGAAAGGGGGGTGGCAAGGCTCAGGGTAGCCATCTCCAAAAGATAAAAGGGAACCGCTAAGTGACTTAATGTGTCTGAGAGAGAGAGGAATTACAGGGTGGAGAGTTTGGGGATAAACTGGCAAGGATCACACAGAAAACCAGGCAAAGTGGTCACTTACTCCAAGGACAACAAAAAGCTGTTCAAGAAAATAATTATAATTAAAATAAACCACATGGCAGCACTATGAACAATATTTTGTATAAAATCATAACTGAATAGGATTTGAGGAAAGACTGTGATACTTACACTAGGAAGACGAAAGTGTATGGGTTGGATGAGACGGTAGGAAATTTTCCACGGTAGGAAATTAACAGGTAAAATCTAAAACTAAATAATCAAAAGATAATAGCAAAATATGGTAACCAGAAATACGTAAGTAAAAGAAACGACAGAAGAAAAGCCAGAAGTCTGTAAGTGTCTTCCTCTAGCAAAAGAGATCCAGAGTAGAAAGAACAGGACACAGGAATGCAGTTTTTACGATAACCCTTCTTAAAATACATACAGATCGCTTCGAGGAAAAAGAAATTAAATGGAAAGAAAACTAGTACAAAGGCTTACTCATTATAATTTTTAAATGTTTGTTTATTTTTGAGAGAGGGAGGGAGGGAGGGGCAGAATCCGAAGCAGGCTCTAGGCTGTCAGAACAGAGCCCGACGCGGGGCTTGAACTCACCAACCGTGAGATCATGACCTGAGTCAAAGTCGTAGCCCCTCATTATAATTTTTTAAATGGAGGATAAACCTGCTGTTATGTCCAGGAAATTTATTTTGAGGTCATCAATAAAGAATGAATGATTGGGAAGACGCACCACGATTTCAGGAATAAACTTGATCGGGGGTGACTCCTGCGGACAGAAACAGTACGCACTGCATTCTGGGATGCACAGGGATCTGGACGGCTGCGAATCAGAGTCCCAGCTGTGAGTCTAAGGGGCGGGTAACATGCGCAAGTGGGGAAACGCTAGCTCTTTCCAGGGAATTCTTCTGCCGTGTGACTCTCTCCTCTCTAGAATTCTGATCCACAACTTCCTGATGCCACAGCCTCCTGACTTTGATCTGTGGTTTCTCAACTCAGCAAGACCACTCTGCGATTTCTCCCTTCTCGTGTCATGCCTGGCACGATCTACTGCCCACTTCCTGTCTCACATACAGCAGGTATTCTCGAGCAGTGTGATTCCACAGACCATTTCACGTGGTTTGTGTTACTTCCACGTATATCATAACCCCATGTGACAGTGTTATTATTTTTGCTTTTAACAGTCATCGGATGCCTTTTATGCACATTCCGAAGAAATATAGTCTTCTGTCTTTATCCTACCTATCTTATTGATCATATCTGATATTCTTTATCCCACCGATCTAAGTATGCAAATGGTATCATTCATCTCCTTTGGATTAAAGGACACTGCTTAGCATCCAGGCCTGCTGGAGATTAATGTCTCATCTTTCATGTAACTGAAAATGTCTTTTATTCACCTTCATTTTTGAAGAATATCTCTGCTTGACATAGAACTCTTGGTTTACACATTTTTTTTCCGTTCAGCATTGCAAAGACATCATTTCATTATTTCTGACAAGAGAGCTGTGGTTATTCTTACCATGTTCCCAAAGTATGAACATGTTTTCAATTCTGGCGGCTTTCAATTTTTTCTCTTATGTTTCATTTTCAGGAGCTTAATTGTGTACAAGTGGGGTCCCTTTTATAAACTTGAGACACACTAAGATTCTTAGATTTATGTTTTCATCATATTTGGTAAAAATCACCAATCCTACAAAGTTTTCCTACTCCTGTTTCACTCTCTTCTTCTAGTATTCCAATCCTATGGATCCCTGAGCCTCTATTTATTTTGCTTCAGTCTTTTTCTCTCTATTCTTCAGACTGGATCATCTCTTTTGACCTGTCTTCAAACTCACTGGCACTTTCTTCTCATATCTCTAACCTGAATTAACCTCCTCCTGTGAATTTTTTAAATTTCTATTACTATACTTTTCAAGTTCTAAAAGGTCTATTTGAGGGACACCTGGGTGGCTTAGCTGGGTGACCCGACTTCAGATCGAGTCATGATCTCATGGCTCGTGAATTCGAGCCCCGTGTCAGGCTCCATGCGGACAGCTCAGAGCCTGGAGCCTGCTTCAGATTCTGTGTCTCCCTGTCTCTCTGCCCCTCCCCTGCTTGTGCTCTGTGTTTCTCAAAAACAAACATTAAATTTTTTAAAAAAATAAAGGGTCTATTTGATTTCTTTCTCTGATGAGATTTCTTATCTGAACAATCTTCAAGGCTGTATTTTAATTGTTTAGGCACGACCTGAGCCAAAATCAAGAGTCAAACATTCAACCAACTGGGCCACCCAGGTGCCCCTGACTGCTTCTATTTTTTAACTCTGTATCGTAATCCCTATTGTGTCCCCATTTTTGTTTGGTTTGGTGATTTCTGATTGAATGCTGGTCACTGTCAGTAAGCTGTTGGAGCACAGAGCACGGATCCTGTTATCTTTCTCTGAAGATACTAATTCTTGTAGAAGAAGATAAAAAAAAAAAACTACTTCCTGATCTCCTTGAACAAGGGTTAGCTTACAATGATACCCTTGGAGGGCAGGTTTACAGGAAGTCTAAGATTCATCAACTCGGGGCTTGAACGCACGACCCTGAGATCAACACCTGAGCTGAGATCAAGAGATGGATGCTTTAACTGACTAAACCCCCGGGGCGCCTCTGTACCAGTTTCTTTAACCAACCATCAGAAGGACATCTGGTTTTCCAATTTGGGGCTATTACAAATAAAGCTTCTGTAACCATTCATAAATGTACTGTTTTTGTGGGAATGCAAATTTTCATTTTTCTGGAATAAACACCAGGTGTGCAATTCCTGGATCACATGGTAATTGCCAGCTTATTTTTTTTAAGACACCACTAAGCTTTTTTATGGTGTCTGTACCGTTTCACATTGCCTCCAGTAATGTGTGAGTGACAGACTTCACATTCTTGTCAGCATTTGGTATTGTCACCAATTTTTCTTTTTTAATGTTTGTTTACTTTTGAGAGAGCGATGGAGACAGAGTGCAAGCGGGAGAGGTGCAGAGAGAGAAGGAGACACAGAATCCGAGGCAGGCTCCAGGCTCTGAGCTGTCAGCACTGAGCCTGACGTGGGGCTCGAACTCACAAACGGTGAGATCAGACCTGAGCCGAAGTTTTACGCTTCATTGACTGCACCACCCAGGCGCCCCACGTACGTTTTTATAGTTGTTTATAGTGAGAGGACAATTTGGTACCAATCACTCCTTTCATCATGACCAGAGGCAGAAGTCATATAATCTACTTTTTTCAAGATACCTTCTTAGGATAAATTTTCGGAAGTCAAATTACTGATCCAGAATAATAGGACATTTTCATGCCTTTGCTCTCAAAAACAATGCCTGCCAATTGAAATTACTTACATTTGGACCTCTGCTATATAGCCAGGAAGTTGAAAAGCAAGCAAAATAAAACAAGACAAAACAGAGAATAAATTGGGGCATTTAGACTTCTATGTAAGTGAAAGAAAACAGCTGAAAGATATAGGGTTAGGACAACTAAACCAAATGGTCACGTAAAACTGAATCCACATAGAGGCTATCCTGATTAAAGCAATCATTTGTTGAACATTGTCCCTCAAAACAAAAACTAGACAACTAGGGAAGAAAGATGAAAAAAATAAAGGTGAGGAAGGAGCCACATTTTCTTCTTCCATCTGGGACCGACTTCATTCCCTTCTCTAAAACTGTGAAAATATCTCAAGAGCAATCAACAGTCCCTCTAAAGACACAAAGTTCTCCTAAAAGACGCACTGTATCAATCTTACCATCACTAACATACACAGTGAAAATGGCAAAGGACTTTATAAACAAACCCTATTATGAGTCAGTATGCCTAAATGCTGTTGTAGGAAAAGGTGGCGCGGAGAAAGTCAAAAGGACAGATGGACGGACAGGCGGACGGGTGGATGGATAGTTAACTACTATAAATACGTGGATTCTAAAGCAGATAAAGAGGACAAGTAGCAAGGGGGAGATCTATGGATAAAATGACTTCAGATTTATCTTTATTTACCGTTCCATCTTCCATCAGCTTCAGACAAGAACCAAAATCTGCTAACCGAATATGTCCATTCATGTCCATCAGTATGTTGTCAGGTTTGATGTCCCTGAAAAGATAGATATGGTCAATTTTTAGTGGGGGGGGGGGGGAACTGAACCATTCATTTGGTAAGACAAAATTTTATTTGGAAACTTCAACTTCTTTTAAAATCAATACTCTAAGAACACCTATTTGACTAAACTTTATGGGTTCAAATCCTGGCTCCAATTCATATGAAAACTTCCTTAAACACACGCACTTTCAGTGTTCTCCTGGAGATAAAAACTTTTTGGCAGTTTTCATTCAGGTTGAATTAACTATATAATGAGCACAGATTCCAGTATGACCACGTTAGGCCTACTTTCAATACACGGAGAAGACCACGATGTCTTGACACACACAAAACAAACTATCCTTTGGCCGTGAAACTGGAGAGGGAAAAATACACTTCCTCGACCTCATACTAAATAAATTTCTAATTATTTCAGTTCAAAGTAATTCCAAAGACATTACTTCATAAAGCTGATTTTGAAATTCATCTGACACACCGCTTGGTAGTAATTTACGTGATATGCTTGTAAGGCATCCAAATCTAATTAACAAATCGCATCACACCAGTTTTTGTATCTGTTTCTACATTTGAATAAGGAAAAGTGTTGCAAACCTTGGCAAAAATCATACGTAAAACGATTCCTGTAAAGAAGACCCAGCAACGCGTTTTCTAATCACAATGTAAAACTTGTGAAAAATTAAGAGATTAGACCCTCTCAATGTATTCTACCTGGTGAGGAAGAAAAAGAATCTTCTATGAACATCATATATGCAAAAAGAATTCCATTACCATGTGGTTACGGTCATTTTCTTTCCCATTTCTTTCCTTGACTTATTTACTTTATAACTGGAGGTTTGTACCTCTTAATACCATTTACCTATTTCACCTATCCCCCCACACACCTCACCTCTGACAACCATCAGTGCGTTCTCTGTATTTCAGAGTCTGTTTTTTTGTTTCTTTCTTTGTTCATTTGTTTTGTTTTTTAGATCTACACAGAAATGAAATTACAGGACGCTTGTCTTTCTCTGATCTCACGTAGCATAATACTCTTCAGGTATATCCATCTTGTCACAAATGGTTAAATCACATTCTGTTTATGGTTAAGTAACGATCCGCTCTATGTATGTACATCTTCTTCATCCAATCATCTATCAGTGGATACCTGGGCTGCTTCCATATCTTGGCTATTATAAATAATGTTGTAATAAACATAAGGGTGCACGCATCTTTTCAAATTAGTCTTTCCGTTTTCTTTGGCTAAATACCCAGGAATGTTATTACTGGATTATACGGTATCTCTGGTTTTAATTCTTTTAGGAACACCCCTTCCCTAATGTTTTCCACAGTGGCTGCACCAGTTTACAGGCTCACCAGTAGCGCACGAGCATTCCTTTTTCTCTACGCCCTCACCAACACCTGTTATTTCTTGTCTTTTTGGATTCCAGCCATCCCAACAGGGATACCGCAACATCTTGTTGTGGTTTGGATTTGCATTTCCCTGATGATGAGTGATGTTCGGTACCTCTTCATGGTCAGCATCTCTATATGACTCTCTTGAAAAATGTCCATTTAGTGCTTATGCCCATGTTTTAAGCAGATGGTTTGGTTTTTCGTTACTAAGCTGGAGGTGTTCTCTCTGTATTTTGGAGATTTGCTCCTTATTGGACGTATCACTAACAAATATCTTCTGCCATTTAACAGGTTGCCTTTTTGTCTTGTTGATAGTTTCCTTTGCTGTGCAAAAGCTTTTTTTTTTTTTTTAATGTTTATTTTTGAGAAAGAGAGAGAGAGAGACAGCGTGAGCGGGGAAGGGGCAAAGATAAAGGGAGACACAGAATCCGAAGCAAGCTCCAGGCTCCGAGCTGTCAGCACAGAGCTCAACACGGGGCTTGAACCCACAAACTGTGAGATCATGACCTGAGCCGAAGTATGACGCTTAACCGACTGAGCCACCCAGCCACCCCAAAACCTTTTTATTTTGATGTAGCCCCCATAATTTATTCTTTTGTTTCCCTTTCTTGAGGAGACCTACTTAGAACAAAGCTGGAGGTATCATGATCCTAGATTTCAAGCTATACTACAAAGATGTAATAATCAAACGGTATGGTATGGACACAAAAGCAGACAGATGTACGGAACAGGATAGGGAGCAAATAAACCCAAGCTTATGTGGTCACTTAATCTACAACAAAGGAGGCAGGAATACACAATGGAGAAAAGACACTCTATACAACCAATGGTGTTGGAAAAACTGGACAGCACCATGCAAAAGAATGAAACTGGACACTTTCTCACACCGTACACAAAAATAAACTCAAAATGGATTAAAGACCTAAATGTGAGACCTGAAACCATAAAACTAGAAGAAAACATAGGCAGCAGTCTCTCTGGCATTGGCCTTAGCAACATTTTTGTAGATCTGTGTCCTCAACTAGGGTCATTTTAACTGGAACGATACCACTCAAGGTTTCTATGCCTCAATTTTCTCATCTACAATCGGGATAGTAGGACTGAAGACATTTCTGTGTGCAATACACCACAATATGGCAAATACTGACACACAGGCTAAGTCCAGCCCATTGCCTGTTGTTGAAAATAAAGTTTTGTTGTAAATAAAGTCGCTTCCATTCACTTGTAAGTACTGTCTCTGTTGGCTTTCCCACTATGACAGCAGAAGCAAGTAGCACTGACTACGGTGTGGCTTTCAAAGCCTAAAATATTTCCTATCTGACCCTTTACAGAAAAAGCTTGGTGACACTTGTTGTGGAGGACAGAGAAAGGATAGATGCACTGAAAAACAACAACAACTTTTATAGGAAATTGGCTTCATTATCCTCAATGTCTGAATTCACCCTGAACTGTCAGAGTGGCATATTAAAAAAATATTCTTCTGTTGCTTGGAAACATCAAAGAACTATACTTTAGTGCTAGAGGACCCTTAGAAATTACCTAAATCATTTTTAGATGACTATAAAAAATGTATTGTATTTTTATTTTAAGAGATAGTGGGGCACCTGGGTGTCTCAGTCAGCTCAGCATCCGACTCTGGATTTCAGCTCAGGTCATGATCTCACAGTCTGTGGGTTCGAGCCCCACACTGGGCTCCATGCTGGCAATGTGGAGCCTGCTTGGACTTCCCTCCCTCTCCCTCTCCGCCCCCCTCTCTCTCTCCCTCTCTCTGCCCCTGCCCAGCTCACACTCTCTAAGTAAACAAACTTTAGAAAAATATATATTAAGCTGAGGCACCTGGGCTCAGATGGTTAAGTGTCCAACTCTTTACTCTCTGGTCATGATCTCATGGTCACTGAGATAAGAGACCAGTGTTAGGCTCCACGCTGAGCATGAAGCCTGCTTTAGATTCTCTCTCTCTCTCTCTCTCTCTCTCTCCCCCCCCCCCCCACCCTTGTGCTCTCAAAAAAAAAAAAAAAAGCTGTATAATTACTACACATAACTGTTCCTGGTGTATTTCTCAGATTAACAAAATTTTTTTATGTTTACTTATTTTTGAGATCGAGAGAGTGTGAGCACTGGAGGGGCAGAGACAGAGGGAGACACGGAATCGGAAGCAGGCTCCAGGCTCAGAGCTGTCAGCACAGAGCCTGATGTGGGGACCGAACCCATAGGCCGTGAGATCATGACCTGAGCCAAAGGTGGACACTTAACCGACTGAGCCACCCAGGCAGCCCTAGTTCTCAGATTTTATTTATTTTTTTAATATGACAATTTGTATTTCAATATTTTCTGTGATTTCTTTTTTTTTCAATATATGAAATTTATTGTCAAATTGGTTTCCATACAACACCCAGTGCTCATCCCAAAAGGTGCCCTCCTCAATACTCACACCCACCCTCCCCCCCTCCCACCCGCCATCAACCCTCAGTTTGTTCTCAGTTTTTAAGAGTCTCTTATGCTTCCCAGTTCTCAGATTTTTAAGAAGACTAAAAGAATTACAGAAAAGGAAAATAGTGAAAGGATTCATAATCATCATTTTTAAAATATTTTTTATGTTTATTTTTATTTTTGAGAGAGAGAGAGAGACACACACACGGAGCACAAGCGGGGTAGGGGCAGAGAGAGCGGGAGACACAGAATCCAAAGCAGACTCCAGGCTTTGAGCTGTCAGCACACAGCCCGACACGGGGCTTGAACCCACGAATACAAGATCATGACCTGAGCCAAAGTCGGATGCTCAACCGACTGAGCCACCCAGGTGCCGCCATAATCATTAATATTTTAAAGATAGGAAATATTAAAACCTAATTAGACAAATAAATTGCATTTATATTTATAACAAATAATAAACAGTGTAACGGAAAATATTTACCAGGACGGTACTGACTCTCCCTAAGTATCCCATTTCCCTCCCGTATCATCTCCTTCCCCCCACTCCCGAGAGGTTAGCAACCACTACCCTGTTTACTGTATCCGCGTTTATTTTATGTTATTAGTACACATATATGCAACCATTAAGACTATGTATTTTTCTGAATGTCTTTAAACTTTGTAATTGATACCAAACTGTGTGTAGCCTGTGCAACTTGGTTTTATTCTAATACTGTTTCTGAAACGTGTTATCCACGTTGATACACATTGTTCCAGTCTGTTAGTTTTAATTGTCATATGGACTACTTCATATACCGAACTTCTCAATTCTCCTGATTATAGAATTAGCTTGTTTCCAACAATTTCAGATTGTTGTAGGTTTCTATTTTGCTAGTTTACAAAATTCTGAAATGAATATTTTCATAAATGTCTCCTGGTGCTTACCTGTGAACGTTATCTCCAGGCTGTGTAACCAGAAATGAAATTCTAGAATTCTACCCTGTGTGTCTTCAACTTCACAACTGTGATTACTATTAAGGTTAAGAATCTTTTTCGTCTCACGTTCCTCTTCTGTAAAATGCCAGTTAATATCCTTAGCCATTTTTTTTTTTACACTGTGTGTGTGCGGTTTGCTTTGGGTTTTGGCTAATATTCAGGAATTGTTTACTCAAACTTAGGTTGCACGTGTTACAAATCTCTCAGCATGTGGGCATGTTTTTCCTAATTGTTTATAATATCTAATTTGTAAAAAAAAAAATTTTTTTTAACGTTTATTTATTTTTGAGACAGAGAGAGACAGAGCATGAATGGGGGAAGGACAGAGAGAGAGAGGGAGACACAGAATCGGAAGCAGGCTCCAGGCTCTGAGCCATCAGCCCAGAGCCCGACGCGGGGCTCGAACTCACAGACCGCGAGATCGTGACCTGAGCTGAAGTCGGACGCTTAACCGACTGAGCCACCCAGGCGCCCCCCAAAAAATTTTTATTTAATGTCAATGTAGTCTTCTAATTTGTAATTTGTGTTTTTGTCTTTTTCACCATTTTCAACTTTTGTGAGATGTAATTGACAAATGAAACTGCCATATATTTAAAGTATACAACATGACAATGTGACTTACATATACATCTCGCTGAGTTAAGTAACACACCCGTCACGTGTTTACTTTTGTTTTGGGTGGGTTTTTTTGGTAAACACTTAAGTTTGACTCTGTTAGAAAAGCTGGGTTATATAATACAGTACCATCAACTAGTCACCATGTTATACATCAGCTTCTCGGACCTCATTCATCTTCTAACTGAAAGTTTGTGCTTTTACCTCCCTCTCCCTTATTTCTCCAGCCCCTGGCAACCACAATTCTATTCTCGCGATTTGTGGGTTTTGTCCTGGGAAATCTCCCTTACCTTCTCCCCGAGGTCCTAAGGGTAGCGTCCCATATTTCCTTCTGTAAGTTTTAAGGTTTTACTTTTCACTTCAAGTCTTTAGTCTCCCTGGAGTAAGTGTTCGCATGTAGTGTGAGATGAGGGCCCCATCTCCTTCTGTCCCAATACCACTGACTTCTAATACCACGCAGGCTGCAGATCAAGCGGATTTCTTTCAGAACTTCCTAAAGCTATTTCCCTGAACAGTCGTCGGAGTCAAAGGAAACCTACAAACAACTGCCAGAACAATCAACATAATCTGGAACTGATCCAGGCAACATTAGATACGTGATGACCCTGTGTCTATGTCTACACCTGGACCAACACCACACTTAATTACGGAAGCTCTATAAGGACCCCTCCACACCAGCAGACCAAGTTTTTAAATTCTCATGGCTCTTCCAGATGAATGCTAGGATTAGCTTAACGGGGTCCATAAAACACACTGAGATTTTGTCAGGGATCACAATGATTTTCATATATTAATCTAAAGAGAACTGACGTCTTTATAATCAGACTCTTCCCATCTAAGTATACATTATATCTTACTGATGAGGATTCTTTTAGGTCTTTCAATAATACTGAATTTTTTTTCTGCAGAGAGCTTTTATTACCTATATAGCTATACTGCTATCTTTGAGCAACTATACATCTATGTATTTATTTTATATCCGTAATTTTTATTATCTATGGTTTTAGGTGCCTTAGAGCTTTGGTGCTACTGTGAATGGGATTTTCTTCATAGAATCATTCTTCCTTCGCTTCCAATTTTTAAAAAGTTTTTCGTTTTAATTTTTTTAGAGAAAGCATGCGTGCAAGTGGGGAAGAGGAGCATGGGGGGGCAGGGGAAGGGGAGGGAGGAGAGGGAGGGAGACACACACACACACACACACACACACACACACACATATACACACACACACAAGCAGGCTCTGAGCTCAGCAAGGAGCCTGATGTGGGGCTGGGTCTCACGACCCTGGGATCATGACCTGAGCTGAATCAGACGCTCAAGCGACTGAGCCACCCAGGGGCCCTATTGTGCTTCCAATTTTAATGGGAATGTTCCTAATGTTTCGCCATTAAGTACAGTCCTTGGCTTGGATTTTCAATAGAAATTCAATACTAGGGGGAAAAAATTCAGTATTAGGTTATGAGAATTATCTTCTACACCCAAATTGCTAAAAGTATCAGGAATGGATATTCAATGTTGTTGCCATTTTCGGTATTGAGATTATTCTATGGTTTTCCTCCTTCAATGTACTAATATAGTATATTACACTAATAGATGTTGTAATGCTGAAACTCCCTTGCAGCCTGGGATGAAACCCACGTGGTCATACTTGTTTGTTGTACCACCTATCACGGAGTCTAAAATTCCACCAATTGTAAAGAGGCATCACTACGTCAAGTGCAGCTACAAGAGAGAATACACTGGCAACTATAATTTTAGAAGCCATTTCTTTTAAAAAAGCACTCCAATTTCAGAGACATTAAATCGAAAAGTAAGTCTGTCTTATTAGTATTGAAAACCACACACACGCTAAATCTGATTCCATTTTTTCTTGATGATTCCTGCTCTTCTATTCATAAGGGACACCGCACCACACTAACGTCCGCCCCTTGTACCGTCCTCCTTTTCAAGCTTTGTGATCAAGATTTCACTACCGTCATAAAGTGAGGGAAACCGATTTTTAAAAATCCTCAAACTTTCTGAAACAATTTATATGGGATTCAGTTATCACTTTCTTAAAAGTAAAAGAGAACTCATCCATGAAACCACGTGGAGTAAAAGAAGGTTCAGAGCAGCTCTACTGTAAAGGCTCAGAAGTGGGAAAAACGCAAATGACATCAACAGCAGATAAACCATCATACGTTTATACAACGGAAGACCACTCACCAATAAAGAAAAATCTATTGACACATACATCGAACTGAATGCATCTCAAAAACCTTATGTGGATAAAAAGACATCAGACAGAAAAGAATACATGACGTATAATCTATTTGTTAGAAGTTCCAGAACAGGTAACCCTAAGTTCTGGTGACAGAAACCAGAACTAGTGACTGGAGAAACAGAAAGAAGATGTTCACGGAAAAGAGCACTAGGACATTTGCAGGGTGATAAAAAAACATTCTATATCTTGACTGCAAAGGCGGTTACACAGATGTATCCATTGTCAAAACTCTTCACTGCACACTTAACTCCTGTGTTAACGTGATGCATATTTCAATTTTAAAAATCAAGGAGACAAGGCACCAAATGCCTAAAAATAGATGAGAGTGAAGTTTTGTGGAAGGGGAACTTTCCATTACAGACTCAGTTTCCTTAAATGTTCTCAGGGTATTCAGATAATCTCTATTTCTTCCCAAGTACATTGCAGTGGCTTATATTTTTCTAATGCACATTTCATCCACATTTTCAAATTTACTGGAGTACAGTTGCTCACAATACTCTTACTATTTTTTAAGCCTACAACATACTTGCTTACAATTCTATTCCTACTCTCGTTTCTTTGTACCTCTTCTGTCTTGATAAAAATAACACCTAGTGCTTATTTAGTACTTTCTATTTTCCATGCAGTGTTTGAAGTGACAGTCACAGCTTTTTTTTTCTTTTTTTTTTTTAGGTCAGCAAGTAAAAACAACTAATTGCTGCATACCCAAGAAATGCTCAAAATGAAAAGAATAAAAATAAGGTGAAAGAAAATTAGAGGATATGAATACCATTACTGAAAGACTGGTGGATTTATATTTTACCAAGCAAAGTAAATTTCAAGGCAAAACAAAACAAAATGCCCTAATAGTGATTAAAAAAAAAAAAAAAAAAAAAAAAAAAGGATCCTAGGATCCTTGAATCAGACTTGCTTGATATAGAACAAGTACACATTTGCATATTCCGCTCTCCCCGGGGAATGAGGAAGTGAGGGAGGAAGCTGAGAGGGTGATAGAATTCTTCCCTCCTCACCTCACCCGCCCCATCTGAAGCAGGGTCCCAGGACCAGGGCTGCACCTGTAGGCGCCAAAACTGACGATGGTTCCTAAGTGAGGAACTCTACCTATGCCTTTAAACCATAATGTCAGAATTCTTACGGTCCTGGTGGGGTGGGTTACACCTTACCCCACCCGGCAAAACCAAGCTAGGCAGGGAATACTGCTGGACTGCCAGGTGGTTGAGCTAGCCCACAATTTCTGCATCTAACTCTGCACTGAAAGAATGCACTCAGAGGGAGGCATTTGCGAGACGAACATTGCTGCTGGCATTTGGGCCAGCACAGCGGTCAAGCTGAACATCCCTTCCAGAGGTGGAAAAGTTTGGGCAAAACGAAATGATAAATGGAGAGGAGGAGGAATAACTAGGGCTAAAGGCATCAATAAATGGGTTATGCAATGAGGGAAACCCAACATCACACCAATGCTTTCTTTGTGAAAGGCTCAGAGCAGAAGATGTTATTGCCCCTTAGCTCAATGACACCAGACGCTTAAAGTGGTGAAGCCACATGTTGCCAAGATGCTTCTGCTTTGGGGACGGGACACAGTCAAAGGGGAACGCGCAAACCTGGGTGGCATCATTCTGGGAGACGTTTAATCACGTGATGTGATGATGGTCTAGAGGGTTAATGACTCACGGGGACACCAGGAACGTGCTGGTGCCTTGGCTCTTATTTGTCAAGTCACGTCTACTGCCATATGGTGTAACCCCGGCCTGGGTGGTTGAGATTCAGCCCTGCTGTGTGAACAGGTCTTAGGATAGTACTGATACCGATAACTAAACGTATTAGGAGATTTGGTTAAAGCCTCCACAGGATCTGATAAAACGAGCAGCCTGAAGAAGTAGATTCAGCCAACCATCAGCTGGTCTCGACATGGAAGAGTTCCGCCCAAGTTTGTCATACAGCATAAACAGCAGTAAAGGGAGAAACAAATAATTAAATTAGTACAAAAATATGAAAGTGTATGTAATGACCATATAGAATGGGTTTGTGGTTAAATGACAAACACATTCACACTACTGCTGATATAAACGCTATACTAAATGTAGATGCCCAAACAAATATGATCGCTTTGCTCTCAGAGAGCCTTGCGTTAAGGCCACGGGGTGGCCTGTGTCACGAAGAACAAACCCAATGAAAGGTCTGGCCTTTGCTTCAGCCGCTGGGAGGGGATCTCTAGGCCACGGGAATATCATGCCTCATCGGTGTGTCTTTGCCTGGAGGCTCTGGCCACCAGACAATCTAACAACGTAATTCGTGATGTAATTTACCTGGGCCACACAGTATCAGTTTTACCTCTGGCAGGGACCGGAAACTAATGGTATCATCCCAACTTCAGGGAAAGGTCAATCATGCAAGACCGTACGCTGAGCCCCCAAAACTCCGGAAACCCAATGCTCAGGTGCACTTGCTTGGTTAACAGTCCTGGTGCCCACCGTCACCCACGAATGGCAGGTAAGTAGAGCTGTTCCCAGCTCCACGGGGAGAGGATGACAGACGCTCCCCTGGACTCCGCCCTACAGGCTTCTTCCCTCGGCTGGTTTCAATCTGTACCTTTTCTACGCAATAAAATGTAAGCAGGAAAGTGTTCAGTAATTCTGTGAGTCCTTCTTGCAAATTATGGAAACCTCAGAAGTTCATTCTGATCCTTCCAATTCAAATTCAGAAGTACAGAGTTCATACTTGTCCTCTTCTGTTTTCTCGGTATCTCCTTTTTTTCTATACCAAGAGGCCGGATTCTCAAGGACACAGGGGACAACAGAATTAGAGTACTCCATAATCACTCATTTGTTTCATTTCACATTTACACTCAACAATCTCAAAAATAACATGACGAATACTACCCCAAAATTATACTGAAGACAATTTGAAAAAAAATCTGCATAAATTCTCCCAGTTATCACCACTGACCTTTATAGTTCTATTAAATGTCCATTATTAGAGTATGCAGCCATCAATACTGTTCAGTCTCCCTCTTTTTTCCTGTTTTAATCCATAACTGACTAACGAGCAACACCAGTCCTTAAGCTAAGGTCTCTCTGGTCATTTTGGTTGTCTGTAGCTCATTCTCTCATGGAATATTCCAGATTCTTCAGGAAGAATTCATGGGAACAATGTTCCCCAGGCTCCTGCAAGTTGACAACACTGCTGTGTGTGCTTTTTATACCTGAAAGTTGATTACGTTCGTGTTCTCTTTTCTGGGGTATCATAAATATTGAACATATTTTTTTCCTGTCATAAAGTTTTGTTGTTGAAAAGTCTGATGATAAACTAGTTTTCCTTTCCCTGTCACTTACTTGTTTTGTCACCACAGGACTTTTTCCTTTAAAAAAAAAAAAAAAAACAAAAAAACTCCAAAGTTCTATAATTATACTAGCATTTGTTTATGCCCTATCTATCCATTATGTTATTGTTGTCACACATATTACATATGCATTCATCGAGTATCTACCAAAACAAATTTCTTTAAACAGTCACATATTTTAGGGAGCCCGGGTGGCTCCGTCAGTTAAGCATCTGACTCTTGATTTCGGCTCAGATCATGATCCCAGGGTTGTGGGATCGAGTCCCACCATCAGGCTCTCCACTGAGTGTGAAGCCTGCTTAAGACTCTCTCTCCCCCACTCTGGCCTTCTCCCCAGCTTATGCTCTCTCTCAAAAAAATAAATAAATAAATAAATAATATAAATACATAAACAGCCATGTGTTTTAAAGAATTTTGGAGAGGGGTGCCTGGCTGGATCAGTTGGTTTAGTGTGTGGGTCTTGATCTCGGGGTTGTGAGTTCAAGGCCCACATTAGATGTAGAGACTACTTAAAATAAAGATTAAAGTTTAATCTTAAAAAAAAAAATAAAAGAATTTGAGAGAAAAAAGGTGTTTTATGTATGCTGAGATTTTTTTTTTTTTTTTTTTTTGCCATTTATTATGCTCTTTCTTCTTTCTTCAAGATCTGCATTTCCTCTGCTGACTCTTCATTCTGAGATATGTCATCAGTGTTTCTTGTAAGGAAGGTCTTAAGCAATAAATGCTCTTGGGTCACATGTATCTGAAAATATCCTCTTTTTAACTTCATTCCTAAGGAAAGTAGGTTGATAGTTTTCTTCTTTCCAGTGTTGTCAAAATTTTGTTTATCTTTTAGTACCTGTGGTTGTGATGAGAAATCTGAGATCTTTCAACTTGTTTTTCCCATGTAAAATGCTATTTTCCTCTAGATGCTATCAAGACTTTTCATATCCTTTAATTCCATATTTTGATTTGGAGGTGCTAGGAGTGATTTTCTTCGAATTTCTATTACTTTGGCTTGACACAATTGTTGATTCTATAAACTCATATGTTTCTCCAAACTTGCGAAGTTTTAAGCCATTATTTTCTTCTGCCTTATTCTCTTTTTCTGGGGCACCAATTACATATGTTGGATCTTTTCATCTCTAATCTGTTCATTCTTCCAATCTTTTCACACCTGCTTTGCATAAGAGAATTTCTACTGATCTATATTCAATTTCATAGACTTTTTCCTTTGAGTCTCCTTTCTGATACAGAAACCACTCAGTGAATTTTTACCCGAGATACTGTATTTTTCTTTTCTGAAGTTTTCATTTGGTTCTTTTTTTTTTTTCTATTACTGAGATTTTCTATCATCTCATTCATTTCAAATGTGTTTTCTATTACTTCATTAAGTATATTTAAAATAAGTACTAATCTAAGTATTTAAGTGATATCTTTCACTATACCAAGAGGCCAGATTCTCAAGGACACAGGGGACAAGAGAATTAGATCAGGTTTTACCTGATAATTCTTATAATTCAAACCTGGGTGACCTGGGTCATCTTGAGCTAGGAGTCCACTTTTTCCTCTTGAGACTGAATCATAATTTCCTGATACACTGAGTAATTCTGGATTGTTCTGTGCACGTTGTGATCCCATGCACACTGTGGATTCTGTCAAAAATCTCCAGAGAACGTTGGTATTTTAGTTTTACCAGTCAACCTAGTTAATCTGAGATGTATCTAACATCCTCTACAACATGCCTGAGGCTTGAAAACAGTATGCTGAGGGGCGCCTGGGTGGCTCAGTCGGTTAAGAGTCCGACTCCAGCTCAGGTCATCATCTCGTGGTTCGGGAGTTCGAGCCCCGTGTCAGGCTCTGTGCTGACAGCTAGGAGCCTGGAGCCTGCTTCAGATTCCGTATGTCCCTCTCTCTCTGCCCCTCCCCTACTCATGTTCTGTCTCTTTCTCTCTCTCTCTCTCTCTCAAAAATAAACTTGAAAGAAAGAAAGAAAGAAAGAAAGAAAGAAAACAGTATGTCGAGTGAAAGAAGCCAGTCAAAAGAGACCCATTACATGATTTCATTCAGTGTCCAGACTAGACAAATCTATAGAGACAGATTAATGGCTGCTGAGGGCGGGGGAAACAAGGGAACAGGGTTTCTTTTTGAAATGATGACAATGGTTTAAAATGGAATGAAGTAATGGTTGAATGTATCTGTGAAAATACTAAAAACCACTGTACGCTTTAACTGACTGAATTGTATGGTATGTGAATTACAGCTCAATAAAACTGTTAAAAAGAACTATTTATAATTAGATGTTAACAGCAATTTTTAATGAAGATCCCCTGAATATCACTGGCAAGTAATACAGAAAGGTAGAGATCACTCTTTCCTCCTACCAGCGGAAAAAAGTTTGGGAAAACGTCAGGAGCCAGTTACAGACCAATGACAACTATTAATGTTAATTATCAAGGATAAGATCTAATGCTTTTATGAATAGAGCCAATTAAGACAAGTTTGTGATTTTTAGATCGTTTTTTAAAACTGCTTCTGAGGGGCGCCTGGGTGGCTCAGTCGGTTAAGCATCCGACTTCAGCTCAGGTCACGATGTCGCGGTCCGTGAGTTCGAGGCCCGCGTCAGGCTCTGGGCTGATGGCTCAGAGCCTGGAGCCTGCTTCCGATTCTGTGTCTCCCTCTCTCTCTGCCCCTCCCCCCATTCATGCTCTGTCTCTCTCTGTCCCAAAAATAAATAAACGTTAAAAAAAAAAAAATTTAAAACTGCTTCTGAAAGGTTTAGAATAGAGAATTCTCCATTTTAAAAAACCGGTTTCACAGTCTACCATTACCTAACTATAAGGATGTCTATTTCCACAAAGAACTGTACAATGACAGGTGATCTAACGTAAAGAAAGGAGCTTCTCTCTGCAGATTATATACGCATGTCTAATTCTCTCTAATCGACAAGCTTAAAGCATTGTTATACATTGTTAATACTTTCTATTATCACTGATCTCTGTGACCTGCCAGCCCTCAGTGACCTTCCCTTCTCTATCAAAGTAGTTTCTAGTAGGGTCCTTCTGGTTTGTAGACAACAGGTGCACCGCTCTTAAAATGGTCATATCACAGATAAGACTCCACTAGAAACAGAAATCAAGGTAAGACACGATATTGGCTGCTAATGTTTTGGTACCAGAAGCAACATTCTGATTATCTCTGTATTATTTAAAAACGTCATAAACGTCCTCATCTTTCCATTTTTGTCATTTCAAACTATGCCACGGGATCATCAAACATAACGTTCTGATCGGATGAAGCTTGTTTTTTGGCTGTTGTAGCAGGATTTTATGTCTTTCATCATTAGCATGCTTAGAGTTGTAGCTGACAATCTGAACACCAAGCCTGCTGCTGAGTTTAATTAACATATTTAGAAAGAAGTTGGGGTTTTTTCCCCAACCTATAATTAGGGCTTGCTTTATTCTAACCCAACATTTGGCGTGTACTTTCATCAACCGGAGTCCGACATATGCCACATGATACTGTTTACTTGTTAGAAATAATCTCTCTCACAAATTTAACATTCAAGCAAATAAATGATTGAAAAGAAAAGACACACTCTTAAAATGCAAACTGCTTATTCAGCAAATCAAAAATGGAAATGTTGGCATTCAGACTTCAAGTTGGAAACTGGAGTGCCTCTGTGGCAAAGGCGAAAATCTAAGTTGACAGACTGAAAATAAGGTATTTTGGGACAGCTGAAATAGTGTTTCAATAAACACAGGGAAAAAACCAGCTATTTTGCTAAAAGCATTTAAAAAATATGGACATGCTTTCATAACAATATTTTTATACAGTATTTTCCTAAGTATTTAAGTGATATCTTTCACATTAAAATAACGACAAAATTTTATTTCTAAACGTTAACAGTCAATCGTTGTATATCTTGCTTACTTTGGTCTTCCTTCCTCAGGGAAGCTATTTCAATGTCTTTTTTTTTTTTTAATAAATTTTTAACATTTATTCATTTTTGAGAGACAGAGCACGAGTTGGGGAGGGGTAGAGAGAGAGGGAGACACGGAATCCGAAGCAGGCTCCAGGCTGTGAGCTGTCAGCACAGAGCCCGACGCGGGGCTCAAACTCACAAACCACAAGGTCATGACCTGAGCCGGATGCTCAACCGACTGAGCCACCCAGGCACCCTTATTTCAATGTCTTAAACCATCTACTTCCTATCACAGACAGGTTTCCTCCAAGAGGTCCTCCTGATTCACTTGTTCACACTCTCCATCTCCACAGTGTTTAGGTATGTAATTCCTACTGCTTTTTTAAACCTGGTTTTGTTGTCATTCAACTGCTCTCTATCATTAGAGTTACGCTTATCTCAAAGTAATTTTTCAAAATAAAGGCATTATTTCCTCCACTCCGGAGTACCTCACCTAAGAAAATAGGTAGAATATTGGGCAAACAGTGCTGGCTGAACAATACTTTCACCATGAATGAATTTATAAAAATAAAATCTGTCCTACTCGGGCAAAACTGTGAAGCAGAAGTATTTCCTTAAACTTAGTCTTTTTTCAAAAGGCAATAAACTGAATGTAAAGAGCATATGACTTCTGTAAGGCAGCCCCCACTCCCATTCCAACACCCAGGACACAAAAAATGATATTAAATGTTGGTTTGGAATGCATCAGCTAAGGGGCACCTGGGTGGCTCAGTCGGTTAGGCTTCTGGCTTTGGCTCAGGTCATGAGCTCGCGGATCGTGGGTTTGAGTCCCGCATTGGGCTCTGTGCTGACAGCTCAGAGTCTGGAGCTGCTTTGGGTTCTGTGTCTCCCTCTCTCTGCCCCTCTCCTGCTCGTGCTTTCTCTCAAAAATAAACAAACAAACATTAAAAAAATTAAAAAAAAAAAAAAGAAATGCATCAGTTAAGACATTAATGTTATTAAACATAAAGGGAAAGATGATTTACTTTATTCCGCATATTCTCATTATCTTCCTCCAATTGTTTCTTCTTAGTTTGCTTCGTTGGCCACTGCTACTCCACCCCATCTCGAAATACTGAAACTCCTCAGGGTTCAGTCCAGGGTCCTTTTCAATGCTGACTTTCACTAAGTGGACTCCGCTTACCTCCTGAATTGCACATCATCTAAGTTCTGAGTTACAGAAAGAAAAATCACTTCCTGGCAGGCCAGAAGCCTAAGCAAATTTGGCAATCCTGAGGAATTCACCAAGAGAGACAGTTTCCTGAGCCTGGTTTCCAGACTTGTGAAAAGAAAGTAATAGAGGTAATTTTTTTTCCCTTAAAATCTTTCCCTTTTTTTTTTTAAAGTTTATTTATTTATTTTTGAGAGAGAGAGAGAGGGAAAGCAAGCAGGGGAGAGGCAGGGAGAGAGGGAGAGACAGAGTCCCAAGCAGATTCCACATGGTCAGCACAGAGACCGACAGCACAGAGACCGACGTGGGGCTCGATCCCACGAACCACGAGATAATGACCTGAGTCGAAATCAAGAGCTGGGCTTAAGCGCCCACTGAGCCACCCAGGTGGCCGACTGAGCCACCCAGGTGCCCCCAAACCTTTCCATTTTGAAATGATTACAGAGTCAAAGGAAACTGCATAAATAGTACGAGTCCCACGTACCCTTCCATCCGGCTTCTCCACTGGTTACAACGTATTACGTCCAGGGCACAATAGCAAAACTAGGAAGCTGACGCTACTACGTTAATGTTCCGTCAGAGACCTTTGGGCTTTTATCCTTTTCTAATCTGTGCGTATTCCACGCGATTTTAGCCCATGTACAGACTCACGTAACTACCACCACATTTAAGATGCACGGCTGTACTATCACCACAAAAGAGAACTGCCCCGTGCACTCTCACTCCCCACTCTGCCCCTGACCTTGTCCCCTGGGAACCATTCATCGGCTTTCAACCTCTGTAGTTTTGGTAATTCAAGAATGTTAGGTAAGTGGAGTCATAAACAACATAACGTTCTGAGCGTCCATGCTCGCCACTCAGGACCGTCCGGGGCCGCCCAGGCTGCCATGTGCTCCCAGTGCCTCGGGCCCACGGTGCGCCCAGCAGGTGGCTACCACGCCGCCCGGGAGGGACTCGCGGGCCATTTCTAGTATTTTGCGGTTACAAACAAAGCTGCTACGAATATTCACGTACAGGTTTTTCTGCAAATATGTTTTAATTGTTCTGGGATAAATGTCTACAAACGCCAACGACCAGGTCACATGGTAAGTGCATGTTTACTTTGTTTAAAGTTGCAAACTGTTTCCAGAGTAGCCAAACCATTTTACCTTCCTACCAGCAATGTGTGGGAGATCTCCTTTCTCCGCAGGGTCATCAGCACTTAGTAGGACCGCTGGTCCGTATTTTAGCGGTCCTAATACCTGCTCACTGGCCTGCCTCTCATGGTGGGTGTAGTTCGCAGTTTGCTAATGGCAAGGGCACTGAACAGCTGTTTACGTGCTCACTGCCATCCAGATCTCCTCTTGGGCAAGGTGTCTCTTTGGGTCTTTCGTCCATCCTATAACTGGACTGTCTGAGGTTTCTTGAGGATTGTGTTTCGAGTTCTTTATATATTTTAGACATAAGGTGTACATCCTGTATGTGGTCTGCAGATATTTCCCGCCATTCTGGAGCCTGCCCTTTCATCGGCTTACCTGGGCCTTAGAAGTGTACGTTTTTAGTGCTGATGAAGTCCACGTGAGTAATTTTTGGTGTCCTAGGAACTCCTCACCAAGCCCTAGGTCCAGAAGATGTTCTTTGATGTTTTCTTCTGAAAGTTTTATACTTTTACGTTGAATATTTTTTTAATGTTTATTTTTTATTTTTATTTACTTACTTTTTATTTTTGAGAGAGAGCATGAGCGGGAGAGGTGCAGGTGCGGGGGACAGAGGGTCTGAAGCGGGCTCTGTGCTGACAGCACAGGGCCCCGCGCGGGGCTCAAACCCACGAACCTGACCTGATCGTGACCTGAGCTGGTCAGCTGCTCAACTGACTGGGCCACCCAGGTACCCCTATGTCATCTACTTAAATCCATGACCCATTTTGAACTATTTTTCACATTTGTGTGAGGCTGAAGGAAGTTTGTTTTTTCGCTTACGATTCCCGTACTGTTTGCTGAAGATGATCCTTCCTCCACTGAGCTGCGTCAGCACCGTCGTCAAAATCAGCTGGAGGTAACTGCGTACATTTCGGCCTGGGTTCTCCTTTCTACCTGGTGATCTGTGATGTCTACTCCTCCCCCACTACGCAGTGTCTTGCTTAAGGCAGCAACGTAGTAACTCTCAACAGTAGGTAGTTATTCTGACTACTTCGTTCCCCTTTTCCAAAAGCATTAAAAGAATCATTTTAGCTACTCTAGTTTCATTGCATTTCCGTGTAAACTTTGCAGTAAGCCTGTTTGTACCTAACAAATAAAAAATCTTTACTGCTCTAAAGGAAAAACCTGTGAGCTGTCATAACTACTGAAAATGAAATGATGTTATTAAATTTGTAGCTAGGGACAGTCGCTTAGGGACACACCAGGAGCCTGAGGCCTAAACACAACTACCAATACAAGGGCAGGAGCTGGACTTGTTGCGGGTGGAGAGCTCGACACGTACTTTCACCTGGATTTAAAAGAACAAGAAAACAAGAACCCTGCCGGGATTTTGACAGGCGCTGCATCGAACCTGCATGCAGATCAGTTTGGGGAGAACGGACATCTTTAACGTTTAAAGCACCTCCATCAGCCTCGCTACCAACAACAGCTCTACTGCTGCCACGTTTCTTCTGTCCTCAGTCCCACTGCGTCCTTTCCCCGCCTCTTTAAAAGGGGAGGAGCTTGGGGCGCCTGGGCAGCTCAGTGGGTTGAGCATCCAACTTCGGCTCAGGTCATGATCTTGCGGTTTGCGGGTTTGAGCACCACGTCGGGTTCTGTGCTGACAGCTCAGAGCCTGGAGCCTGCTTCGGATTCTGTGTCTCCCTCTCTCTCTCTGCCCCTCCCCCATTTATGCTCTGTCTCTGTCTCAAAAATAAACGTTAAAAAAAAAAAAAAAAGAAGTTTCAAGTTGCTGTAATCTCAGTGATAAATCATGTTTTGGAATCTAAGTTTAAAAAGCTTACGGGGGAACCAGAACAGAGCATAAGTCTGCTGGCACCGAGCTTAATGCTTGTTTTTACTACATCATGTTACTAGAAAATGTCTGTACTTTATGGGGTCAGTTTGTAAATCAATTTTACAGCCTTCCAGAGTCGATCTCTGGGCTTCTTATTTCCATGTCCCCATTCCTGTCTCTTTCATCTCATAATTAACATCTCTGAAAACAGGTAACATGATGCCTTACGATGTGTTTTTAAAGTGTATTTCTAGACATTTCAAAGGAAGTTGCAATGTTCTTGACTGAACTCTCACAACGTGCTCAACACTCGTATGTATGATTTCGTGATTCTTCTCATCCACTACTCGCCACTGCTCCTTTCTCCCGATGCGTAAGTGAAGACAAGATTTTCATATGAAAATGTCTGTGCGGTCAGAAGACCAATAATGTATTTTATAGGTTTGGAAACAAATGCAGTTTGAAAGAGCACAAGGGGAGGGGCACCTGGATGCTCTGGTCAGTTAAGCATCTGACTCTTGATTTTGGCTTAGGTCATGATCTTACGGTTCGTGAGTTCAAGCCCCGCATCGGGCTCTGTGATGGCAGCACGGAGGCTGCTTGGGATTCCCTCTCTCCCTCTCTCTCTACCCCTTCCCTGTTCTCACACACACTCTCTCTCAAAATAAATCCATAAACATTTTTAAAAAATAATAAAATACAAGAACACAAGGGAAAAAAAGTATTTCCTTCCCCGAACACATCCAGGCTCCACTACTCCCTTTTTGTCTTCTCTAACTCCCTCTACTTGAAATTCAGAACTATAAAACATTCTGAAATCCAGCGAAACATGAAAACTGATACACAGTTTACTGTAAAGTCAACTTACTTAACACACTGTTTTATCAAACACTACATTACCTAAAAGTATCGGTAACTTGATGGCTCCCAAGATCTAAAGTCTACAGCATGGTGTTCAAACGTTTCCACAACAGGGATTGAAATCTCTCTTCCTAAACTCCACATGAGCTCTTTTCTTCAGCCGAGTCACCTACCAACCCCTCTCTAGACCCGCCCTCTGCCCGCCTGTGTCCGTCTCCTTCATCCCTTGTTTCTAGAACGCCTTCCTCTCTGCCCACAGAAAGCCTTTTTATTCTGCAAAGTCCTACCAGTAAAGCATCCTCTTATGAGCAATATGATGTTATATGAACAGCATAAATGCTGGCATCAGCCTGACTTCGATTTTAATCCAGCCTATGCTAATTACCGACTCATGTCTCTGAAGCTGGGTTTCCTCATCTGTAAAATGGAACATCCATTTTAGATGACACCCAAATCATAGATTTATTGTCAGAATTAGAATAATACAGGTAAAGTCCGTAACACATAGTGAGAGTTAAATAACCAGTGGAAAAAACCACTAAGAATGGTTTTCTTGGGGCGCCTGGGTGGCGCAGTCGGTTAAGCGTCCGACTTCAGCCAGGTCACGATCTCGCGGTCCGTGAGTTCGAGCCCCGCATCAGGCTCTGGGCTGATGGCTCGGAGCCTGGAGCCTGCTTCCGATTCTGTGTCTCCCTGTCTCTCTGCCCCTCCCCCATTCATGCTCTGTCTCTCTCTGTCCCAAAAATAAATAAAAAACGTTGAAAAAAAAATTAAAAAAAAAAAAAAAGAATGGTTTTCTTAATGAATGGTAATCTTAAGAATTAAGATTATTTGTTTCTCTGAGTTCACTGTAATTTGCTTGTATAACCCAACAAAGAGTTCGCAATCTGGGCTCACTCCATCTCTTAAACTTTTGCCCTAAGTGATTATTTAACTTTTATTACTTTAGTTCTTATTTATGTCTTGTGTTTTGTGTCCCCAAATGGACTGGAAGCCTTTTCCAAGTCAGGACCATATGCTACACTTACTTAAAATTTTATGCAGTTTAGCACAGTGCTATTTATAAAAGAAGACCCCAGGAATATTTCCTCAGTAAAGCATCTACTAAAATACAATCTGTCCAGAAAATGAGAGCCACATTTTAAGAGGTACGTTAACCTAGCAGAACACGTCCACTGAAGAGTAAAGGGAGAGAGAGGAGGGAGAAGGCACAAGGTGAGGGTACTATGTGCACGTCAGATAGTGGGAGACAGAATGTGTACATAAGCCTTGAGAACACAGAAACGACAGGTATTTAGATGTTTAGCCTAAAGAGAAGACGGCTTCAGAAGGCATGGTAACAAGATAAATTAGATTATTGTATGTGGTTCTACAGCAAAACTAGGACCAACGATTAGGAGAAAAAGAAATTCAGCTTAACATAAAGTAAAATTCTATGGCATCGGAGCTGTCCAACAATGAAATGAACGGGATTCATTTAACGTTAGGTACCTCGTAAAATTACACGTATTTAACAGAGCTCAGGGTTGAAATGCTTCTCCATGTCAACGTCAGAAAGATAGCTGTCAGGTAGAATGCTGTGTTGAGAAGAACTCTAAGACTGCACATACAGTCGGTGGGAAAGGGTCTTATGATCAGTTAAGAGTATCCGTGTCACAGCCTGGAAGAAGGGCAGGTAACACAAATACCTCACATTTACTATCTCCAATCCAGAGGAATTATTTTCAAAAGTAATCATTCCTTATTGAGAATTTAGATATGAATTGGGTACAGGTTCACAAAACCCCATGAAACTAACATTCTTTAAATGTTCAATAAAATGATATTTTTAAAGTATTTTTAAATGAGTCCTCAGCTAGGACCTTGGGTTACTGTTTAAGCAAAGAAAGAAGCACTTTGGTTTCTCATCCTGTAATTCGCTCTTGAGACCCTAATACCATCATAAAACACGTCATGTTTTACAATTTTCAAAGTATATTCATCCTTTTATTTTTCATAAAATTTGTGACTATCAAATATCAATAGGGAAAAGCATATGAGTAGGCAAGAGCCACAGTGAGATCTGATGAACAGAAAAGTTTTAATCAAAACGATCTTCCTTTGGGGCGCCTTGTGGCTCAGTCGGTTAAGTGTCCAACTCTTGATTTTGGCCCATGAACGATCTCACAGTTCGTGGGATCGGGCCCCACGATGGGCTCTGTGCTGATGGCACAGAGCCTGCTTGTGATTCTCTCTCCCTCTCGCTCTCTTTCTGTCCCTCCCAAGCTCACTCTGGCTCTCTCTCAAAAATAAATAAACTTAAAAAACATTTTTTTTAATAAAAAATAAAAATAAAATGTGAGACTGCTCTTTAAGCCCTTCACATAAATTATTATGAGCTGTTCACAGAGAAAGAGACTTCTAACGTGTGTCAACAGGTCGAAGAAGAATCCCAAATGAAAAATCATTTTGTAAACAGGCCCATTTTTATCATTCCATCTTACACTGCATACAATCAAACACACATCTGTAGGGAAGACTTTAAATCAATCATTACACCTGTCAAATAGTTTACAAAGACAAAATTCCTCCGTGGCCATCAAAAGCACCACGTTCCTCTAAAAACGTCTGCTTCCACACTCACACAGCCCGCTGCTGCGTAAGGTCTTACCCACCTGTGTACGTAGTGCAGCTGATGAACGGAGTCGATTGCTATCACCATCTCAGCCAGGTAAAACCGAGCCATATCTTCAGGCAGTCTATCTTCAAATTTGCTGAGCAGAGTCAGCAAATCCCCACCAACATAATAATCCATCACCAGGTACTGGGAACGAGAAGAAAAAAAGTAATCAAATAATAAGGGTGAAAAATTAATATAGGTAATAGAACCCAAGGTCAAACAGCACTGGGGTCAAATACCGTTGTTAATTAACAAGAAGCTGTGTGAGATGATCATTACAAAGCCTGTATGCTTCCTGAGGCAAGAATATAAAGTTTTTAAAAATTGAGGCAGGGAACAACGAAGGATTACCATTGTTTTGTTGTTATACTTTGCCAAGTAACGACACCAAAAAGGAACATCAACATCATCGCCTATAACAGACCATAGTTTTATCGTTTCATAGAAGAATAAACATTTTAATTCACAAATGATTACAGTAATTCAAATGCAAGACAGCCATGTATGTTGAATAGATTCCTTTTTTAACCATTATTACGTTTTCCCTCTTTTCTCTTGGACTGGTAGCAACTTTATTAAACCAGCACTGGACCAGCATTTGGAAAGCACTCATATAGGATATAAGAATTTCCATGATGTACATACTCCTCTTATTTCTGATAGTACAGAAGTATCCAAACAGACTCTTCTTAGGTCTATATAAACAGAAGCCAAGTAATTTTAGATATGGACTCCCACGAGTATGTGTATACGATACTGTGATTTATAGTAAGAAATACATACATTTGTTGGCACAAAGCTAGCTTTTGTTATTTACAAGAAACTCCTTTCAACCACACTAGTATTTATGTTGATGAGGTGACTTTTGCAAAGTCCTTGGGTAACCTAAGGACGGAGGCTGGTCGCCGGGGGAACCAACTGAGATTAGAAGGTTGGAAATTTCTAGGGAAAGGCCGAGGCTAAATCCATCCTTAATGGCTAATGACTTGATAGATCATGCCTATCTAAGGACGCTGTCCTAGAAACCCAAAAGGATGAGGTTTGGAGAGCTTCCAGGTCGGCCAACAAGTGGAGGTGCTGCGGGGCGGGGGCGGGGGGGGGGAGGCTCCACGCCTCCCTCACCGTACCCAGCCTTGTACACCTGCGTCACGGAGCCCCTCCTGAGTCCGGTGAGCTGCTCCAGCAGACCAACCATATCTGAGGATTAAGTCGTGATGATCTCCAACCTACCATCTGTGAGTCAGAAGTGCAAGTAATAACCTGAACTTGTACCTAGGGGTGAGGAGGGAGTCTTGTAGGACTGCACCCCTTAGCCTATGGGATGTGACACTATCTCCAGGTGGACGGCATCAGAATGGAGTTAAACCACAGGATACTCTGCTGGTGTTGCAGAAACCCACACATCTCACGTCAGAAGCAAAGCAGTACTGAGAGAGTACTGGGGAACGTAAGTGAAAACAAGTCTTCCCTTACCATAGGTATACGCCAAAGATGAAAAGACGAGTAGACACCAAAATGTTCACAGGGATTAGCTCTGGGTTGTCAGATTACCCGTGGTGTCATAGACATCTGGTATTTACTTTCTTCTTTGTTTTTAAGTTTACTTATTTATTTTGAGAGAGAGAGAGGGAGTGCGAGCAGGGGAGGGGCAGAGAGACAGGAGGAGAGAGAATCCCAAGCAGGCTCTGTGCCACCAGCAGGAAGCCCGACACAGAGCTCAATCCCAAGAACCACGAGGTCATGACTTGACCGAAATCAAGTCAGATGCTTAACCGACTCAGCCACCAGGTGTCCCGCTTTTTGGTATTTTCTAGATTGCTTTATAAACACGTATATATGTGTGTGTGTATTATAG
Source organism: Felis catus (assembly GCF_018350175.1). NCBI lineage: Eukaryota > Metazoa > Chordata > Mammalia > Carnivora > Felidae > Felis > Felis catus. The sequence goes on from NC_058384.1 coordinate 2,955,541, forward strand.
TACAGTATAGTATAGTAATTTTATCATACCATAGCATATCATATCATATATATTTTTTAGGTTGAGTGAAAACAAGACAGAGTGAAAAGATGATCTTTGTAGTCAGAGAAACCTGTATTCAAATTGTGACTCTGGATTATCAATGACTTTTGAAAAATAAATTAATCTCTTTGACACTTTATTCTCTCATCTATGTTATCTATGATAACGACACCTTCTTCTGAGTGTAGCACTCAGCATGAAGGACAGTAAACAGAAGATTCTTAAATGTCACTTATAACACCTTCGAGTTAAAATGCTTTTATCACTGAGAGGCACCTGGGTGGCTCAGTTGGTTAAGCGTCCAACTCGTGATTTCAACTCAGGTCGTGATCTCACAGTCGTGAGATCAAACCCTGCTTTGGGCATGGAGCCTGCTTAATATTCTCTCTCCCCCTCTCCTTCTGTCCTCTCCCCTGCCTGTAGGAGCGCATGCTTGCTTGGTCCCTCTCTCAATAAATAAATAAGTAAAATTATTTTATCGCCAAATAAAGATATTACTTCAGTGATATCACCAAGTTGACATTTAAGATTTAAAGAGTCTTGAGAAAATTCACATTCTTGTCACTATACATTACAATGATAAGCATGGGCAATTTTTATTAAATAAAAGCAACCAACTTCATTTTTTAAATCCTTGAAAATCAGAGAAACAATGCATTTCAAATTCTGGTCTATGGTTTACTTGCTATATTTACTAGACCTAATGTTTAACAGACTCTATCATGAAGATTAGAACTAATATAATGAAACTCTTGGCGTAAACATGTTGCTAGAAATGACGATGGCTGTGGAGAAGAAACCCACATCTACTACTCTAAAGTTAAAGTACTTCGAGTAGCAAACACAAAAACTTTTCAAATAAAAAAGTCTGCTATTAAAACTGGAAACAAATACTTACACACAGAAAGTCGTAAAACATAACTCACCCCTTCAACAAACATTCACCAGGTGCCAATCAGGATTTTTCCATCCCAAACCTGGAGAAAACCCCAGAGGATAAAAAGGCAAAAAGGTTCCTACATCAAAGGCTTTCCTGCCTCGACAGTGCACAGTAGCTGTTCTCACTACCCCAGGCTCCTCAGGTCCGAGCATAACCATCTACCAGAAAACTGTTGAAAAACATTCATGTCAACATTTTTGCCACCCACGGTCACCTTCAAAGTCTAGGCTCCCTGTGCCAGCCTATCGCCTACTTTCACCCACAATCCGCTCTGTTCTTCCTCTTAATAAACCCCATTCCTTAATAAATCCCTTTCCTTCAGCCTCTCCATGTGCCTTACTGGACCTCTTCTATGATAAACACCCCTCCTTGAGACGGCATACAAAATTATGAATACACAGGGGGGCCTTGGTGGCTCAGATCGTGGAGCGTCCGGCTCTTGGGTTTCTGCTCAGGTCGCGATCCCGGGGTTGTGGGGCTGAGCCTCGCATCAGGTTCCACGCTGAGCATGGCACCTGCTTGGGATTCTCTCGCTCTCTCGAGGAAAAAAAAATTTTTTTCCTCAAGGAAAATTTTTTTTAAATTATAGTACCTAATTATTCCTAGTTTCCCTTTCCTGCGGCCTGCTAAAGAGAGTTCTGGCTCTGTCTGCTCGTATACTCTTCCCCTACCTTGCCCTCAGAGGTCAATTCACTGTTTCTAAGACAGAATTCAGCAACTGGAGAGAGCAATGAGCAGAAAACACAAAAGAAAATTCGCAAGAGAAAAGCGATGAGTTGAAAATGAACTATGCTCGCAGTCGGGTTTTGGGATCAGGGAGACAAGATGCGTTAGAAACGGCCAATAAAAGCCTCACATAGGAAAAAAAGCTCCTTTTGTCTGTAACACATACCAGCAGATCTCTCCAAGCGCTGCCCAGTCGTTCTTTTACGTGTTCCCTTTTGTTCAGGACAACATTCAACTGAATCACCAAGGTCCTGCTGCATCTACTTCCTACTGAATCTCCATGGAGTCCATCCACTTCCAGCCCCACCCACTTCCCCAATCCCCATCCAGGCCCCTGGCCTGTCTTGATGACATTAAGCTTACAGGTTTAGGGACAAAGTAAACAGCTTTCTATTTGATATATTATTCTGTAAATGACTTTGTTGCCAACGGAAGACAGAATACAGAACAAGAGGGGAACACACAAGCTCATTCACAATTCCACAGCGAGGAAACACCCACTGGGTGCGCCCATCACACCCCCCAACTGAGCCGCCACAGCGAGTAAGGGCTCCTGCCTTGACGGAATTTACAATCTAAAGGAGAAAAAAACCACAAATCAGTGGGCAACTTCAGTGTCATGCAAATACCGTGACAGAAATAAGTGGAGGGTATTGCTGTAGGCCCTTAAAGGAAAAGAACCTGACTTTGAATCCCGTTCATTCATTCATTTGTCTAAAATGTCTTTTTGTACAAGGTGTGAAAACTATTCTCTTCAAGAGTCAATTATCTAAAACAAGTAATTAAATATCCATTCTTTCTTGTAATTAGATTGAAATGTCTCCTTACCATAATTTAGGATGTGAAATACACTTGGATCTGCTCTTGGGCCTCTATCCTGCTAAGGTTGTCTGTTAACATGTCAGTATCATATGGCTCTCAGTGAGTAATTAGTAAAGTTTAATATCTGGTAGAACAACTTCCTACTCATAAACTATCTTTAAAATAGTACCCAATATGGCCAAGATGCCTTTAAATAAGCTTAAGAAAAATACAGACTGAGAGGTGATGTTCGTAAGATAGGTCAAGGAGATAATAATCCTAGCATAAAGGGCCCCCATCAGGGGTCAAGAAGAGGGCAAGCAATCCAGCAAAACTAGGCTGAGGCTATATTAACCATTAATTTGCCGAAGAGGAAGCACAATTAGCCAACTGACACACGGTCACAACCAGAGCAACAACGAAATCCATTCTGCACCAAGCAGGGAGTTGAAACGACACTGCTTTCTTGGGGTTGACACACTGCAACTCTTCGGGAAAGTAACTTCCTGTACTTACTGAAATGTAAAAGGTGCGTACCCCTGGACCTGGTATTCCCACTTTTAGGAATACAGTCAATGAAAATAAGAACTCCAATATGTCGGGCATATGGACAAGTATATCTAGCTCACGGCACTTTGATAACTGCAACAAGTCAGAAACAATACGAATAGTGACCAACAAGGAAACCATTAAACGGATCCATCCAACATGTCCATTCTGTGGAGTAGTATACAGTCGCCAAAAAGAATAATTCAACATATATGCCCATGGGATCATTGAAGGACAAGAGCAAGCTGCAGAGTAACATGTACTTGGTTCTTACATTTCTAGACTTCTGTATTGTAGAGGGGAAAGAGCACTGCAGTTGACCAGTGATACCAAGTTCTGCAACGGGCCAAAGGTGATGGACCCAAAGTCAAAGGCAAATAGCTCATCCACACTGAGAGGAAGAATGAGAACAGGTACAAATGCGAGTAAATCTACACAGATACAGGGGAGGTGAAAGGGAACTTTCATGCTGAGACTAGAGCATGGCAAGTGGCAAGTTCATGCTTGAGTGACCAGTGCTTTCATTGTCTCCACGAAGCAGGAGTCCCAGTCTGCGGGCACAGGGTTTTCTAGATAAGGTCCCTGTAGCAGACACAGGGATCACAGCTGCTGTCCCTGCCTTATGGCTGTGTAATCAGAGGCGTAAGAAGTTAAACGATTTGCCCAAACATACCCTGGGTGGGCGGAAAACCAGAGCTCAGGGTTCTTGATCCTGAGATCAGCTTCTTTGTACTCAAAAGAGTCATCGATAAAAAAACGGACTACACCCATGACATAAAGAATATGTGCAGGGCGCCAGAATACTAAAAAAGAAATTACAGACACAGACGGAGTCTCTAGCAATCTTTCATCCCTCCAAAATAAACAGACCACTAGGCATGGCCAAAGCGCACCATAGGATTTCCAACTCCGAATTTCTTAAAAAAAAAAAAAAAAAAAATCTTCATCTCAAATCTTGTGCTTGTAAGAAACTGCATTCCAAAGAAACCATGCTACAACGTGTGAAAGCATACAATAAATGAACTGTGTTCTGGAGAAAGAATGTCTCCTAGAACAGATATGCTTGTGGAAGTTTCCTTGGGGAGAAGAGGAAGTCCGTTTAGTCATCCTGCTCTCAGAGACATTCGCAGTTAATCCTGGAGCCCACCCTGCACTCATCCTTCCGTGCCTTTTTCTAACAATTTCTATCTTCAGCACAAACTGGTTTCCTGTAAAGAGTCTGGAGTTCGTATGACTAATCACCATCTAACATTTAAATGCCTCTCATCCTGTAAACAGTTGACAAATGCTAATTCAAGAAGCAGAATTTTTGTTTTAAATATTTCCCTGACTTTTTTTCCCCCTCCAGGATAAACGAACTAAACAGGAAACAGCGGACAAGGAGGTATGAAGAAGACACAAATTTCACAGATTCATAATATTCTAAATGACATCCAAGTGATAAGAATTGCATGTGACAGTGTTGATGCAACTAAGCAAGTCTGTGTTTAAGGAGTTTTTTTTTTTAAAAAAGGGTCTAATCACATTTTGATATCATTCATTAAGTTACGCCAACTTATCTGAAGCAAATAAAACACATATATGCTATGACTCTATATAATTTTTTTCATCAATTGGCCGTACAGATATTTGAGCAGGTTATACGTGAGACTGATGGCTTTCTTGAATCACACAGCACTACAGACCAGGTTCCTTATGTGGCTACCTCCGGGCTAACAGTTATTTTGGAAAAGAACTGTATAATAAAATTTCCTTTTTGGTATCTAAGACTAGGTTTGCCAACATTTCTAAATGATTTTATTTTCTAATATTTTATAAATATTCAAAAGAAAGTCATTGATGATAACCAAGGTAACTTAGGACTTGTACTCTTGAGACTAACCCAGCACAAGCTTCCTCTCAGCTAAGAAAATTTACACTGTAACTTTTATTCTAAAACTATATTTTCTATAGTTTTATTCTATAACTATTATTCTAAATAATTAAGGGCTGATATATATAGGCTATTTCTCACCGAGAAATTAGTAAGTGATGTATATATATGTGTGTGTGTGTATAAACTATTTCTCACTGAGATATTTCTCACCAAGAAATGAAAAAACAATTCTAACGTCCAAAGCAAAGGACACATAGAAGACTAACCTCAGAGGAGACAGAATAAGTCAGGCTTTTTGTCAATGAAAATGAGGCAGAATGTTGCTATACAAGATTGGGTATTTGGACACTCCGGTTCTGTATCTAAAAACTTCTATGTTTATAATGAAATACAGAGTTTTAAGCAATCCCTGAATCCACAGTGTTGCACCTATCCATAACAGAAAGCATGGTCATTGGTGGATTTATTATCGAAAAGCGTTCAAAAATCCATCATGATGAACTGCTGTAAGTTTGCTAACCAAATACTTGGTATGTGTTTACTCTTAGAAATTTTGCCGACAAATCTGTGTAGATTATATTTGCACTGACACGCTCGTTGTGAAAATTTCACAGAAGTATGGCTAAATCAAGTCAAATATAATCCCACTCAATTTAACAGAACTAACATATGCAAAGCTCTCCACCAAGACTTTTAAACAATTCTGACTAAAGCCCACAATAATAAATACGATTTATATGACGGTTCAATACGTATCATACAAGAAATAAATGTCACGAAACAGTAATTCCTCTTACTGCCTGCATTCTGTCATTTCCTATTTAATTTTTTTAAATGCTGGTTATAACCCTTACATTGATTTTATGATCCACCAATGGGTCACAATCTGAAGTCTGAAACACACTATTCCATTCTGCAAGCGCATAAGGGATATAAAGACAAGATCTGGCCTAAATCAGACGAGCTCCGTGACTACTAAATTACACAAACTTTTAATTATATTTTTGCTGAAGATAGCAGGGTTCATGTCACTTAAGTCAAAGATGTATATATACATATGTTACTCGGATAACGACAGCACTAAGAAAGAAGGTAATGCTAAAATGAAATGAGAAAGATGAATTCAAACTGGGAATTCTGGAAACGACTTTTAACACACAGAATCTGAGAACAATCTTGCAGTATTAACTGGACTTCACCGGGACGAGGGGAGAACGGGCACTAGGACGAAAGGTACCAGGGACAAGGGCCATAAAGGCACAAAGTAGAATACAGATGGCCAAGAGAGGCACTATTCCACTGAGGCAGAAAACCAGGGTTTGTGGGTGGGCACGGTATTTCTGGTTTATCTTTTCTCTCCGACCACCACGGTGCAGCTGACGTCACTGCGAACCATCTCCCTCCACCTCAACCCACTCCCCCTTCATTAGATCCAATGGGGCAGAATCCCCATCTCTCTCTCTCTCGCTCTGACCCTCTGCAGGAGTCTTCTCCGTGCTGGGTCCCCTGTCTCTGTCCTCTCCAGGCGAACCTTCCTCGTTTACAAGCACTAGGCAGTCATTCTCGTCTACTACTTGTATTCGCTGTGATCTACGAAGAGGAGGGGGCCGCCCATTTTTTCCTGTAAAGGGCCAGACAGTAACCACTTCCGCTTGTAGGCCAAGAGGAAAAATCAAGATATATAATAAGATAGAAAACCAATCTCCACACATTTTTATTAGTACAAGTCAAAATAAAATAACTAAGTGTGAGTTTTGTGATACAGGTGTACTAATAGAAAAATGGAGTTCTTTATGTGGCAGAGGGGGGTGTAACAGTTTGCTTAATCGGGGCTCAGAGTCAGTGTTCCTCATCATCCGGATCTAAAGCTAACGGCCCTCTGCAAGTGCTGATCTGTAACGAGATGCTCGTATGCCATCTGTGAAAATGTCTTCACAAAGGTGGCTACTGGTATCAATTCATGAGCAGATGATTAAGTTTATTTATTTTCTTGAGAAAGATGGAGAGCACGTGGGAGAGGGCAGAGAAAAAGAGGGAGATGGAGAATCCCAAGCAGGCTCCATGCTGCCAGCACAGAGCCCGACGTGGGGCTTGAACTCATGAGCCACGAGAACATGACCTGAGCCAAAACCAAGAGTCGGACGCTTGACCGACGGAGCCACCAGGCGCCCCTCGTGAGCGTATAACTTTAACTGAGCATGCCCCTCACTTGGAAGGCCTTTGCAGAATGCTCTGGGACTGTTCTGCTACTTGTGTTGAAGCAAGTCATTACACCGCAGATTAATCACTTCCAACTAAAGGTCAGGTGAAGTTCTCAATTGCCGAGAAGCGGGTTTTAAACTCGAGGCAGCTCCTTAGCACTTAAGTCAAATCCCCAAAACTGGTCCTAACTGCAGCTGGAGCTCAAAAGGTCTATCTGATACAAATTTATGTGGAAACGGAGACCTCGTTTCTTTTTACTTCCGACAGCATGAGAATTAGATAAAGCAGCTTGACATTACCTGTGATTCAAACAACGTTAAATGTCAAAATGACGGCCCCGTAGTGTAAGTTTTACATGTAAGTGCTGGGTTGTCTTATAATTTGGGGTTAAATTTATTCTAAAACATGTCAAGTCTACAGGAGAAACGCATTTCAAAGCTATTCAATATTCTCTAATAATGGCTGAGGGTGGGGCTTTTTGTTCAGAAATGTTTCAATCTTGCCCTCTGCCACAAAGTGTTAACACCGCAAAAGCACTCAACGTGTGTACAGCAGGTGAGGACACGCGGCTGTGGCTTCTGACGAAAATTCACGAACACGGTAACTGTTGTTTCCATGACACTGAATAAAGTTGACTGAGGATATTACTGGTTCAATAACAAACGACAGATTCAAATATTTGCTGCCAGCTACCTGCCGATTAGGACGACAAAGGACGTCCACGGGCTTTAGGCGCCTGATATCTTACATTATGTGTCAATTGTCCATACACATTTTTACCGCTCTCCACCGCAATGCATCTTAGCAGAGAACATTCAGGTTGTACCAAATTAGCATCTTCTCGACTTCTCCGAAAATACTATGGACTGTAATTATTCCACACAAACTATTAACAAAGGCCGATTCGTCAGGGACTTCGAACTCAGCCCCGACACCTCAACTAACAACAACAGAGCACAATCTGTAACCTCTTTCAACTCAAGAGCCAAAACCAACCACTCAAAATCGTTTCCAGGTTTTCAAATCAACCACTGATGCTGTTCCCACTGCCCCCCATTCTTTAAGCAACTGTTCTCACCGACGCTAACGGTCTGAGGCAAGTTCATTTTCTGTGAGCACGTCTCTCTGCGGCCACACACCTGATTTAATTAACCTGACGCTGGTAAGTGGCTTTCCTGCCTGCCTGACAAATGAGCCATCAGGAACTCCCTATGGTTGCTGCATCCTTTTCATGTTTCATTTCTGTGCCGAAATTCTGCGGTGAAAAGGTATCGTTTTGTATTTGGTGACCTTCCTGACGGCTGCCTTCCTGTGGGCTGGGAATGCCGCGATCCGAGCTCAGAGCTCCCTGTGCAACATGGACACCCGCATTCTAGCAGGACAGCGGTGGTGTGCAGCCCGGTCACACTGGGCTGCCGTTTGGGTCGTTAACAATCTCATCCGCACTCCGCTTGCCTGAAAAGCACAGTACATAAAGTTTGCACGTGCATTCTTCCCGACAGGAATCATAAAATGTCACAGTACAGCGATACGTATTGCATTAGAAATGCTATCAAGTTAGGGCGCCCGGGGGGCTCGGTTGGTTAAGCGTCCGACTTCGGCTCAGGTCATGATGTCACGGTTCGTGGGTTCGAGCCCCGCATCGGGCTCTCTGCTGACAGCTGGGAGCCTGGAGCCTGCTTCGGATTCTGTGTCTCCCTCTCTCTCTGCCCCTCCCCTGCTTCCCCTGTCTCCCTCACTCTTTCAAAAATAAACAGACGTTAAAAAAGAAGAAAGGCTATCAAGTTATAACCGTCACTGTGATTTGAAGGCTGCCAAGCAGCTGTGCAAAGCGTCGCGACTCACGTGTACATACGTGTCACCGTGTGTCACCGCGCCGGCTGTCGCGAGAGGCCAACTCCTCTGCCCTTGTAGTGCAAAAGCAGCCACTGACAACATACACATCGGCAGGCATGGCCGCGTTCCAACAGAACTTTATGGACACTGAATTGTGAACTTTATGGAACATTCACGGGTCACAAAATATTCTTCTTTTGACTTTGTTTCAAGTATTTAAAAATGTAAAAACAATTCTTAGCTTGCAGGCTGTACAGAAGTAAGTAGGGGGCCAAATTTGAGCTGCGGGCCGTAGTTCGCTGAAAATTGATCCAGAAGAGGAAGAACCCCAAGATAGGTAGTGCTACCGGCCCTCAGGAGCACCTGACTGACAGGTCTAACCCACTAAATGGATCACATGACAATTCAAAGCCAGTATGTGCAAATTAAACTAACCACCCTCCCCCTCCTCTACTTTCTCCTTTCCAAATATGTTTCCCAACTCGATTCGTCCACTACTAAGCACTGAATCCCACAAGTCAGGCCCTGGAACATGAGGAATCGTTCACACTGTCCCTTTTAAAGCCCCTCTTGAAATCAGACTGAAGTCCCAGCTCCCCAGCTGGCTCTCCACTCGAAGCCCCACTGTACACCCTCTCCCCTTCCCTACTGTGATCACCCTGGCTTCCTCCCTTCCTCAGACGCCCCTCGTCCCCTCTTACCACAAACTTTCCACGGCCCTAAAACTACAGTGTTCACGCCTGGCTCCGTGAGAGACGCCTGAGTGATGGTGGGGGAAGGCAGGAGGAAGGAGCTAAGAGACCGATCGAGGCAGTCCCATTTCTGTCGTCCAGGCTCTCAGACACAATGCCATTTTTAAAAATACACAAGAGTTGCAGACCAAAATACCCCACTGATTTGAGAAACGTGGCTGACTTCTTATCCGTGACACGTCAGGTGCCACGTGCTGGGACTCTCTCGTCTGTCCCCGCCCCTCCCCATGCCCCTACTCTCCCCTCCATCAAGCCGCTCCACCCTGCACATCTGTGTTCACCACGCCCTCCCTGCCTCTTCTCCCTTCTTGGTTTAGCTCATTGACATTCGTCTCTGAAGGCTCCTCACTGACTTCACGCCTGGGAATGAATGTTCTACTTTCTTCATCTGGAATGAATGTTACACTTTCTCAGCTAAGTCTGAGGATATTACTTATTTGGCTTTGGACTGATCATCCGGAACAGTAAGAAAAGAGATCCTTTGTCTCTTACTACTGAATCTCCGGGATCTAGAGGGCAGTGCCTAGCACACGGCACATGTCCCATAAATGTCCGTCACGAGAACAAGACCTCGTACTAATTTTTAGACCCCGGGCCCCAGTGTTGTGTGTGGCACTCGGCAGGGACTCAACACGTGTGCTAAAAAAAAAACCAAACCGTGAGACAAAAACTGGGACCAGGAAACGGAGAGCCTGGAACGGCAGGCCCAGGGGTCGCACGTGGGGGCGTGCGGCCACCATCATCTCCGTCAGTGTTCACTCAGCAGTGCTTCTCAGCTTCCCGTTTTCCTCCGCGCTCATTCCCAATCTCTTCTGCCACGTGGTTCGGGATGTCCAAATTAAAGCAGATGAGCCCGGATGTGAAGTGCGGCTCCGCTTAAAGTGGCACGTGGCCACTTTGCAAAATGTGTAAAATTGCAAGGAGTAAAAGAATACTACAGATCAAATATATTGGGAAAATCGTGAAAAGAGAAAATCCTGAGCACTTTTTCTAGAATTTAAACGTCTGGATTTAGTATCGACTTGCCTATTACAGAGCATAAAAGATTCCAGTGGAAAGGTACCAAATTACCCGGGGGGGGGGGGGGGGGACAATTTACATGCTGTGAAATTCAGTGGTATTCTAAATAGTAACTACATTTAAATAACGCTTGAAAGAAACTAATGCTAAATTCTGCTGATAAAAATTAAGAGTATTGAAACATATATATAAAAGTGGTTCTTACTAAGTTATTGTCATCCTGGAAAGCATAATGCAGGGTTGTAATCCATTTATTATCTCCATTCACTAACACGTCCCTTTCTTCACGAAAACACGCTGTCTGAAAAGGAAAAACAAACACTTTTTTAATCAGAGGACACGTCATGTAAAACTAGGCAATATATTATACAAACAATTGCTTAAGATATTTGTTACGCTTTCCGTCCTGGAAAAGGAGTCCATCCAATATTCCAGGACTTTTCTACAGGTCAAGCACCCTCAGAAAGTGAGCAGCAGGAATGATACCTTGAAAACACTCTCTCTTGAAAACTCCTGCTGTAGTTCCAAACAACCAGAAAAGTGCACAGATTCATTTCACAACCACGGCCCATTTAGGTAATATAAACGGTAACATTTTGCCATCTTTACTTCTGTTCTTTTTAATTTTAGGGACATGAAATATAAGTAAGTGGTAATCTTCCTCCTTTCACCCTGCCCCGCCCTCCTCCCTTGATAAAATGACTCATCCATAGTATATGTTATATTCTCCCCATCATATGCTTGGATCAGACGTGTACGTGTCCAAAATCAACAGAATTGCTTTGCATTTGAAAATTTCCCATGAATGTTATCATTTGATCTTTCCTTCTGCAACTCAATTACTTCTTGTTCAATGATGGCTATTTTCCTTTCAACGGCTGTGACATTCCATCGTTTGAATCTTCCGGAATTTATTCACGCAAACCCCCAACCAGGAAAACACAGTTACCTCCGATTTTGTTATTACGATGTTGCAATGAACATATCTGTGCTAGTGCGCAAGAATCTCTCTAGGGTATACACTTAGAGGTCGAAATGCTACCCAGAAGCATTTTCAACTTTACCAGACGGAGCCAATTTTCTCTGCTACGTCTGTGCTGATTACTACCCTCTCCCCGGTGTAGAAATCTCCCCTATTCCCCACATCCTCAACTGCATTTGACATTAAAAGGCTTTGAAATGTGTCAATACAATGGGTGTAAATCCATATGTCACCGCTCTTTTCATTAACGTATTCCTAATTACCCATACAGATAAACAGCTTTACGTATGCTTACTGGATAACCGAACTTTCTCTTTGTTCATTCCCCTTTGTCCATTTCCTGTAACGGACTATTTTTTCCTTTTTGATTTATAAAAGTTTTAGCTTATTGTGAGACTGTATTTCCAGTATTATAAAGGTAGAACCTCAGAAATGTGGTTTTATATGGTTTTTATGTGGTTTTACATGATACATTATAATTCTATAATGTTTGTTTATTATTTTTTTTTTAACTTTTTTTTTTTTTTTTAATTTTTTTTTTCAACATTTATTTATTTTTTGGGACAGAGAGAGACAGAGCATGAATGGGGGAGGGGCAGAGAGAGAGGGAGACACAGAATCGGAAACAGGCTCCAGGCTCTGAGCTGTCAGCACAGAGCCCGACGCGGGGCTCGAACTCACGGACCGCGAGATCGTGACCTGGTTGAAGTCGGACGCTTAACCGACTGCGCCACCCAGGCGCCCCAATGTTTGTTTATTTTTGAGAGAGAGCACGAGTGGGGGAGTGGCAGAGAGAGAGAGGGAGACACAGAATCCGAAGCAGGCTCCAAGCTCCGAGCTGTCAGCACAGAGCCTGACGTGGGGCGTGAACCCACAAACCGTGGATCATGACCTGGGCTAAAGTCGGACGTTCAACCAACTGAGCCACCCAGGTGCCCCGATAATCTATCATCTTTAGTTTTAATTTTAAAAAACCACCACACCGGAAAGTTCAAAAAGAACCGAAGGCTGAAAGTAAAATCTCAATCTGCTGAGTCACACCTTTCGGTGTCACGCGTGTCCAGAGGTCACCGCCTAGAACTCTGTGCAGTGTCTTCTTAGAAAATCTGTGTCCCTTTGTGTGAACACACATGTGCACGTGAACACATGCAACATTCACGTGGTACCTCGCCTCCCCTACCTTTTCTTTTCTTTACGCAAATCAGGCCACGGTGCTCTGCAAGTTATTGTTTTTTCAAGTAACGATACACCCAAACAGTTTTCCAAACCAGTACGCAGGCACCTCTTTCCTGGCTGCATACTCCACGCACACTGAAAAACCATCACGGTATTCTACCTAGAGGAGGTGCTTACTTACTGATTTCCCAAAAGATAAATTCAGCCACGACACACAAAACAATTAACATTACCTAATCGAGTACCCTAATTCTTTCCATGTATTTCCATAAAATTCTATTTGCTCAAACAAAACTTCCAAAGCCATGCGTGAAAATTTTAAAAATCATTAAACCAAATACATGGGCAGTTTTACCTGCCGTTTCAATTACTAAGGTCCACATGATGCTCTGGTTCACTTTAGAGGGAAAACAGAACCACCCGACACACTCACTGCTAAGTTCTGTTTCAGAATTTGCGTGACTACAATCACAGTCTGAGAGAGAGAGAGAGAGGTAAGGACTGTCGGAGCCCAGAAGACTCCTTTCTCCTGACCATCTTGTTAGGACAGCTTTCCGGAATCTCAAAGACATTCCAGCTGAATTCTAAAACACGTTTGATAGGCAACTCCAAAGCAAATCAAGCTCCAAAGACTATTAGTCAACAGATGAAACTTCAGTATATTCTAATCTATTCTGAACTGTTCCATGAAAAAACAATTTTTAAAAATATAAAATAAACTATGACCCAGAATTTCAAACACATACACGAGAGTAAAACCACCTCTTCCCCACAATGTACTCATCAACCAATGTCAGCAACTATGTCATTGTTCCATCCATACCCTTTTACCCCCTCACCCTTGTCACCACCCTCCCTCCATGGAAATGCATGTGTGTGCACATGTACACACACACACACACACACACACACACACACACACACACACACAGCGTTTTTTGAAGCAAACCTCAGACACCATATGATTTTATCCGTAAGTATTTAGGTATTAAACTAGTCCTATTAATGCCTCAGATACTGAGTTTAGATGTAGAACACAGTCTCCTTTTTTGCCCCAGTAGGTCACATTGTCCTCAGTTGTCACAACTGGGGTGGGGGTGGTTAGGACAATCGCACAGGAAGAGGCCGGGGATGCTGCTACGCATCCTACAATGCACAGGACAGCTTATGCCCCAAGGAATTATCTGGTCCCAATGTCGCAGTCACTGCGGAGAAGCCCTGTTCTCAACCCGTATTAGCCAAACCACGATGCGTGCGTTACCTCAGGCTTCGTGAAGTTCTAACAGGGACTCCACGTGCATAAATAGGTGGGGATCCGCTACCGAGGAGTTTAATCTGAGGAGTGGATAGATTTTAGTCTGCACAACATGAAAATCCCGCCACGTGAAAACGATCCTTGAATCCTTTCACAACCTCAGCACACAAACTAAAGCACCACAGAAGCCAACAGCAGCGCGGCGGACCACGAGCATCTGATCCCGTCTCATTCTTATTTACGCCGCACGTGCTGCTGAGGTGTGGCGAGGCGCTCCGATGCGCTGTCTTCTCACATCCTGAATCTTCTCTCTGCCAGCCGCACGTAGTCAGATGCGCTGAAATGACTGAATGTGTCGATAACTTGATTCCACCTTACTGAGAATTCACACTTTGATTAAACTCACTATTCCGAGATATACGTATAAAGATTTTGACTACAGCACAGTTCAAGAGAGTAAAAAGACAGTAAAATGTGGACATGATCTAAATGGCCATCAATGTTTGTTGTTTTTTTAATGTTTTTATTTATTTTTGAGAAGAGAGAGACAGGGCATGAGCAGGGGAGGGGAGAGAGAAAAAGGGAGACACAGAATCGGAAGCAGGCTCCGGGCTCCGAGCTGTCAGCACAGAGCCCAACGCGGGGCTCGAAATCACAAACCGTGAGGTCATGACCTAAACCAAAGTTGGATGCCCGACCAAGTGAGCCACCCAGGTGCTCCGGCCATCAATGTTTAAAAAAAAAAAAAAAAAAAAAATCAAACTACTAAAAAATATATCCATTTAGTATAGTGAGACGATTTAACAGGCTGAGATAAATGTATAAATATGGAAATAGAGAAATCCAACATATATATTATTAAATGATAAAAGCAATGTGAAAAATCAGTCTTTTAGTATGAGTCCATTATAATAAAACTTTCCATTAAGGACAAATATGAAACTCTTAATAATGGTTTACTTTGAATAGAAAGATTAGATACTGGAAGAAGGAAAGGGACCTTTCATATTTTTACTTCTTATTTTCTGTCGTGCTTACTTTTTTTTTAATGTAGGTGGCAGATCAGGAAATAAGGCAGATCAAATCCAATGGCCTCAATTCATGAATATCACTATTACTGGCACCAGTCGTTATGAAAATAATAAAGGAATAACAACAGTAACAAAAATAATAAGGCAAGTGGCATAAACCGGTACCGTCACCGTTCAACCAAGATACATTATTCCTCTGTGACACAGAGATCATTATCATCTTCTGTAATCAGCAAGACGACAAAACCCTGGAAAGGACTAACTCCAATGGAGAGCATTTCTGTCAACTATTTCACACCTTCCAGTGAAATGAGTGAGGACACCTCCTATAAAGCACTGAATAACTGTGAAGAGAAGGTAACATTTACAGAACATATTGGAAGAAGTTCAGGGACTGTTGACAAAGTCTGTAGATGATGAATGAGCAGGGACAGTGATCTCTGAACATAAGACGTTAGCAATTATTCAGCTGCCCAGAAAGAGAGAGGGTGTCCTATGACCTTCAAATAATGCATGTCCCACTAATTACGTATTTGTTATGCACCTTAAATGGAAATAAATACAGCCAGTAGGTTGGAGGTAAATCTTTGAAAACTTATTTTGTTTCACTTCATTTCATTTCATTTCAGAGACAGCGAGCAGGCATGCGAGCAGGGACAGAGGCAGAGGGAGAGAGAAAATCTTAAGCAGGCTCCATGCTTGGCACGGAGCCCGATGTGGGGCTCGATCCCACGACCCTGGAATCATGCATGACCTGAGCCGAAACCAAGAGTCAGACACTCAACTACTGAGCCACCTAGGCGCCCCTGAAAAACTGGTCTGAAACATCAACAATGCACAGGTTAAGAATCGAGACACGTTGCTGCTCAACTGTAAATTATCAAGTATCATGAGTGGCCCAGTTTCCCAAAGCTGGAGAGGTCATGGTCAGAGCAGCGGGGTTTTTTTTTTAACATTTGTTTAAAAAAGGACTTGATAATTCAAGCACAGAAATACAATTCCACTCTAGTTCAAAATGAATCTCTCTTTAAAAATTTCAGTGTAGGGGTGCCTGGGTGTCTCAGTCAGTTAAGCATCTGACTTGGCTCAGGTCATGATCTCACGGTTCATGAGTTCGAGCTCCGCGTCAGGCTCTGTGCAGACAGCTCGGAGCCTGGAGTCTGCTTTGGATTCTGTGTCTCCCTCGCTCTCTGCCCTTCCCCTGCTCATGTTCTGTCTCTGTCTCTCAAAAATAAATAAATGTTAAAAAAAAAATTTTAATAAAAAAATTTTTTAAAAATTTCAATGTAGAATTTCTTTAATGCAAGTTTCAAATAGTTCCTTTAGAATACTGAATCTGCCTTGTATCCTTGAAGTAAAACCCACCCATCATTGGTATATGCACAAGTCTTTTTAGATATAGCTGAATTCTATTTGCTGACATTTTGCTAAAGACATTTTTATCTATGTTCATGAGGCATTTTGGTCTTTAATTTCTTTGTATAGTCCCTGTCTGGCTTTCCTATCTGAGTAATACTGACTTCCCAGAGTAAGTGCTGTTCCTCAGGCCCCACGGTCCACCTCCTTCTCTCTGCCTTCCAGTGTCTTCTTGTATTTGTTTTATATATAATGTCCAAGGCCTTGAAGACTGTACTTAAGGGGAGGGATAGGAAGAAATACATTTATTCCATCTTGTCCCAGGAAGAAAATATACTAACGTTTCTTTTTTTTTTTTTAATTTTTTCTTAATGTTTTTATTTATTTTTGAGACAGAGACAGAGCATGAATGGGGGAGGGGCAGAGAGAGAGGGAGACACAGAATCGGAAGCAGGCTCCAGGCTCTGAGCCATCAGCACAGAGCTCAATATGGGGCTCGAACTCACAGATGGCGAGACCATGACCTGAGCCGAAGTCGGACGCTCAACCGACTGAGCCACCCAGGCGCCCCATAACGTTTCTTAATTCAACAAAATTATATTTACTTCCTAATTATTCCTTGTTTTATCTTCCATTTGGGTCACTTCTTCCAGTCAAAGGTGGATCAAAGGCAACTCAGTGACCTTCCTCCCCGGCACACCAACTTCAAAGAAAAGAGTGCAGACCTTAACTCCATTTTTCACAACTCCAACGGCAAAACACTAAACTGACTATAATTATGATTTCCGCGAAACAACTAGAACACGCTTATTTACTGTTTCTTACTAGTAAGACCTGTAGCGCCAGCCACTGGCAATGCCGCCAGCATCTTTGGCTGCAGAAACTCTACCGTCCGGAGGCCACGTCCTTCTGGGGATGGCCCGTAGTTGGTGACCAAATATGGCAGGTACGAAAAGGCCAGCCCTCTGGCCTCACGTGGGGCTCCGCAGACAGCCTGACTTCTCCCCGAAAACATTTCATCCCCTTTCCCTCCCGTCGGTCCCCATCTCAGAAGAATGCCCTAATTCAATCTCCGTGTTCACCACCTGGAAAGTCCAACCAGCGACAGTAAGGCAACTCAGTGTTAGGGAGATTCCAAAGTAAAGACCGAAGTTACTGAATGTAACGGACACTGGCGCATATGCCAGAAAGAGACACAAACGTCGCCAAATGCTTTTCTCAACGGTTACTGTCCCAGGGAGAGGGGCTGCGTGGGGTGGGGTGTGGTCAAAGAAGACTTCAGCTCCATCTGTAATGCGCTAGTGTTTGTTTTACAAATAATGTATCTGTATTTTGCTTCTGTAGTTTGCGTGTGTGTTTCCCCCCCCCCCCCCCGCCCCCCAGGACACACATAGAAAATAAGACTGAAAGCAACAACTTCCCCAGAACGTTAGTGATTAATTCCAGGTGGTGGAATATAAGTGACTGTTAGCTGCTTCTCCGTGTTTTGTTACATTTCTCAAACTTCCCAAAGGAAACAACTGACAAAGTATTTCACTACTGTCCCATCTACCACCAAGGGAACCTTTTTTGCTTTTCTCCGTATGCTTGGTGCTTTCCAGGTTGCTTCAAGTACTGGTCGGTAAAGATCCCTTTTCTTTTCTTTTTTTTTTTTTTCTTTTTTTTTTCTTTTTTTTGTTTTATTTGTTTTTGAGAGCAAGACAGAGCATGAGAGGGGGAGGGGCAGAGAGAGAGGGAGACACAGAATCGGAAGCAGGCTCCAGGCTCTGAGCTGTCAGCACAGAGCCCGTCGTGGGGCTCAAACCCACAGACCATGAGATCATGACCTGAGTGGAAGTCGGACGCTTAACCGACTGAGCTACCCAGGCACCCCTGGTAGGTGAAGATTTCTAAGCGCTGTTTCTCGTTAGAGAACTCTAACCTCCAGAACTAATATTCAGCCTGCTCGGCAGTATGATCCTCCTACAGGTTCAAATACTGAAATACTTGCACACCAGTAAGTTCTGCTTCCCTGAGGCCCCCCACCCAGCCCCCCACCCAGGATCGAACACGGCAGGACACCTCCAGAACCCCACCCCAAATTTATGTGTAACGTCAGTTCTGACCATACCGCACCAGCAATGAGACATTTGTAACCTCACTCCGGCCGATCTCTCCTTCGTGTCTAGAACCAACACAGAAACACCAGCAGCTGCTGCAAGAGCAGATTTTACTACCGTCCTCTAATCACATAAAAACACAAATTTAACTGTGTAATCGGTAGTAACGAGAAGTCTTAGAGGGCACACTCAAAGCTCGGGTTGACCTCTGCTTTGAGCAGAACACAGATAGATACAGAATATAAACAAGTTACATCAAGCTGGAAAATCAATCATTATTTCTTCCCATAAAAGTTTTAAACAGGTTTCCAAACACCCTTTTCACATGAATATTTAAGCGCCACATTACAGGGTTTCCTTCCATTTGGCTTTCAGAGATATGAAATTATACGAATTATAACTTTTATCATCACTATATCACAACTATAAATTGCTGAATTTGTTATCTTAAAAATAATGTTACTACAGATACAATGTTACTGAATGATTTAAAGATCTATTGGTCTCTGTAATTTTATAGGTCTCTAAAATCATTTCTAAAACATTACTTAAATATTCCAATAATGAGAATCTTACCTCAGCTCTTTTCAGCATTTCCCATTTATTCAATATTTTCATGGCAAATACCTTATCTGCATTTTTTAGTTTCACTACAGCAACCTAGAAAAGGAAAGACAACTTTTAAAATATGATAAATACAACTTTTTTCAGTTACCCATTTTCCTTTTTCCTCTCTGTAAAAAAGTAAATACCAAAATTATCAATGACTTCCATGCAGTTCGTAATCTAAGATCCTAAATCAAACAGTATTGTCAGTTGAAAAAGTTACATTAGTCAACATGTGCCAAATGTTATTTTTTAACACCATATCAACTAATTGTTTACTGTATCCTCCTTTTCCAGTTTTCTGCTCTAGAATTTAAACTCAGCATCTACTATCACTAGGAAATTGACCAAAATGTACAATATTGGAATGACTAGAGCTTGTTAAATACCGCATGCCAGATTCCAACACGATGCTGCACGGAATCGTGTTGCCAACACAAGTCTGTTTTGTGGGAATCAATTAATATAAAGTAAACTGCAAATGAGATTATTTTTCACACCACATACTCTTACCCCCGCCCCCGTCTGTCTGTCTGTCTGTCTGTCTGTCTCTCTCTCTCTCTCTCTCTCACACACACACACACACACACACACACACACACACACACACACCCCTAAAGATCAATTAAGGCTAACAGCTCGACAAATTATAGACTTCACACGTTCCTTTCCAACCATAAAAGGAACAAACATTTTTGTATTTTTTTGTATTTTAGTTACGGACCGAAAAGCTGTCAAATACAAATAAATAAGCCTCAACAAACTGATTACCTTTCTGTTTCTGCCTCTCTGCTTCCCTTTGACTAGATAATTTCAAAGGGCCCTTCCAGCTCCCTGGGGGTGCGCTAGGGCTCAGCCTGAACTACAGAAGTAGAGACCTAGGTGGCTTCCAGTCACTGGAGGCTGGGAAGAGGAAGATAAATGCTACCCTGATAGGCAGAAGTAGAAAACAAACTATATGCAGCACCTCTTCCAACTAGTTCAAAGGGATGTTTCCAAGGATAGTGAATAGGTTTAAACTCAAGTGTCAAAATTTTAAAATCTCAACAGCAAATGTACACATTGGGAGCACTTCATAAATCTGTATTTGGATTAGATTGCAATAAAAGTAACATGACCATAGAACCAAAATCACTGTATGATGCCATTACACAACGCAAACTAGAACGTTTCTTGGTAATTGTCGTAAATGGTTACGATATCTTGTGATTAGAGTTTTTCACCCATTAAAATGGTAGGAAAGAAGAGGGATATCTCAATTTCAAGTGCAAGCACTTTAGTCTTTAGTCATTTCTGGTGATATCTACGGAAATGACGGGTCAGTGAAACTGTTCTCCCAATGGGTTCATGCTTAAAGAAAGGGGGCTGTCCATGGCCCAGCAACAATCTAAACGTCTACTGCCAAATGAACAGACGAAGAAAATGTGGCACACACATACAATGGGATATTATTCAACCACAAAAAAGACGGAAATCCTGCTTCTATGACAACTCGGATGAACCATGAACCTGGAGGGCATTATGCTAAGTGAACTAAGCCAGACACAGAAAAACAAATACCGTGTGATCTCATTTATATGTGGAATCTAAGAAAAGTCAAGCTCATGAAAACAGAGAAGAGAAGGAGGGTTGCCAGGTGCTGGGGGTGGGGAGGTGTTGGTCCAAGGGTACAAAGTTCCAGTTGTAAGATGAATACATTCTGGGCACGTGACGTACAGCATGGTGACTACAGTTAACAGTATTGTGCTACACACTTGAAAATTGTTAAAAGATCTTAAATGTTCTCACGGCAAGAAAACAAAAGGTAACTATGGGAGGAGATATTAACCATCCTGTGGTAATCAGTTTGCAATATATACAAGTATTGAATCATTACTTAGTACACCTGAAACGTACACAATGTTATATGCCAATAATATCTCAACAAAGATGGGGGGGGGCGGATAAAGGACATTATAAATAAAGAGCAAGGAGAAACTTGAAATATTGTTTCACCCAAACCTCTGAAAGGCTGGAAACAAGTTTAGCTGCTCGGTAGATTCAAATTATGTGCTGGGAGTGCAGACAGAAAGACGGAAGTGCTGAGTTCGACACGCTTCCGTTCAGGACAGGGAAGGGACCCTGCCTATCACTTAAGCTGTCCTTATTCTGATCAGGGAAAGAAAGACTTAAGATTCCCCCTCCTCAGATTGCCTAGCTCCGTGCGTCTCACCAGGTCTGTGTTTGAGCACAGAAGTTTCTGGTGATCACTGGGAAGAGAAATCGCTGTAGTATCCGAGCATGCTCTAAATGCCAGCTACTCCCCTAAGAGTCTGATGCCGGTCCACAACCCCCTACCTGCAGTTCTAAAGCCAAAAGACTTTCACAAGCCATCCGGCAGCAGGTTCTGACATCAGGCTGATTATAGGTTTTTGGGTTTTGGTTCTTTGATCTCATTCAGTATAAAGACAAGCATGCTCCACTGGAGAAACACGAAAGCCCCTGCTTTTGAGGTGCTGGTCCAAACCCCAACCGGCTCCCAGGTGAAACAGAGCAGAAGCACTGAATTATCGTCCTCAAATCCAAAAAACACTGGACCCAACACCGCCTGTGGGTCACAGAGCTGTGCGGGGAATTAGCATTCACTGACTGACCACCAGGCACTGGAGCTAGCGTCTCGGGTGGCTGCTCAGGGCGGCCGTGACGCACTCTGCGGGCAGACCACTGGGCTGGAGGCCTGGCTCTGTCGTTAGCTGTGTAACTCTGGGCGCATAAGTAACCTTTCAGAACTTCACTTTTCTCATCCGTGTAACAGCTAATGCACTAACGTACAACGTACGAAGGGTACTCACCTTTCAGAACTGCGGTAAAGATGAAAATAACACAAGCGCAAACTGCTTTCAACTCAGTGTTCAGCAAGCGCCAGCCGTTATCCTGTCACGCACCGCACCAAGCACAGCACGGCCCAATGCCTTCACTGTCGTCTGCTCGACCCCAATTACACATCCCAACTTATTTACGTTAACTATGAAATAAGAAACTCCAGCCTCTTCAGCTACTAATAATTTTGTATCTGTGGTGGCACACAGAAATAGAGCTAGAAATAGCCTCAACTGAAAATATAAACAGGGGCGCCGGGGTGGCTCCGTCGGTTAAGCATCTGACTTCAGTTCAGGTCATGATCTCGCGGTCGGTGGGTTCGAGCCCCGCGTCGGGCTCTGTGCTGACGGCTCAGAGCCTGGATCCTGCTTCGGATTCTGCGTCTCCCTCTCTCTCTCTGCCCCTCCCCTGCTCCCACTCTGTCTTCTCCCCCCTCTCTCAAAACTGAATAAACATAAGGGGTGCCTGGGTGGCTCGGTCGGTTAAGCGTCCAACTTCGGCTCGGGTCGTGATCTCGCAGTTTGTAGGTTCGAGCCCGGCATCGGGCTCTGTGCTGACAGCTCAGAGCCTGGAGCCTGCTTCCGATTCTGTGTCACCCTCTCTCTGCCCCTCCCCCCACTCATGCTCTGTCTCTCAAAAATGAATAAACGTTTAAAAATTTTTTTCTAAATAAATAAAAACTATATTTAGTATGGCCTAGAAGATGATAAATTTAACACAGAACATGTAGTTTTTAAAAACACCAAAGATGTCTCTTCAAAGGCTTCATATTTAAAGCACTCCACTGTCAGAAAAGCTGCAAACACTACAGAAAAAAAATCACCAAGTGACAAATATACATAAACGAATGAGCTCTTAAACACAGCTTAAGTCTCTGCACTCATAGCCGCAACACACAACACGGGATTTCTCTCTCTATACTAAACACAATTTCAATATGCCAAGCACCAGTTTCCCTGCGGGGCTCAGATCTAGTCTACACTCAGTAAATCCAGGGTTCACCACACCTCCTCCAGCCCATCTCGTTCAACCTGCCGTCACATCTTGCCCGGACGGTCCTACCCAGCCTCTCTGCGTCTGCCCTTGACCCCCACGGTGTCTTCCCAGCCCGGCAGTCAGAGTGATCCTGCGTCAACGTGGCTCAGATCGGGAAACTCCTCTACTCCAAGACCCCCAACGGTTTCCCATCTCCCTCCAAGTAACCGTCAACCTGCCGTAACTCCTCAGGCCAGCACATTCTCGTCTTCCCACCTCCCACATCTCACACGCCCTCCCTGGTTCACTCTGCTCCAGACATTCTGGTCGTCTGGCCCAGTCCCAACCCAGGGCATCTGACCTCATTCCCTGGGTCTCAGGCAGTCTCTCCCATAAAGTGACATGGGCTGCTCCCTCAAACTGAATTGACAAGCGTCCCTTCCTGAACGGTCGCTGCCCTGTCACTCTTTCTAGATCATCTCTTGCTTCCCTTTACCCTTCACTCTTATTTGACAAACTGCATATTCTTCCGTACTTTACCACTTGCCTTCCTCACCAGAATGCAAGTTCTATGATGGCAGAGGTCACTCTTTCTCCTCTGTTCACTGGCATATGCCCGGTGCTTGGGAATCAACAGGTACCTGGTTAAGTACCGGATGGATAAACGATGAGTATTTGTCATCTGAGTGGGAACTTGTATGAGGAAAGTTACCGGGCATCGGTATTAGTGGCTTCAAGCACAGTGCTAAACTGACACTAACACGCCAACCAAAACAGGGCACTGCGGTCAGAGAGGCAATGGTGTCGCTGAGATCGCTTGTGTGGGAGGCCACACCAGCCCCCGCTGTTCTCGGGGCAAAACGCAGGGCCTCCCAAGTCTTGACTTCACAGCCTGCCCTTCATCTCCTGCCTGTAGCTACTGTTCACTATTTACTGCCTCATGCCTCCGTCTCCTTATCACCTCCAATGTACAGCATCCACCATCATTCATCATTAAGAATGATGACAAAATAATAAAACCACTCTTATTTAGGGCAAGCGTCCTCTGTGCCTGACACCGGGCCGCACACATTTCAGGTACGACCTCAGGGCCTACACCGCTGGACGGCAGGGTCCGACCGTGCTCGCTGCCTGATCACAAAGGCAGTGCTCTCTAGACTAGAGGTACTGAGCCGTTCCACGGCCCTGAAGACGTCCTCCCACGCCCCACGCCCATAACCCTGATGCCTACCGACTTGTTAATGGTGATCGCTGTTAATACGTGTGGAAGACACTGTATTTGTTTCTTATACTGTTCTGTTAGTGACCAGTTGGTGTTCAAAATATTTACTGGAAAAAAAACCCAAAACTAAGTCTCTTTGACAGGCAACCTAGGGTTTCCTAACAGCTAGAGGTATGCTCTCCATGGAGACACAATTCATATACACGGTAGCCATAGTCGGAATATTTAAAAATTGGTACGGCATGGGCATAACCAATCAGAACGGACACAGGCTCTAACGAGGCGGTATGCCCACGCTGCCGTGCCCCTGCGGACCCCAGACCAGCCCTGTATACGCAGAGGCTGTCGACAGGGAATCATGCGGTGGACTTCCAACCTCCCTCACTCTCCCTTGAATCCCCGAGAGCCGGGCCACAAGGATTTTTAAGGAAGGAGGAGTAGCTCAGTCCTTTCGGCCCCGGGACTAGGTGTGCAGACACGAGAGGGCCTAGTGACAGTCAGCAGAGGAAGCGAGCTAATTAAAAGCTGTTGACACCTGAAGCAGGGGTAGCAGGCCAAAGCAGCAAGCTTTCACAAGCCTTGAAGCTGCCGGAGCAAGGCTGGAGCAGGCAGAAGCGGTGAGCCACCAGGAAACTGGGACGGGCAACACCCAGGGCGTAAGTTAAAGGTTTTCCTGAAAGCAGAAACGAAAACCCAGCGTTAAGTCAAGCAGTGACTGACGGACAACGGCGGAGTCGTAGACAGAAGGCTCGGAACTGGCAGAGCGGCTGACGTTCGAGTCTCTCTTGCCCCTGGACTGTTTCCCGCGATTTATGTATTTCTTGAAGGCGTTACAGAACTTAGGCTTTTGTTCTCAGAGTTTCATTTTTTTAAGGAGAAGCGTAATTGATAGAAACGCCGCTCCCATTGGAGATCCCGCCGGTGATCTGGACAGACCTCTGTACAAGTTCCCGATGGAAGACAAGACACCGTGGAGGAAACGGCTCTCTCTTTAGGGTCCTTTCACCCTGGATCAGCTGATAGATACGGGCTGTGTGGGGCCAGCAGAGCTCTTCTAATCAGGCATGAGTAACTCTGCAGTAAGAGCTCATAACCCAGCCAATACTACTGTTCTATGCAAAATTCACTGTCTTCAAAGAGAGTCCATTACCTGCAGTCTGTTGCTTTTATCTTGCATATTTTAACTGATATTCACAGGGGCAAGAATACAGCAAACAAGAAGGGAAAAGCCAAAGGCCCCCTCTCACACGGACCCTCAATCTCATCAGTGGTGCACTGAGCACCGTGGGCTGACTCCGGAGGTCTCCACGGCACCAGGGGTGGCCGCCCAGGCACGACTAGCTCCTGGTCCCCTGACCGCCCAAGCGGTCCTGCACTCCGCCAGACCTGCAGAGCAAATACGGCCGTCCTTAGCGATCTGCCTCACTCCATCCAGGGGGTACCTGTCAGTCAGTCTCTAGTGCCGTCCCTTTTGCAGCCATTTTTTGGGGAAAAACCTACTATTAAAGTATTTTTATGATTGCTTTCTGTTTTCCCATAGCTCAACCTCAACTGGGCCCTGAAACCCACCTGCAGCCCCACCGTCACTTCTCTGCCCTTTCCCAACCTTCTCCAGTACCCCGGGGCCGCCCCCCACCGCCCAGCCCACTGGGCCGTGACCTACCCTTCGCCCCACAGTTCGTGACCTGGTGGCCTGCCTCACAGAGCACAGATCCTTCACATCCCCTCACACTGTCTTTACACGTGTGTGCATTTCCACGAATCCTGACTCCTCTTCCTTTCGAACCCAGGAAAGAACCCTCTCGAGGCTGACAGTACCATCTGCGGTCTTGATCCCAGGCCCTCTCTTCCTTCTTAACTTGGTTCCAGTAAAGATTTCCCTCTGGACTTCCAGCCCCCTTTCTTCTGCTTCCTGAGTATCAATTGATAAACTTCTCCAAGAGCTTCTCCCATCCCAAACCAAGAAAATGAAACAAAAAATGTGTCGCCAAACTACTTCCCCTCAAGGACCTGGCGGCACATCCCTTTTCCAGGAGACACCATGTCCCCACAAAGCACATTTTTAAACAGGAGTATGTGCTTGCTTCTTCACGCTCACTGTTTACTTGCTTCTCAGCCTCTTTCAATCACTAATTTCAATCTAGTTTCTGTTTCACCCCACTGGAGCAAAATTATTCTCTCAAAGATCAATAATGATCTTCTACTTTGCAAATAAAAAACTTTGTTCTCAATTCTCATCCGTTTCAACCTTTCTTCATCACTGTCGGCCATCGGTACACTCTCCTACTTTTTCTTTTACTCAGTCAATGTTCCCCCAGGATCCCTACTCCACCTTTTTAAATCCCCTCCCCTTCCTGATTTGGGCATCTATTCCAAATGCCCCAGCTGACACCTGTATGCTCATGTCTCTTAAATCCTGATCTAATATCTACAGCCGTATTTCTATATGCCTACTCATCATCTCTAAATGTCCAACAAATATCTGAAATTTAACAAGTCAAAAACCCGTATACCAAGCTCATTTACTAAGGTGCACACCCCCCCCCCCCCCACAGTCACCCATGGCTTCCACCTGTAACTGGTCTCTGCCATCCAAGTGACTTCCTTCCAATCTGTCTCTCCCACCCACCTTTCTCTCCCATTACCACTGGCCTGGCTCACACCCCTCCGCCTCATTATTTCATCTAGAAAATCATAAATCAGATCCTTTTTGACCACCTGACTATATGCCAGACATTATGTTTACTGCTGAGAATACAAACATAAATAAAAAGAGCTCTTGCCTTCACAGTTCAATGTGGGAGACATACCTAACCAGACAGTCACAGCACAACCTGGAAAAGGTAAAAACAAGGTCCTACATAAAAGCCCAGAAGACGGATGCCTGACCCAGAAGGTGAAGAGTGGGGAAGGGAAGCAATATGTGAATATATATGTTAAAGTTTGTTGGAAGAGGTGACAGACACCTGAGTCTTACACAAGGCACCCCAGAAAAAGGGGACCGAGGGGGCCCGATTGAAGAGAGGGGCTTTTGTGAAGCGGGTACAGATGAGCAAGGCACAAAGCCAGAAATAATCCGTGTGGGGGACAGAGGCGAGACGTTTGAGGATAAGAAGCCCTTTTCTTTCCTAGGAAAGACTTTCCTCCTAGCAGGGAGGAGCAAGAAACGAGGCTGAGGGGTCCAAATAAGGGAAGAGCTCGCATGCTGTGTTGCTGAGCTAGAGCCTTAAAATATGAATAAGAGAGAACGATTCTTCAGAGCTGGGTTTAGCTTGATCACGTTCACAGCTCAATGGAGAATGGTTCTGAGGCAGGGAGAGAAACAAGGTTACAGCGGTGGCTGAGGTTAAAGACACTGAGGACCCAACTGGGGGAAGAGAGGAAGAAATTCAAGGAAGACTGAGGGCATAAAAGTTGGTGATTAATTAGATGAGTGAGATTAATTAGATGAGAGTGAGAAACCCAGATCTCCGTGTCTCTGGTCTCTCCTCTCTCCAATCGTTCCTCCACACTGCCACCAGGAGTATCCTTTTTACCGTTCTGACTCTCACTACTCTGCTTACTACCCTTTGATACTCTCCCATTCCTAAAGAGTAGCGCTCCTTAGCACGCACACCCACTCACGTTCAAGTGACCGTCCAATCCTCAGCTTGCACCACCACCGACTCTGTATCCCAGTCACAAAACCCCTACCTGCTCCCTGAATTAAAAGAAATGAACTTCAAAAAAATGGAAGAAAAAAAAAAACTTTTAACCCTGACAGAATTTACAAAACCAAAGTATAAAAAAATAGAAAGCCACAGATAACATCATTTCATAGAGAAAACTACTCTGAAATCATATAGCTTTGCCCATACCCTTTCAACCAGCAAGATCCTGTTCTAGAAATTTATTCTAGAACAAATTACTGAGAAAAACCATTGAAATGCAGTGAAGTACTATGTGCAAACACACTTCAGAGAGTATAATTCATAATACAGGAAAAAGAGCACCGCCTAAATATTCACCCGTTCATTTCACAAATACGTATCGAGTGCCCATGATGTACCAGACAGTGTAGTAAGTGCTGTAGTATCGAAGTGAACTGACCGGGAAAAAATCCGGACACTCGCAGAACACACATTCTAGCCTGACGTTATTAGGTAACTTACAGAACAACACCCACATAATGGACTTTCTATGGAGCCATTAGAAATGAGGGTTGCAAAGAAGTGTTTCAACATACGGGGAGAAGACTTACGATGTTTGGTAAGAAGAGCCAGTGAGATATTAAGGTTGACAAAACCATCCCAATTTTACTACCCATGAACAGAAATAACATTAGAAAGAAATGCCTGAAAATTTTAGAAGTAGATCTCAATGCCACACGCCTTTCCCTCTTGCTGATTAGACAGTGACCGCAACCAAGGGCATGGAATGTATTTAGACAGCAGTACATGTTTAGTAAGTATTATTTTCACTAGTCAAAACACAGAAGCATGAAAGAAGAACTTCATTTTCCTGCTTTTAATCTAATTAGGAAAATTATCATATTCAAAAGAACTGTGCTAAGTACTTAGGATAATGAATAAAGTTCAACCTCTGCCCTCACCTGTGGCCGGCCAGAGAAGACAAACATGAGGCACAGGAAGAAGAAAGTTCAGCACCCGACTTCAGCTCAAGTCATGATCTCGTGGTTTGTGAGTTCGAGCCCCGCGTCGGACTCTGTGCTGACAGCTCAGAGGCTGGAGCTGGTTTCGGATTCTGTGTCTCCCTCTCTCTCTGCCCCTCCCCCACTCGTACTCTGTCTGTCTCTTGAAAATAAATAAATGTTAAAAAAAGGAAATGTGGGGGCGCCTGGGTGGCTCGGTCGGTTGAGCGTCCGACTTCGGCTCAGGTCATGATCTCACGGTCCGTGAGTTCGAGCCCCGCGTCGGGCTCTGTGCTGACAGCTCGGAGCCTGGAGCCTGCTTCAGATTCTGTGTCTCCCTCTCTCTCTGACCCTCCCCCACTCATTCTGTCTCTCTCTGTCTCAAAAATAAATAAACTTTAAAAAAAAAAAAAGGAAATGTGTTCTGTTCGACAGGGAGGACCTCTGTTTTCTCTGAAAACACAATACCCATTTAAGTTAGCCTTGAATATAATGCATTAGTCATTTCAAAGCATCTGGAGAAAAGTGTACCGAAAGAGACGAGTGCATCGGCAACCACTCTGCTCCACTTCCTTTTCCTGTAAAATTTATCCTGCTACCTTTTTCTTCCGAGGGCTCGAGTAAGAGTGAATGGAAATGGAATGCTTTCTACCCCAAAAGCAAGAAAGGCTCTATCGTCTCTCTTAGAGTTGAGAGGCAAGTGTTGAAAAACAAAAGTGAGTTAATTCCCCTCCACTTGTGTCCAAATCACAACTCAGGTGGATTACGACTCAAGACTTGTTCTCTAGCAATCGGCCAGAAGGCCCATATCTCATCACTCTGTTCCACTAGCAAATGAGTTTGTAAGGTGCACTCAGTTCAACCACCTGGACACACAAACTTTGAGTCTATTTTAGGATCCAGAGCGGGGAATCAAGGCTTATACTTGGGGGAAGGCAGCTGGAAGTCTCTAGTTTGGCTCCAAGTTCACATCTTTTTTTTTTTTTTTTTTAACGTTTATTTATTTTTGAGACAGAGAGAGACAGAGCATGAACAGGGGAGGGTCAGAGAGAGAGGGAGACACAGAATCTGAAACAGGCTCCAGGCTCCGAGCTGTCAGCACAGAGCCTGACGCAGGGATCGAACTCACAGACCGCGAGATCATGACCTGAGCCGAAGTCGGCCGCTTAACCGACTGAGCCACCCAGGTGCCCTGAAGTTCACGTCTTAATCCCTTTTAAGGGGGGATCCTGATTACTTTGAACCTGATATGGCTCCCATGTACTGGTTAAAACCCAGAGGCCAAGAGACGACAGGAAATGGAAACTCACCTCCTTATGCAGATGCAATTATCTTACAGCCCAGAAATCAAAAGTACCAAACACATCCAGGATCTACAGTACAAGGACTGGAGACATTCACGAATGATACAGAGAAGCAGGAACAGGGAAGGATTTGGGGTTCTGAAAAACTGGAAACATTTAAGAGTAGTATAAAGAACCCCAGCTGTGAAGACTAGCCAAGAAATATTCAATTATTCAAGAATAAGAGCCAGGAACACCAGACTTTGGTTCATGTTTTCTTTCTTTCTTTGTTTCTTTCTTTCTTTGTTTCTTTCTTCCTTTCCTTTTTTTTTTTTTTTAAGTTTGTTGATTGGGGGGGGTCGGGGGGGGGCAGAGAGGAGAGAGAGAATCCCAAGCAGGCTCCACACTGTCAGCGTAGAGCCCAACTCAGGACTCTAACTTACAAACCGTGAGACCATGACCTGAGCTGAAATCAAGAGTCGGTGCTTAACCGACTGAGCCACCAGGTGCCCCATGAATGTCTTCTTTTTAAGTTAGTACTTCGATACTACTTCTAAGATGAGAAACCAGGGATCCTCGTTTATTTCGTTCCCACCCTCGAGCTCACGAAATGACAGCAAATATAAGCTGTCTAAAGAAATAAAACCGCAACATTAGAAAGTAAGAGTAACATCAGCTGATCAAAGATTTTAAAGAATTTCTAAGATCTAGGATGAGTAAAATGGGGGTCAGGTAGACAAGAATGGAGAAACATGGCCCAAACTTCCCTGCAGAAGAAAATTAATGTGCAGTTACGAGCACTTACATAGAGTGTCAAAGACCAAAATCAAGGCGCTTACAGAGTGAAGAGAGCTCACATGGAAACTGTCGGTGTAACTGCAAATTTTATCATTTCTGGTGGAAGGTGTAACTGTACGCTTAAAAGGGAACAACACGATAAAGGAAAAGGCAACTATAAGAAACAAGGTGATTTGGTCAGGGAGCTGGTAACAAAAGTAGTATGAATGAAGACTATATATAAATAGCTTTCATACTTTCCAAGAAAAAAGAAGAGGAAATAGCAGAAAATATCCCACCAAGAGAACCAAAGGAACAAAACCCAGTATTAACATCGTAAGAGATGAACAAGAAGTTCACAAAAAGTACCCAGCTTTCTTCTCTGAAATTGTAAATCATACTATAGTTCCAAAGAAGATTAGGCCCCAGTTCTCCTTTAATTAACCTGTAAGCTTAATATCACCCCAATGAAAATAGTAGACAATTGCGTCCAATACTCACATAGGAAAACAGGCGCCTCTAGTCCTGGTGGTGTGGAAGGTTACATCACTTGAATGAGCTTCCTGAACATCCCAGATGTGAGGAAGTATGAAAACCACCTTTCACACGTTTCAGAGATGGGGAGAAAGAGGGCGGCATGGTCTTAAGACTGAGCACATCTAAGGACACTGGAGGATGAGCAAGCACAGCCGGCTTGCACCCGGAGGTTTCCACCAAACTCCGGAGACTGAATTGGCCCTCTGGGAAGTGGACGGCGGGAGGTGATGGGAAACCGAGACTGGGCGGCCTAAGAGGCGGATCAAAGAGGAAGCCAAACCCAGTAAGTGGGTTTACAATGGCCATGGAATATAAGGTCCACATACAATAACACGAACCGCGTTTCTCCGCGCTAGTAAATGCCCACGTGTGCTGGCAGGAAAAGACGACTCATCAGTTACTGAATACTGACTGTGTTCTTCATCGACCGAGTTGAGTTTGTTGTTCACATCTCTCATTCCTTACTGACTGTTGTCAACTTGTACCATCAGATAGGAAAACAGTGTTAAGATCTCCTACTACGGGGGAGTGTCAGCTCAAGCTTCAGACTTTAGCTCAGGTCATGATCTCACGGTTCGCAAGTTTGAACCCCGCGTCGGGACTTCGGATTCTGTGTCTCCCTCTCTCTCTGCCCCTCCCCCACTCACGCTGTCTCTCTCTCTCTCTCTCTCTCTCTCCCTCCCTCTCCTCTCAAAAATAAACATTAAAAAAAAATCCCCTACTAAGAAATTCACATGCGTATCCTTTTACTTCTGTCCATTTTTGCTCTATATACATAAAAGCTGTTATGCAATACAAAGCTATAATGGGTGCGGTCTTTGTCCTTAGTTCCTGGCACACAGTTCCTAAAACCTCTGGAATCTGTGGAGAGATAAGGCTGTCTTCTGTATGTTAACGAGCGAGCGGACTGGCGGCCAGTGTCCCTCGATAGCTTCCTGGCGGTGGCCAGGAAGACCAGCTACAATGGGATGGAAAGCTTTTTACGTTCAGCCCCACCCCCAACCTCCAGAGAAGGGGGCAGGCGCTGCAGGGTGAGCTGTTAACGGCCAATGATTTGGTCAATCCTGCCATGTAACAAAATCGCCACAACACCCCCCAGCTGACGGGGTTCTGGGAGCTTCCAGGTTGGTGAACACGCCAAGGTGCTGGGAGAGCGGCGCTCGGACAGGGCGTGGGAGCGACACACGCCTCCTCCACACCTGGCCCTGTGCGTCTCCTCCATTTAGCTGTTCCTGTACCCTTTATGTAGGTTTTAATGTTTTCATTATTTTATTCTTGAGAGAGAGAGAGAGACAGAGAGAGTAAGAGCAGGGGAGGAACAGACAGAGAGGGAGACACAGAATCCGAAGCAGGCTCCAGGCTCCGAGCTGTCAGCACAGAGCCCGATGTGGGGCTCGAACTCACGAGCTGGGAGATCATGACCTGAGCTGACGTCGGTGCTCAACCGACTGAGCCACTATAATATTTTTCTTTCCTTGGCCACCCTGAAGATTACAATCTACAGTAGCAACTTAAATTAGTATTCTTACCACCTCCCAATGATTAGGTCTTAAAACACATTAAGTCCATTTCCCACCTCCTACCCATTGTGCTGTTGCTGTCGTGTAACTTCAATGTACATTTCCGTATGCCCCACAGAGCATCATTCTGTTTTATGCAGTCAACAAAAGACACATTTACCCTTTCTGAAGCTCTCCATCCCGTCCTACATTTCCCTGTTTTTTCTAGGATCGTTTTCCTTCTACCTTAAGATTCCCTTTAGTATTGGGGCACCTGGGTGGCTCAGTCAGTTAAGCGTCAGACTTCAGCTCAGGTCATGATCTCACAGTTCGTGGGTTCGAGCCCTGCATCACGCTCTGTGCTGACCTCTTGCTCAGAGCCTGGAGCCTGCTTCGGATTCTGTGTCTCCTCCTCTCTCTGCCCCTCCCCCACTCGTGCTTTGTCTCACTCTGTTTCTCAAAAATAAATGTAAAAAAAAAAAAAGATTCCCTTTAGCATCTTCTTTAGTGTAAGTCTACTGAGGACAGATTTTCTGTTTTCTCTTTGTCTAAAAACATCTTTATTTTGCCTTCATTTAAGAAAAATTGAGACAGGGGTGCCTGGGTGGCTCCATCAGTTAAGCGGCCGACTTCGGCTCAGGTCATGATCTCGCAGTCCGTGAGTTCAAGCCCCTCGTCAGGCTCTGTGCTGACAGCTCAGAGCCTGGAGCCTGTTTCAGATTCTGTGTCTCCCTCTCTCTGACCCTCCCCCGTTCATGCTCTGTCTCTCTCTGTCTCAAAAATAAATGTTAAAAAAAAAAAAAAGAAAAATTGAGACATAATTCACATACCGTACAATACACGTATATACACACTTTGAAAGTGTGCAATTCACTGGTTTTCAGTATAATCACAAAGCTGTACAATCACCACTATCTAATGCCAGAATATTTTCACCACTCCCCACAACCCCCCCCCCCCGCCACCCAGAAGCAAGCATGCCCCATACCCTCCTCCCATCAGCCCCTGACAGCCACTGATCTACTTTCAGTCTCTGTGGATTTGCTCCTGGTATTTCATATAAATGACATCATACAATATGTGGTTGTCTGCCTCTGATTAATTTCACTCAGCATGATTTCAAAGTTCACCCCCACTGTGGCCGTTATCAGTATTTCATTCCCTGTGGCTGAATAATATCCCATTGGATGGATATACCACATTTGTTTATCCACCCATCAGCTAACAGACATTTAGATTCCATGTCTGGGCTATTCTAAGGCTCCTATGCATGTTCATAGGTGGGTGTGTCTGTGTTCTGTCCTCATGGGCGTATATCTAGAAACAGAACTGCTGGATTGAATGGGTGTTTGTTTGTTTGTTTGAAGTTTTTTAATGCTTATTTATTTGAGAGAGACAGTGAGCAGGGAAGGGGCAGAGAGAGAGGGAGAGAGAGAATCCCAAGCAGGCTCCATGCTGTCAGCACACAGCCCGATGCAGGGCTCAAACTCATGAACCACGAGATCACAACCTGAGCCGAAATCTAGAGTCACGTCGCTTAAATGACTGAGCCATCCAGGTGCCCCTGAATGCGTGTTTTCTAAAGCGGGCACACATTCTACATTCCCACCAGCAACGTACAAGAGTTCCAATCTTGCCACCTCTTCACCGACACTTGTTACGGTCTTTCATTACAGCCATGTTGGTGGGCCAGAAGTGGTATCTCATTGTGGTTTTGACTCGTGTTTCCCAAATGACCGATGATGTCGGGCATCTTTTCACGCACTTACTGGTCATTCATTTATTTTCTTTGGAGAAATGTCTACTGGAATCATCTGTCAATTTTTAGTTAGGTTATTTACATTTTTACTGTTGAGTTGTAAATGTTCTTTATATGTTCCTGGATACTAGACCTGCATGAGATTTTCTCCCATTCTGTGGACTCTTTTCACGTTCCCAATAGTGTTTTTAAGAAGCACAAAAGTCTTTACTTTTGATGAGATCTAACTTATCTATTTTTTCTTTAGCGCTTGTGGTCTTGGTGTATACTTAGGAAACCATTGCCCAACCCAAGGTCACAAAAATTTACACATATGTTTCCTTCTAAGAGTTACAGAGTTTTAGCTCTTACGTCTAAGTCTCTGCTCTATTTTGAGTTAATTTTATACATGGTGTAAGGCAGGGTCCAACTTCATTCTTCTGCTTGTGGATCTCCAGTTGCTCCTGCACCATTTGTTGAAAAGACTATTTTTTTTATACCCTTGAATGTTCTTGGTACCCTTGTCAAAAATCAACTGACCAGGGGCACCTGGTTGGCTCAGTCAATAGAGTGTGTGACCTGTGATCTTGAAGTCGTAAGTTCGAGCCCCATGTTGGGGGTAGAGATAACTTAATAAAGGAAAGAAGAGGACAAGACAGGAAAGGGAGAAATCAACTGCCATAGATGTATAGGTTTATTTCTGGACTTGGAATTGTATCCCATTGATCCATATGCAATCCTTAACCAGGAACACACTGCCTTGATTACTAGTACTAAAATCAGGAAGTGTGAGTCTTCCCACTTTGTTCCTTTCCAAAATCGTATTGATTATACCGGGCCCCATGCATTTCTACATAAATTTAAAATCAGCCAGTCAATTCCTTTTTTTTTTTTTTTTTAAGGTTTATTTTTGAGAGAGCGTGTGACGGGGGGAGGGAAAGAGAGAGAGGGGGACAGAGGATCCAAACAGGCTCCAAGCTGGCAGCAGCGAGCCTCATAGGGGGCTCGAACTCACAAACCGTGAGATCATGACCTGAGCCGAAGTCAGATGCTCAACCAACTCAGCCACCCAGGCGCCCCATAAAATCAATCTGTCAATTTCGACCCAAAAGGCAGCCTGGGTTTTGACAGGGGTTACACTGAAGCTATACACCAGTTTGGGGAGAAATGCCATCTCAACGGTATGAAGTCTTCCAACCTGTGAGTACAGGATCTTTGATTTGTCCAGGTCTTCTTTGATTGCTCTCAACATTTTCTAGTTTTGCTTTCATTCAACGGTAAATATTTTTGCTGGGTACAGAATCACAGGTTGACAGGTTTGCTTCTTTGAGCAGTTTTAACATTTCCCATTACCTCCCACTCCCATCACTCCCCTTGTGAGCTGTCAAATTGCTTTTCAGAACTCGCATGTCCTTTTTCCACTAGCTGTTATAAAACCTTCTCTTTATCTGTGGTTTTCAGAAGTTTTGCTATTATATGCCTGGGTGTGTTACGTGCTGAGAAGTATTTATCCCATCACGGAGTCACAGCAACTCTTGAATCTATGTGTAGATCTCTGTTCTGAGTTATAGCTTTGAAAAGCTCTCACAGATTATCTCTTCAGATAGTGTTTCTGTCCCATTTTTTCTCTCTCATCTCCTTCTGGAACTATAAATACATACATGTTAATTTTTTCACTGTGTCTAACAGGAATCCTAATTTACGCTTTAATTTTCTGTCCATTTTTTCTCTCCATACTTCAGCCCAGATATTTTCCACTGACCTAGTTTCCAGTCCACTAATCCTCTCTTCAGTTTTCTGTGGTTGCTACGAAACCTATCTCGTTTTAATTTAAACCGCTGTTATGTTTTCTTTCTACCCTAGGGTCAGATCACCGTAACGCCATCTGGGATTGATTACAACCGAGTTTCCGTCTTAGGAGGGCTGGCCTATTTCCGTGTGTCCTTTCATCTAAGGGGCGTAGCCCTTCAGGGGCCCCAATTAAATACCTAGAAAATTAGCAGAGTCCTCCTCTTTACTGAGACCTAATCTCCAACTTCTGTTTGCCCTACCTGTGAGGTTTCTGGAAGTTTTCTTCAGCTTCTCTGCCTCCAGACAACTGCCTCCAATGGGCAGGTAGAGCTAAATGCTGGGGATTCATATGTCCACAGACCTACTTCTCGGACTCATCATGCCCCTGAGGCCTTACTGATTTTACAGCTCTACACGTGCAGATACATGTATATTTTAATCAAATTTTCCAGTTGTTTTCAGCAGCAGAGTGCTGTGATAAAAGCAAGTGTGTCAGAATCAGAAGTTCCACAGATAGATAGATAGATAGATAGATAATGTACATATATGTATATATGTCTATATATATTATAGGTTATTATATGTCTATATTATATATATATTAGGGATTATTATATATCTATATAAATAGATAGATATCAGATAGTTCCATACAGATATAGATAGAGATAGAGATAGATGTCAAATTTCTCAAAATATTCTACAGGATTGTGACTGGCGTTTCGTAGAATTTATAGATCGATCTACAGAGAACCGTCATATTTAGAAATACGTTACACCCTGTCTGAACATGGTCTGTTTTTCAGGTCTTTTCATCATATACTGTAAACTGTTCTCCATGTAAATCTTGACCATTGTTAAATCCTAGACACTTGTTTTTATCTTGTGAATGGTATCTTGTATCATTATCTCATCTCTTCTAGAGGATTTTTCTTTTTTTTTTTGAGAGAGAGAGAACACGAGCAGGGGAGAAGGGCCGAGGGAGAGGGGGGGAGAGAGAGAGAGAGAGAGAGAGAGAGAGAGAGAGAGAGAGAGAGAGAGAGAGATACTCCCAAGCGCTGTCAGCACAGAGCCCGATCCCGATGCAGGGCTCAATCTCATGAGATTGTGACAAAAATACAAAATGATGGTGAGATTGTGAGCCGACACTCAACTGACTGAGCCACCCAGGTACCCCTTTTGCTAATTATTTTGAGTACAGAGGAATTCTGATTTTTGTAAACTGATCTTTTATTTGAGAAATACCAAATTATCTTATTAGTATACGTATTTTGCCTGTTGTTTCTGGAGATTTTTATTTGTAGGCGACCTATAAATACAGATGTATCTCTTCCCTTCCAATCCTGTTAACTCATTTCTACTTATTTTCTTAATGTGCTGGCCAGGAACTCCAGTAACATGAAAAGCTGTAACAGCATAAAGCATGTTTGCTTTGTTCCTGACCTTAAGTGGCATCTGCACTTTTCCCATTAAAAGTCTGCTTTAGGTTTTGGCACATACCCTTCATCAAAGTAAAGACATTCCCTTTATTATTTTCAGTTTTTATAACAGGTACGTATTAACGTAATGCTTTTCTTTTTTTTTTTTTTTTAAGTTGACTTATTTATTGAGAGAGAGACGGACAGAGAGACAGAGAGACAGAGAGAGGGAGAGAAAATGAATCCCAAGCAGGTTCCTCACTGTCAGCACAGAGCCCGACACAGGATTGTGACCTGAGCTGAAACCAAGAGTCAGACACTTAACCAACTGAGGCACCCGGGCTCCCCTTAACGCTTCTTCTAAAACTGAAATAATCACGAGCCATGATCCAACAAGTTTTAAGTATATTAACTTTCGTAAAGAACCAATTTGGGGATGTGATAATACCACTCTCTATTGAACAGATTTCCAGCCTTGCTTTCATTATTTCTTTCCTTCTTGTTTACCTTGTGATTCTTTTTCCAACTTCCTGAATTAAAATTTGGCTGATTAATGACCGTATTAGTTTGCGGAGGCTGCCCTAACAAGGTAGCTGGGTAGCTTAAACAACAGAAATGTGTTTTCTCTTACAGTTCTGGAGAATTGGAAGTCCAAGATCAAGGTGACGAGGTCGGTTACTTCCAAGTGTCATGAAGGATCTGTTCCAGGCCTCTCTCCTTGGCTTGACGTCCCATTTTCTCCCTGTATCTTCCATCATCTTCCCTCTGTCCGAGACTCGTCCCATTTCCCCTTCTTATGAGGAGAGCCATGGAAGTACAGTAGGGCCCACACTAATGACCTCATTTCCACGTAGTTACCTCCATAAAGACTCCTCTGTTTCCAAACAGAGTCACATTCTGAGGTACTAGAGGTGGGGACTTCCACGTATGAATGCTTTTGAGGTTTTTTGAGGGCCTGGGAAGAGAGCCACAGTTCAGCCCGTAGCAGTTTCCTGTTTCCTGGTACATGTATTATAAGCTATAAATCTCTCTTTAAGTATCTCACAGATTTTGAAATGCAGCATTTCCATTCATGTCTAATTACTCTGTAATTTCCCTTATGATCTATACTTTTAAGTATACAAGCATGGGTCATTTTTAGCGGACTGATATTAATTTCTCTATTTTATTAACGTCAGAGATACCGTCTGCATAACAGTGATATTTGGGGAAGTTACTGAGGCAGCCCTTCTCGTCTAGAACATGGTAAAGTTTAAGAATGATCCGCATGTGCTGGAAAAGAATGTGCATTCTCTGCTGGATACAGAGTTCTTTATGTTATCTGTTAGGTTCACGATCAACACGTCACCAAAACGCTCTGTGTCTCATCCCAGGGGCAATGAAGGTGAACATGGGTTCACGGGAAGCAGGCGCCAGGACTGGACACAGTTAACCGCGGGCTCGGGGTCTCCACAGCCCCGGCAAACCCGGGATCCAAACCCCAGAGTGCTGCGGCCCCGGCCACCCTTCCACGGCCGGGGTGCTGCCCGCGAAAGCAGACCCCGCTCTGCACCCCTGCGGAGGAACGGTTCAGCCTCCACGACGGGGACGTTGGCTAAGTGGACTGCCGGAGCCCTTCCCGGATAGACTGCAGCTGCCTCAGAGAGCGCGGTCAGCTAAGAAAATGAGTCTGCCTAGAAACCTGGGCCATCCAGAAATGGTGGCCAAACTATCTCAACATCCCAAAGACATCATCAACAGAATTCCAGGGTCTCTTCCCGGTTGGCTGGGCCACGAAAACCATTTCCGACCTTGCGAATGCCAACGCGGAGACGGATGCCTGATGAAAACTGGTCCCCCGTGGTGCGGTCCGGGGATGACCGCACGGGGCCTTCCTCCCAGAGCCTGGAATTTCGGGACCAAGAAAGGCCTGGCCTCTGATGGCCTCATTATGATTCCCACGTGGGCTACAGACCTCCAGCCCCCTCCCCCCACGCGAGCACTATCTCAGCGGCCCTCAGTCACCAGCGGGCGGAGATGGAGACACTCCCAAGTGCAGTGGGCTCACGGCTACACTCCTTCCCACGGAGGGAGAAGCAGCCACCCGAGAAGAGTGATGGCCGCTGGTTTTACCAGAGGGCCCAGCAGAGGGAGCCCTCCCTGTGCACGACGACTCCGGTGGTCCAAATCTGAAGTTCAACTGGGCACCCGCAAAATACAGGGAGGCCGCGCCAATGGCATCCCGGGCTGGACGGTGGAGAAGGCCACCCCCCGCTGGGGTCACGCCCTGGAAACAGTGGGGTGACGGCTGCTCCTCAAATCCTCCGAGAAGAGGCCACTGTGAAATCCATCGGAGGCTGTGGAACCCCGGGGCCCGGTCAGGAGCACAAAAACGCGGTGGCCCGCCGGAGCCCGGCTTTGTTGTGGCTTGTTCTCGTCTGTTCATAAGGCCGGGTGGGCGAAAGGAGAGCACGGCAGTAGCAACTCCTTTTATTCCTTCAGTTCCGGTAAGACTGGAGGTCTGGAGAGTGGCTGGCGAGCTCCGGGGCCCGAAAGACTAGACCGGGCCACGCCCTGCGTGCACTATCGAAGATGACCTTTTCTGGCTTCATCAGAGCTCCCACACGGAAAACGCCAGACCCTGGGTACCCGCAGCCTCCTCCGCGGGCGGATCCTTGCCGCCGACAGGCACAGAGCCCTTGCCATTTCCCAGTAAGGACCTGCGGGGCCTCCAGATCCCGCTACCAGCACGTCCCAGTGCCTCCCCGGGAGCAGCTCCAGAGAGCAAACCTGAGGGACCTGAAGGGTGTGACTTCAGGTTTTCCAAAGGGATGGGAAATGAAATTCCTAACAATGACTGAAATTCCTGCACGTATTCAGCACCTCTTACCAAATAGTTACTTTCTAGATTTGGAATAAGAAGAGACATGCCAGCCCTTTAAATGAGGGAAGCCCTGGGGTGCCTGGGGGGCTCAGTCGATTGAGCATCCGACTTCGGCTCAGGTCATGATCTCGCGGTCTGTGAGTTCGATCCCCGTGTGGGGCTCCGTGCTGACAGCAGCTCTGAGCCCGGAGCCTGCTTCATATTCTGTGTCTCCCTCTCTCTCTCTGCGCCTCCCCACCCCTCCCCTCCCCTTCTCTCTCTCTTTCTTTCTCTCTCTCTCTCTCTCTCTCTAAATAAATAAAAAACATTAAAAACATTAATAAAAAAATTAATGAGGAAAGACACTTTGTCCGGGAGTCCCTAAATCTGTTGAACCTTCCACTGTGGATACCCTCTCTGTTCTCTTCTGTGGCATGTTTTGTTTTGTTTTTGTTTTAAACAGAAGTTTTATTTGCAATGAACCTGATCATGTGAATGAACAACTCTAACACTGGCTAGAACTGCTGTGCTAGCTGCGGAACATAAATCCCAACAGAATAGCTTGAACAAAACAAAAGTAGGTGGGTCCCTACTAGATACAGATTTGACTGCCTCTAACCCCTTCGTGGAACTAGTCTGGGAGAAACCAGTTGTTACCATTTTTAAAAATCACTGCTTTACTCTACCAATCGTTTTAACACAGAATGGAATAAATATGCCACTAACAAGTTCTACCTTCAGAAAATCAAGACTTCTATTCTTGACTTGCCAATTCCTGAGAAGGGAGTTAAAAGCTCTATTTTAAACTACTGCAAGTTTTTAGATTCTCCTATGCAAATTTTATCTGTCGTTACTGTATATATTTTAAAGCTAATTTGTTAGATGAACGTGTATTCCACGACAATTACAGCTTCTTTTAAAAATTATTTTATAACATT
Organism: Felis catus; assembly: GCF_018350175.1. NCBI lineage: Eukaryota > Metazoa > Chordata > Mammalia > Carnivora > Felidae > Felis > Felis catus. Next base: position 2,997,299 of record NC_058384.1, read on the forward strand.
TATAACCAATTATCACATATATAAGGAAAACAAAAGACATGTGGAGTTCAACACAGGCATAAGATAAACAACATATAAAAACCAAGATCAAGAAAGAGAACGCTGCAGCAACCAAGAAACCACCCACGCGCCTCCCCCCCCCTTCCCACTCTACATCATTACCCTGACTTTTGTGATGAAATCAGATCATCTGCATTCTTTCCTCTGTCGCCTCCTTCAACTCCACATATGCTCAGGTTGCAAACAAGGTCATTCTAGCCTCATGAGTTGGTCAGTGGTCCCTCTTTTTCTAACTTTTGGGGAAGTTAATATGTAGAATTACTTCTTCCTTAAGTTATTCACAGAACTTACAGGTTAATTTACCCCAACCTGGAAGAATTTTTAATGATTTTTTAAATAGATAATAAATTCATAAATAATTCATGATTCAATAAATAGGTAGCGCTTCACAAATCAGAATAAAACTGTTTCCGCTTAGAAGTGTCACTCCCACTCCAGTCAGTGTCTACCTGCACCCCATTCCCTCTTGTCCCTGTACTTTATGATAATACGAGCATGGATCATAATATTTTAACGGAAAAATCTGTTTTCAACAAAAAAACAGCACTCTATAGCTATGATCCTGCGTCCTGTTTTACTTACTTTACAATACATCCTGGAGACCTCCGCGCAGGGGCACAGAGAACTCTTTCTTTACCGCGGCTGCAGTGTTCCAGGGTGTGGATATGCCATAGTTTATTCGACCTACTTTGGACACTTGTGTTATATTTGTCTCTTTTGTACACTTAAAAATTTGATCCATTTGTAGTTTGTCCTGATCTAGAATATGAATTTTGGGGTGCCTGGGTGGCTCAGTCAATTGAGCGTCCGACTGCAGCTCAGGTCATAATCCCCCGGTTTGTGGGTTCCAGCCCCACGTCGGGCTCTGTGCTGACAGCCTAGAGCCTGGAGTCTGCTTCAGATTCTCTCTCTCTCTCTGTCCCTCCCCTGCTCATGCTCTGTCTCTCTCTGTCTCAATAATGAATAAACATTAAGAAAAAATTTTAGAATATGAATTTTAACTGGATCCACAAATGGGACTCTCCCAATCGGCTATCCTGTGGTCTCAAAGACCATGTATTAAAAACTCTCTTTTACACTAACTGGAGACACTGCCTTTAGTTAATATTACATTACTGCATGGATTTGAGCCTATTTCTGGACTTTATGTACTATTTCTCGAGGCTTTGTAACATGTGTTAATATACGGCAGGTCCATCACTGCTCCATTTTTCACAAGTTTTTCTGTTTATTCTTTTTTTTAAAGTTTATTATGAGAGAGAGAGAGAACATACGAGCAGGGGAGGGACAAAGAGAGGAGCGAGAGAGAATCCCAAGCAGGATCCGTGCTGTCAGGACAGAAACCATTGTGGGTCTCGATCCCATGAACCGTGAGATCATTGACCTGGGCCGAAATCAAGAGTCGGACGCTTAACTGACGGAGCCACCCAGGCACCCATTTTCTGTTGATTCTTAATTACTTTCTTGTATAAATTGAAGAATCAGTCTAGTAATTAGCATATGTATTGAAATTATTTAATCTATTAATTTAGAGATAATTAACATTTTTATAATGTGGCAATCGTATTTTTCTCTTCCATTATTTTCCAACTGTGGTTGTTTATACATATAAAAGTTCATGACTTGTGTAGATGTATAATTATTGTTGAACTAACCCTTTAATTTATAGTAGCTTTCAGCATTATCTTGGAGCTCTTAGATATATTTTTTAGATCTATAATAACCTATTTGCAAACTGATGTTCTAAAACTCTTCCTTTTCAATTCTTATGCCCAAGTAATAAAGGCTTTTTGGCAAAAATTAAACATGTGTCTGGGTCATTCCAATTCATTTGTGTTTGACTCTAATTATGGGCAATTCATGTGATTCGGCTTTCTGGTTTGTGCGGTAGCAGAAAGGTAGAAGAAAGAGAGCAAGAGAGGAACAAGGATGAGGCAAACAGAAATCAGAACAAAAAAAATGACACACCTACATATATACTTCTATAACGTATTTATAAATATTCATTCAGGTGGTCTAAACCAAGGCTTCAACAAACTATGGCCTCAAGGTCAACTATATTCCAATACCTGTCTTATAAATAAAGGTTTATATGAACACAGCCAAATCCATTCATGTACAAACTGCCCAGGGCCATACTCACATTACAGGGACAGAGCAGGGTACTTGCCCAAACCAAACGGACGGTACAATCTAAAATATTTACCGTTTGGCAGTTCACAGAAGAAGTTTGTTGACCCACGGTTCTTAAGAGCCGGACTGAAGCTCAGAAATTACCTGAATGTGTACAAGATGCAAAACCTAACTATATGCCATCCATAAGAGATTCACTTTATATACAAAGGCAAAAAAAAAAAAAAAAAGTTCAAACCTTAAGAAAGCTATATTAACATGAGACACACTAGAATACCAGACAAGAAATAATTACATTGCAAAAAGGAAAATTCCATAATGATAAAAGGGTTGATGTATCAAAAATACGTAAAAATTGAGAAGTTATATGCCCCTTTGAAGAGTTTCAAAATGTATGAAGAGGAGGAACAGACATACCCACAATTGCATTTGAAGATTCTAATAGCCCTCTCTCAAAAGAACTAAACAAAACTCACCATATTATGGAAGATTTTGTCGACAGCATCAACTCTCTTGACCTGACGTGTATAAAAGACTACAAGCAACAAATGTAGAATAAAAATTATTTTCATGTGCACATGAAGTTTTCAGAGATAAGCCATATTTTGACCACAGAATGAATTTCAATAAACCTCAAAAGTACTGAAAACTTAGAGTATGTCTGACCATAATAAAATAACTTCGATATCAATAAGATAACTCATACGGCCCCAAAATTATTAAAAGTAAATGCTACACTGAACAACTCAATCAAAAAAGATATCAAAGATAAATAGTATTTTGATATGAAGAATGAAAATATAACATCAAGGTATGTGGGAAGCACTTAATCCTTCTCAGGAGGAAATTTATAGTTCTAATGTGTAAATTGGAATGGAAAAGAATCAAAGATCTAGGATTTCGCCTTGAGAAACTAGAAAAAAGTTGAGCAAATTAAACCCAAAGAAAGTATTAGGAAAGAAATAGCAAAGGTAAAAACATTAAAGTTAAAAAGTGACAAAATATAGACAATTCACAAACACTGAAAAACCTCTAAACATGACTGCCATGAAAAACAAAACTTACTGAAGCCGACCCAAGGTAAAACAGAAAACTGAATAGCTCTGTAACCATCAAGAAACTAAATTAGTAGGATTATATTCCCCACAAAAACAAAAAATTCCAGATGGTTTCACTGGTAAATTATCAAACATTTGGGGGGGGGGGGGGACCAAATATACATAAAATATTTTTTTAAAAAAAGCAAAAACAAAAACAAAACTCCTTCAATTCATTTTTAAGTCCAGCATAATATTAACATCAAAACTTGACACGGACATTATAAAAAGGAAATTATAGGTGAACACTCTCCATGAATTATAGATATGAAAATAGTTAAGAAAATACTAAGGAACTACTGCATAGGGCAATATCTCAAAAGAATAGTTAAGTCATGATCAACTGGAATTTATCCCAGAGTTTACTTTAATATTTGAAAAATCAATCATATACCAAAGGCATAATCCGTGAAAGAAATAATTGATAAGCTAGACTTCGCCAAAATTAAAAACTTCTGCTCTGTGACAGACACTGACCTGGGAGAAAATATTGGCAAAAGACACACGATAAAGGACTGTTATCCAAAATAAACAAAGAACTCTTAAAATTCAACATGAGGAAGACAAACCAACCCATTAAAAAATGGGCCAAAGGTGCTCACAGACGTCTCACCAAAGAAGATACACAAATAAGCCTGTGGAAAGATGCTTCACACCACCCTGGGGACTGCAAGTTAAAACAACCATGAGATACAACTACACACCTGTTAGAATGACCAAAATTTAAAGCACTGAACGCCCCAAATGCTGACAAGGATATGGAGGCTACAAGAACTCTCATTCATTCCTGGTGAAAACGCAAAATGGTACCGGCCACTTTGGAAGGCCTTCTGGCAGTTTCTTACAAAACTTTAATAATACTCCTATGTCAGTCAATCCAGGAATCATGCTCTTTGGTATCTGCCCAAAAGAAATGAAAACTTATGTCCATACAATAACCTGCATGTGGGTATTTATGGCAGCTGTATTCATAATTGCCAAAAGTTGGACATAACCAAGATGTCTTTCAGCAGGCAAATGGATAAATAAAAACAGTGGCATATTTGGACAATGGTATGTCATTCAGCACTAAAGAGAAATGAGCGATCAAAAGCCATAAAAAGACATGAAGGGAACTTAAATGAACATGGAAGAAGGCACTCTGAAAAGGCTACATCCTGTATAATTCCAACTATCGGACATTCTGGAAAAGGCAAGACTGTAGAGACGGTAAAAAGATCGGTGACAGAGGATGAGGGGAGGGAGGATGATAAACAGAGCAGAGGATTTTTAAGGCAGTGAAACCATTCATGCGACACTACGTGGTGGGTATGTGTCTTTATACATTTGTTCAAACCCAGACAATGGGCAGCACCAAGAGCGAACCCTAATGTAAACTGTGGACCTTGGGTGATGACGATGTGTCACTGCAGATTCACAGACTACACACAAATGTATCACTGGAGTGCAGGATGCTGACAGTGGGCGAGGCTGTGCACGTGTCAGTGCGGGGTACATGGGAACTCCCTGTACTTTCCACTCAATTTTGCTATGAACCTAAAACTGCGTTAAAAATTGGTCTATTTTTAAAAAGTCAATCAAATAACTAACCGTACTAACAGAATAAAAGGGAGAATCTATATGATAATTTCACCAGATGCCAGAGAAGCATATGACAAAATTCAGCACCCATTAGTCATTAAATTTTTTAAACTCTCAGCAAACTAGTAATAGAAGACAGTATCTTCAATCGGTTAAAAGGCACCTCCACCAACACCTACCATTAACGCCATACTTAGGCAGTGAAATGCTGAATTCTTTCCCCCAAAGCTCAGGAATAGGTGTCTCAGGACACCTATTCAGTATTTTCCTTGGGATCTGAACTAGTGCAATAAGTCAAGATAAAGAAATAGATTGTAGAAAGTCTGGAAAATAATAAGGAAATTGTCCCTAGTCTCAGACAAGGTGATTGTTTACAAGAAAATCTAAGAAAACAGCAATTAAAACGATAAAAAACTGTCCAAAAAATAGTAAGTGAATTGAGGAAATCACGTCAGATACAAAAGTCACTGATGTATCTACATATTAGCAGCATTCTAGCTAAACATAAAAATTTTCAGTCTCATCTACCATAGCATCAAAAAACATAATATACTTAAGAATAAATTTAACGAAGTATGAACAAAACTGTATACTAACATAATAAGACAATCCTAAGAAAAATTAAAATACACCTTAAAAAAAACAAGAGAAATACCCTGTTTATGAACTAGCAGACTCAACATTATTTATATGTCAGTTCTACCAAAACTGATCTATAATTGAATATGAACCCATGTTCAATGATGAGTAGGCATTTACGGAAACTGACACAGATTTTAGAATGTATGCAATACGGCAACAATCCTAGAAGAGCTAAAACAATTTTGAAAGAGAACAACGTAGAAGGACTTACCCTCAGACTTCGCTACATGCTCTCAACTTTTCAGTGTAAAGCTAGAGGGATCAAAATCAAGATAGTATGAGACTGGCATAGGACAGACAGAGAGATCAATGAAACAGAACAGGAAAAGCAGAAAAAGATCAAGATTTATATGGTCAACTGATATTTCTGACAAAGGTGCTGAAGTAATTCAATAGGGGGAAAACAGCTTTTTTCACTAAATGGTGCAGAAACAACCGCCTATCCATTAGGAAATAAATGAACCTCAATCCTTAACTCACGTGACACGTGAATTCATTCAAACTAAATCACCAAACTACACATCATAAGAGCTAAAGTTATAAAACTTTCAGGAAAAAACAGAAATATCTTTGTGACCTGGGTACGAACCCAAATTTCTTAGAAAGTACATAGAAAACAATAACCATGGGAGAAAAAAATTCATAATTATAGCATCAAAATTGAAAACTTCTGCTCATAAAAACATTTTTCAGAAAATTAACAGGCAAGCCACACAGCCTGTGAGAAAATACTGACAAAACATCTATCTGACAAAGGACTTTTACAAATATAAAATATAATGAACTCCTAGAACTCAATAATGAAAATACAAATACCTCAATTTTTAAAAATGAGCAAAACATGTGAACACATACTTCACGAAGAAGATAGAAGAATGGTGAATAAGCCACAGAAACACCTATAACAATGCTATTTAAGACCATGAGCCACTATTTAAGCCAGCTATTTAAGACCACACCCACTAGACTAACAACAAAAAAGTATTGGTGAGAACCACAGAACATGATAGGAATGTAAAATGGTATAACCTCCTTAGAAAAAAATGTGCCAGGTTCTTTTAAATTTAAACATACACCTACCAATGACAGAGAAGTTCCAGTAGCAGGTTTTGTCCAAAGAAGAGAGAAATGTATTTCCATAAATACTTGTACAATAATATGCATGTCGGCTCTATTCCTAATAGCCAAAAACTAGAAACAGCCCAAATGCTCATCAACAGAAGAATGGATAAATTGTAATATAGTAATAAAATAATATGTTAATCGGCAATAAGAAGAGAATATTCATACATTCGATCACAAGGATGGATCTCACCAGACATATTCTGAGCAAAAGAATTTGTACACCAAAAAGTACCTATGGTATGATTCCATTTACGTGAAATTTTCAAAAACCCAAAACTAATCCACAGTGAAAATTTAGAACAGTGGTTGCCACTTGGAAGCTATGGGAAAGTGACAGGAAAGGGAGCTTGCTAGGAAGATGGAAATATTCTGTATCTTCAATAAGGGTAAATCTATCTATCTCTCAAAACTCACAGCATTATATGTATATATAATTAGTGTACTTCAACATGTATAAAATTTACCTCAGAAGAGCTAGACAACCAAAAAAAAAAAAAATTACACTCCTAGTTTCAATGGCTTCACTAGTTTTCAAAGAAATAATACTAATCCTCTACAAACTCTTTCAAAAAAACTGTGAAAGCAGGAACACTTCCCAAATTGTCTTATGAGTTAGGTATATCATTCCAAAATTCCAAAATTAACAAGATAGGTAAATTAAAGGCCAATCTTTCCCGTGCACATAAAACAAAAAACTGCTAAACAAAATCAGCAAACCAACCCAACTTACATATATTAAAATGATGCATCAGGAACAACTGAACTTATACAATAATGCAGTATTGATACCTTTAAAAACTAACCAATATAATCCCAACAGTAACCAAATAAAGAAGTTAAATCATATCATCAAAACACATATAGAAAAAGCTTTTGATAAAAGTTAACTCCTATGCATGGCAAAAACTCTCAACAGACTAGGACTATAAAGAAAACTTCCTTAACCTGAAAAAGAGTAACAGTACAAACAAAAAAGCTGTAGCAAACTTCAAACCCAATAGTAAAATACTGCACACTTCCTCCTGAAATAACAAATCAGGTAAAAATTCTATTTTCACCACTTGAATTCAACATTTTCTGGAAGATCCTCTCCACTGCAATAATACAAGATAAAGAAATAAAAGGCATAAGGATTGGGAAGAAAGAAAACAAAAGCTGTCATTATTCAGAAATATGATTATGAAAAATTCAAAAAACTTACATATAAACTAAATTAATATGTCACGATCCTTATATACAAGATGAATATACAAAAATCAATTGTATTTCTATTCTAGCAACAAAGTTATTAGCAAACAGAATTCTATAAAAAGCTCATCCACAAACACCGAACACTCATAAATAAATGTATAAAACCCACAAAGAATAAAATGAACCTTGACCTGTACCTCAAGAAATACAAAATAATCGATACCAGATGGATCAAAAACTGAAATATAAAAGATATTTTTAAAGATTATAGAAGATGACACAAGAAAATGTCTAAATGACCTTGAGGTTAGAAAAAAAACTTCTTTCAAGGAACACAAAAAGGGCTGATCAATAAAGAAAAGTTTAATTAACTGGTCTTCACTAAACCTAAGAACTTCTCTTCAATTAAAAATCCATATGGAGAGGGAAAAGCCAAGCCACAGGAAGGAAGAGATATTTTATTTAATACACACACAATTATCTCCAACAAAGGACGTAAATCCAGAATATATACCAGTAAGTCCAACAACCCACTCCCAATTCCCCAACCTCAGAATGTGCACTTCATGAAAAAAAAAAAAAAAAAATCTAAGTTATATAAAGTGATATGAAAATGGGCTTAACTTATAGAATTTGTAAAGAAATCTTAACGTAAAGAAAATGTAAAATAAAATCATAATTCAGTGTTACTATTCATTCACCAAAAAAAAAAAAAAAAAAAAAAATGGCTTAAAGGTTAAAAAAAAAAAAAAATTACCAAGTATTGGTGAGGCTGTAACGCAACTGAGACCTTAATATGTTGTTGGTAGGTGTACTGGTAAAAATGATAAATGGGTAACCACTCGGGAAATTATCTGGCACTATCTACTAAGCCTGAATATGCCCACCCAGTGAGCCAGCAATTCCACTCCTAAGTTTACATCCAACACAAATGAGTGTCTTGCCTCCCAAAAGACATGTACAAGAACGTTCGTAACAACATTAATAACGTGGCCATAAACCATCAACCACTTGAATCCCCACAACATTAGTATGAATAAATAACTTGTGGTATATTTATACAGAGGAGTACTATGAACCAATACAAACAAAGATGAATAACACAAGCATAATCTTGAGCAAAATAAGTCACAAACAAGGACATATATTAAAATTCTATTAATATAAAATTCAAAACCAGGTAAAATAAGTCTACGGTGATAAAGTCAGCAGAGATGGTTAATATGGAGGTACTTACTCACATAGAGGAGGCAATGCATGCCTATCTTGGTCTGCATAATGGTGACACAAGTTCATGCAAATGCAAAAATCCACTGAGTTAGGCATGCATATAACTCAATTTTTAAAAAATTTTAAGACCTTAAAATAAACATATTTTCAGACAAATAAAAGCAGTTTATCATCAAACATGATGAAATACTAAAAAGAATTTTTAAGTCAAAATGAAATGGTATCAAAGGGAAGTATGTGAATGTAAAGTATGTGACTATGAAGAGCAAGAGAAAATGTAAATGTATGAATAAGCCCATGTGAACAGGGACAGTAATTTTTAAGGTTTTAAATATATGTAGAACTAAAAACATAAGAGCAATGACAAAAAAGGTAGAAGTCAGGTAAATGAGAATCGGCAAAACACAAATTTACCAAGGACACATGTGGCAATCTCTGGGGAAACCAACAAAAAGTAAAACTAAGAAATTAATAAATGAGAGAAAAAATAATTTAAAATACTCCATTAATCCAGGAATTGGGAGACACATAATACAGAATGGGCAAGACAAATATAGAAAAAAATTACAGTACGTAGTGTATTTACACTAAATATCAACTGACTATATACTCCAACTAAAAGACAAGAGATTATCAGAGTGGATTAAAAAACAAAAACTGGGGTGCCTGGCTGGCTCAGCTGGTAGAGAATGCGACTCTTGATCTCAAGGTCATGAGTTTGAGCCCCACATTGGGGGTAGAGTTTACTTTAAAAAACAAAACAAAAACTATATTCTACTTAACAGTAAACATACATAAGATTCTAAAAAGCTAAAACTACAAGGAAGAAATAAGATATTTAATGCAAATGCTAATAAAACGAGCTGAAATCATTCTACTGATGTCAAATTAAGGACAATTTAACTCCAAAAGCATTACTCAGAGATGACAAGGATCATTCCACTATGATAAAAGAGTTAATCACCAGGAAGATATAACTTTTTATTTGTTATCAGTGAAAACTGAAAGAAAGAAAATAAAGAATAAATAAGGAAATGACAGATCAAGCAGAGAAAATAATGAAGTAAGGATGTGGAAGATTTAAACAAGGTTAATGAATTTAACCTAATTAGTATTTCTAGAACAATGCACAGCAAATTTCTAAAGACTGAAATCACACAGGGGCGCCTGGGTGGCTCAGTCAGTTAAGTGGCCAACTTCGGCTCAGGTCATGATCTCGCGGTCCGTGAGTTCGAGCCCTGCGTCGGGCTCTGTGCTGACTGACAGCTCAGAGCCTGGAGCCTGTTTCAGATTCTGTGTCTCCCTCTCTCTGATCCTCCCCCGTTCATGCTCTGTCTCTCTCTGTCTCAAAAATAAATAAACGTTAAAAAAAAAAATTTAAGACTGAAATCACACAGTAACTGTTATGGAATTACACTGCAACTCAATAACAGAAATATAATTACAAAACCCTCTAAATATTTAGAAATTGGGCAACAAACTTCTAAATAAATTTTTAAAAACCACACAAATAGTGGAAATTTACAATCATACTGGAAATCACACTGTATTTTGAGCAAAATAACAATGAAAACATGACATGATAAAACTTATCAGCTGTAGCTAAAGCTACTTAGAGGAAGATGTATAGCCTTAAATACACATATGGAAAGAAGGGCTACACATCAATGCTGTAAGTATCTATCTCCAAAAGCTACGAAAAGGATAGCAAGTTAAAACCAAAGAGAATAGAAGGAAGAAAATATTAAGAGCAGAAATTTTTGAAACAGAAATCGAATCTACAACAGAAAAATTCAAAAGGCAAAGGTTAATTCATTGAAAAAATAATAAAACCGATAAAGCTCTAGCATGACAAATGAAAAAAGCAACAGGTAAAAATAATCAATAGAGTATTAAGTGTGAAAAATTAGATGACATGGATGGACTCAATCCAAACTAGTCTGATTTCCACTACAGATGTTCAATACATAATCTCAAACAGTGTCACCAGCAACCTCGAGGGCCCACGGTTTGACAAGTGAAATCTTCTAAGCATGTAAAGAAAAAATAACAATCTTCCCAAACTCTACCAGAGAATGGTAAAAGAGGGAATACCTCCCTCTTTTTATGAGGCCAGCATAATCAAAACACCAACATCTGATGAGGATTTTAAGTAGGAAAATTACAGGCCAATTTCTCTCAAAGATCCTAAGCACGTACACACGTTCACAGAGCAAACCAAGAGCAAGGAAACATAAAAAGGGTAATACAAAGTTGGGCTTAGGTTAGAAATGCCAGGTTAGTTTAACATTTGAAAATAAACTGGGGTAATTCAATACATTAACAGAGCAAGAGCGAAAAGCCTTAAGTGTCTCAAAAAATGCTGATAAAACATCTTAAAATCCAACACAATCCATAATTGAAAAAGTAAAATTAGCTAGGTTACTAGGTGCAAAGTCAAACAAAATTCAATTATATTTCTAACTATTAGCAAAAAAAAAAAAAAAAAAAAAAAACCCTAGAAAATGAAATCTAACAATTCTAATTAAAATAACAAAGAATGTCACATTCCTTCATTGATTGGCTGACCTAGCGTTAAGATGTCAATTATCCACAAATTGATGTCTAAAGAAGTTTTTTTTTGTTTTTTTTTTTTTAAGGGTATTCATTTATTTGCGGGGGGGGGGGGGGGGGCGGGTACGAGCAGGAGAGGGGCAGAGAGAGAGAATCCCAAGCAGGCTCCACGCTGTCAGCGCAAAGCCTGATGGGAGGCTCTGTCTCATGAACCGAGAGATCATGACCTGAGCCAAATCCAGAGTCAGAGCTTAACCGACTGAGCCACCCGGGTGCCCCTACAAACTGATCTCTAGTTTCAGTGTAATCCTAATCAAAATTCAAGCAGATGTATGGGTATGGATTTTTAAGAGTAATTCTGAAATTGAAATACTCACTGTAAAATTACATGAAAATATAAAGGGCCAAGAACAGAGGAGGAGAGGGAGGATGTCGGAGGATATACACTACCAGATATGGAAACTTCTTAATCTAGAGTAACGTAAACCAAGTGTGGCAGTGGCACGACGAGAGACAAATAAGCCGTTGGAGGAGAAGAGAGTCCAGAAGCATCCTCAACCTTACATTGACATATGAAGAAGAAAAATAATCTTGTAAAAAAATTCCACGCAGAAATATTTCATTCAAAACTCTAATATATTTTCTGATCAATTGTATCAATTACGACAGCAAGGAAATCATACTTGAGTTAAACTGCCTCACAGACTGTATAAAATCGCTTCCAAACCAAGTAGCAGAACTTTTATAAAAACTCTCTTTCTTACCTCTCCAAAAGCTCCTCGACCAATCACCTTCAATATCTCAAAGTCTTCTCTATGTAGACGCATCTGTTTCACTTTAGAAGTAAATGGTTTGGCTGAAACAAAAGAGCAACATTAGTCACTTTCTTAATGAAATGTGATGCAAATTAGGTACATATAATGGTATTTCTTAAACAACAAAAATTCAAGTTATGATTAAGAATGAAGTCAAAGTGTTTCATAATCCCATCACACTATATTGAGAATAGATTTAATATCCATAAGAAAATAATTTCCCTTATTTCTTTTCCTTTTTTTAATGTTTATTTTTGAGAGAGACAGAGCATGAGCAGGAGAGGGGCAGAGAGAGGGAGACCCCGAATCCGAAGCAGGCTCCAAGCTCTGAGCTAGCAGCACAGAGCCCAACATGGGGCTCGAACTCACAAACTGCCAGATCATGACCTGAGCGGAAGTCAGATGCTTAACCAACTGAGCCACCCAGCGCCCCAATTTCCTTTATTTCTTATATGTGAATACATTTTTGTTGACAACATATTGTTAAACAGCTAATAACATATGAAATAATGCAAAGTAACAGGGAGGTACAAGCGAGACCAGTTTATTTTCATGCTAAACATTCTGCATATTCTAGCTCTCAAAGCCAGACACATACTTGAACACAAATGTCCGAGAAGTAAAAGCAAATTTCATGGTACCCAAGGGAGTTTCAGCCAAGAAAATTCAGATTTCTTTCACATTCATTCATTCATTTATCCTTTTAACACACCCTCAGCAAGAGTTTACACTATACAAAGCATGGTGGCAATCACCAGAGTGTGAACAAATAAGATTACAATACGGTACCTTCCTTCAAGAAGTTCTGAGGCTTTAGGACAGAGAGTAGGCACAGGTACAAAATGTAACAATGTGATGAGACTTCTAATGGAGGTAAACATAAAGTACTTCAGACGAGTGAGAACAAAACACTAAGAATTCCCGGATATACCACAGGAACTGGACCTTGAGGACTAAATAGAATTTTGCTACTTTGACTGGGTTTGCAGTGTAGACGTTCCAGGCACAGGAGGCAATACAAGCAAATGAAGAGAGGAGGGAAATTAATTTGAGGTGCTAACATGCAATAATCCATTGTCATTATAGAATTTTGAGAAGAAATGCAAAGAAATTGAAGATGGAAAGTGGAAAACATAAATGGCCTTAAATATCATGGAAAGAATTTAGACATATTATTAATTATAAGGGATAAATTGACATTTTTTTAAATTACAGAATCAATGTACATTCTGCTGCCTCTAAGACAAATTTAGACCTGCTTCCTTCCTTCCCCTCATGTCCCTCTTTATTCTCACACAAAAAGGAGTAATGTGATTAAAAGGTCATTAGGTATGGATATCTGAAAATCAATCAGTGTGATACACCACATTAATAAAAGAAAGGACAAGAACCACATGATCTTCTCAACAGATGCAGAAAAAGCATTTGACAAAATAGAGCATCCTTTCTTGACAAAAACCCTCAAGAACGTAGGTTTAGAGGGAACAAACCTCAACATCATAAAGGTCGTATATGAAAGACCCACAGCTAATATCATCCTCAATAGGGAGAAACTGAGAGCTTTTCCCCTAAGGTCAGGAACACAACTGGGATGTCCACTCTCACCACTGTTGTTCAACATAGTACTTGAAGTCTTAGCCTCAGGAATCAGACAACAAAAAGAAATAAAAGGCATCCAAATCAGCAAGGAAGAAGTCAAACTTCCCACTCTTTGCAGAGGAAGTGATATTCCACATGGAAAACCTGAAAGACCCCACCAGAAGTCTCCTAGAATGGACACATGAAGTCAGCAAAGTCACAGGACACAACATGTTGCATTTTTTTTTTAATTTTTTTTTCAATGTTTTTTATTTAGTTTTGGGACAGAGAGAGACAGAGCATGAACGGGGGAGGGGCAGAGAGAGAGGGAGACACAGAATCGGAAACAGGCTCCAGGCTCTGAGCCATCAGCCCAGAGCCCGACGCGGGGCTCGAACTCCCGGACCGCGAGATCGTGACCTGGCTGAAGTCGGACGCTTAACCGACTGCGCCACCCAGGCGCCCCCATGTTGCATTTTTGTACACCAACAATGAAGAAGAAGAAAAGAGAAATCAAGGAATCGATCGATCCCTTTTACAATTGCACCAAAAACTGTAACATACGAGGAATAAACCTAATCAAAGAGGTAAAAATTAGATCTGTACTCTGAAAGCTATAGAACGCTTATGAAAGAAACTGAAGACACAAAGAAATGGAAAAACATTCCACGTTCATGGATTGAAAGAACAAACACTGTTAAAATGTCTATACAACCCAAAGCAATCTACACATTCAATGCAGTCCCTATAAAAATAACAGCAGCATGTTTCACAGAGCTAGAACAAACTATTCTAAAATTTGTACGGAACAGAAATGTCCCCAAATAGAAAAGCAAAGTGGGAGTCAATTTCAGACATCAAGCTGTATTATAAAGCTATAGCCATCAAGGCAGTATGGTAGTGGCAAAAGAAGAAGAAAAAAAAAGACACATAGATCAATGGAACAGAACAGAGGACCGAGAAATGGACCCACAACTATATGGTCAACTCATCTTCAACAAAGCAGGAAATACAGGAAAGCATATTCCAATCCAAGGGAAAAAGTCTCTTCAACAAATGGTGCTGGGAAAACTGGATGCAACATGCAGAAGAATGGAACTGGACCACTTTCTTATACCATACAGGAAAACAAACTCAACATGGATGAAACACCTAAATGTGAAGCAGGAAACCACCAAAATCCTAGAGGAGAACACAGGTAGCAACCTCTCTGCCCTTGGCCATAGCAACTTTTTACTAGACACATCTCTGCAGGCAAGGGAAACAAACACGAAAGTGAAATACTGGGACCTCATCAAGATAAAAAAACTTATGCACAGCAAAGGAAACAATCAACAAAACTAAAAGGCAGCCTACGGAATGGGAGAAGATATCTACAAATGACCTGTCTGATAAACGGCTAATGTCCAAAATCTATAATGAACTGGTCAAACTCAACACCCAGAAAATAATCTGGTTAAGAAACAGGCAGAAGACATGAAGAGATATTTCTCCAAAGAAGACATACACAAATGGCCAACCGACACATGAAAAAATGCTCAACGTCACTCATCATCAGGGAAATACAAATCAAAACCACAATGAGATGCCACCTCACACCAGTCAAAATAGCTAAAATCAACAACTCAGGAAACAACAGATGTTGGCGAGGATGCAGAGAAAGGGGAACCCTCGTGCACTGCTGGTGGGAATGCAAACTGGTGCAGCCACTCTGGAAAACAGTATGCAGGTTCCTCAGAAAGTTAAAGACCAAACTACCCAAGGACCCAGCAACTGCACTACTAGGTATTTATCCAAAGGTATCCAAAGGATACAAAACTACTGATTCAAAGGGGCACATGTACCCCAATGTTTATAGCAGCGCTATCAACAATAGCCAAAGTATGGAAAAAGCCCAAATGTCCATCGACTGATGTATGGATAAAGATGATGTGGTATATAAGTACACCGGAATATTACTCAGCCACCAAAAAGAATGAAATCCTGCCATTTGCAATGATATAGATGGAACTAGAGTGTGTTATGCTAATGAAACAAGTCAGAGGAAGAAAAATACCATACGGTTTCACTCATATGTGGGATTTAAGAAACAAAACAGATGAACACAGGAGAAGGGAAGGAAGAATAAAATAAGATAAAAACAGGGAGGTAAGCCATAAGAGAGACTCTTAACTAGAGAGAACAAACTGAGAGCTGCTGGAGGGGAGGTGGGATGAGCTAAAAGGGTGATGGGCACTGACGAGGGCACTTGTGACAAGCACTGAGTATTATATGTAAGTGATCAATCACTAAATTCTACTCCTGAAATCAATTTTTTTAAAAAGTGGCCCAAATTAAATCAAAGGCACATCATCAAAATTAAACATTTATGGGGCACCTGGGTGGCTCAGTCTGACTCTTGATTTCGGCTCAGGTCATGATCTCATGGCTTATGAGATCGAACCCCACATGGGGCTCTGCGTGGTCAGCGGAGCGTCTGCTTGGGATTCTCTCTCTCCCCTTCTCTCTGTCCCTCCCCTGCTCACATGTGTGGACTCTCTCAAAATAACTAAATAAACATTAAAAGAAATATCAAAGTAAAACATTTGTGATAATTAAAACAAAAGGTCATCATACATGGGTACAGCTCTGTTCCACGGAGCAAGGCTCATATTTATTTGAGCTGTAGGAGAGTGAAATAGAGCCGTCAGTCCTTAAAATTTGATTTGTTCTGAAGGTATTTGGCCCCACTAAGTAATTTAGAAAAGAAGGCCATTCCACACCGCACATCTCAGTCTAGTAGAGATTTCTGTGTCGGTCTTTTACCTTTCGAGAATAAGGAAAGGAAATGGAGACTGCTGTGCATTTGGAACCCACACAGTGGGGAAGACGACGGTTCAAAGGAACAACAACTCTGAACAAAGGTTTGGGAGATCTCACCCTAGAAAGACAAGACCCAAAACCATGCTGCCACGCGAAGTGAGCACCTTGATAAAATGACTCGGGTGTCCTGGTTGTGAACAAACTGGACTGGACAAATGGTTGAGACTGTGGCCACTGTGCACCAGTCAGGGTCCCAGAAGGAAAAAAATAGATCATAAATTGAGGGAATTTTACTGACAATTTGCAAAGGTGTAGGAGGGAAGAGTAGTGATCTATCTATCCATCAGTCTAGCAGGAATGTGACACTGGTGTCCCCCCCCCCCCCTTCCCAGCTTCTATACAAGCATTTCAGAAATACCTGGGCAAGAGGGTAGGTATGGAATAGAGAAATGAAAATAAAGATGTGGAGCCAGGCAATAGGAGGCCAGTGCTAGTCTAGTTGCCAGCTACAGCTAAAACACCACACGGCCTCCTACAACGTAACACTCCGCGGTTGTTCAAACACATCTTCTACTTCCTTGTACGTCTCCCCACCTCAAGACTTCCAAATAACCTGGGCCCAAATAAAGTATATGCTCTGTATCCTTGTCCCATTACTGACCGTAAATCAAAAAACAGGATTTCATCACAGACCACTACAGTCATTTGTAATCTAGCTCAGTTCTTCGAGAATAATTCCATGTACACCTCCTTTTGGGTAACATCTTATCTAAAAGGTCAAAGACGTAGCTCTTTCAAACCTCTGAGATGGTATTGCAAAGCAGGAAAAGAAACTACTGTTTTAAAACTAGAGTAAAAGAAATATAATTTGGGAAAGCAAAGGGCTGTTAAAATGATCTTTTATACCAAAGGTACAAAACAGTATGCAAACAAGAAGTAACGCTAAGTTTTCCGTGCAGTAGCACATACTCGGAAAGCACCAAGCAAATGAATATGCTACAGTCACGTGTAATTAGGATGATAGGTTTTGTCCTTATCCAAGTTTTGTGGGAACCTACAGCATTGAAAGAAATTTAAAAAATAGTCCTATCTATTCTTTACATCCTGGAATCTGCTAATAAAAATCCCATTTCTATGACACTGCAAAACTGTTCTATTTTTAAAAGCATTCAAAAATGAGTTAAGTCACAGATTTCTTCGGGAGGCTCCTAGCTTTACTAATCAGTTACTCATCACTCAAGAAGTACCTTCTAATACCTGCTGTATGCCAGCCACTTTATAAGATGCGAGAGATACAAAAGATAAGTAGTCCCTGTCCTCAAGTAAACAAATTATGCAGTAAGTGTTACTTTTCCATTTAAATTTTTCAGTGTGACTACAAATGGCTAATAAACAAAAAATGGTACTCACAAGAAATCACAGAAATGCAAATAAACATACTAGAAATACTCTATTACTTACCTACCAAATGTGCCGAAAATAAAAACCTGGAAACCACCAAGTGTTTACAGGTGTGTGAATAACAGGTGTTCTCATA
This sequence comes from Felis catus, assembly GCF_018350175.1. Lineage (NCBI taxonomy): Eukaryota > Metazoa > Chordata > Mammalia > Carnivora > Felidae > Felis > Felis catus. The sequence continues at coordinate 3,015,643 of NC_058384.1, forward strand.
CAGGGCTGGTGGGACTGTTAATTACAATCTCCATGAAGATCTGGGTTTCTATTTCATTCTTTTAATTTGGCCTATTACTTAAAAAGACTTTAGAAGTTGAACCATCTTTATATGCCTTGAGACAAACCATACTTGGGTGTATTTAGTTAATAAACTCCTGACATTGACTCTATTTTAAAATTTTACATCTGTGTTCATAAATAATGTTGGTCTACAATGACCTTTTTTCTATACTGTCTTCATCTGCTTTAGGACCGATGACAAATCAACCTCCTTAAATAAGTTGAGTAGCTTTCTCTCCTTGCTTACTCTCTAAACAAAATTCAGGTTGTTTAAAGAACAAAACTACAAAACTTTTAGAGGAAGAAAGCAGAGACTGATAGAGACCTTATAATCATAAGATCTGAAAACACGTGCTAGTGAAAACGTCCTTTCATGGACTTTTGATAATTGACTTCTTTCACATTATTGCCCATTTCATGTTTTCGATTTCTTCCTACGACAACTGTGTTAATTACACTTTTATACAAATTTATACATTGCACTGAAATTTTTAAATTCATTGGAGTAAAGTGAAATAAGATTCTTTTGTTTAAAAAATCTATAAGATAGGTAGGTTTGATCCCTTTTTAGGTGCTAATATTGTATATTTGGATCTATTTTCATTGTTTTCCCTTACCAATGCTGCTGGAAGTTTGCACATTTTACAATTATTCTTCCAAGTAGATAATATTTAGATTTGCCAGTGCTCTCTAAAATTCTGTGGTGTTTCTTCTTGTTTTAGTGGGTTCTCCCCCAAATTTATGCAAAATTTCAGAAAAAGTAGAGGGTAATATTAACCCCTCCCACCACCAAAAAACTAAGGCATATTAATAATTGACAAAAGAGATATTGGGGGGAAAGGCATGAGTAGAATAGAGATTAAAAAGAGCCATACATACTGCTTTAAAAAAATGTTGAACTAACCAGGACATAATGATTCTAAACATGTATAGGCCAGCAACGTAAGCTCAAAATAGGTAAAGCCAAACTGACAGATATAAAAGAAACAAACTCACCTTCATATATTTTACTGTAACTCTCTCAGTAATTGACAGCTCAAACAGACCAAAACAAAAGCAAAAACAAAAAAGAAACAAAAACCTGAGCACCTTGTCTATAATACACCACTGAGGAGTTGGAGAATATCATTTTAAAACACACATAAAACTGCTACAAATTTTGGTAATATGCCAAGACATAAAACCACCTCCAAAGAACTTCAAAGTATTGGGAACATAAAAACCAAATTACAGGAGTACAGTGCAATTAGAAATCGGTAACAGAGGGGCGCCTGGGTGTCTCAGTCAAGCATCCAACTCTTGATTTCGGCTCAGGTCATGATCTCACGGCTTGTGAGATCAAGACCCCTGTCAGGCTCTGCAGCGACAGCACAGAGACTGCCTGGATTCATTCTCTCTCTCTCTCTCTCTCTCTCTCTCTCTCTCTCTCTCTCTGCCCCTCCCCCGCTGTGCTCACTCTCAAAATAAATAAATAATTTTAAAAAAAGAAATCAATAGCAGAAAGATTCCCAGGAAAAACCATAAACTCTGATATCCAAAAACAATTTCGAAGAAAAATTAATAAAATAATCAGAAAATATTACAACTATATAGTAAGAAAATACTATACATCAAAAGTTCTAGAACACAACCGAAACCAGTATATACCACATGGGGAAAAAAGCTCTCAACATTTACACTGGTAAAGAAGGAAAGCTTAAAAATTAAGGTGTTAAGCAGACAACACAAAATATTAGACTAAAAGAATAAACTCAAAGTATAAGAAAACAAAAATGTAGGAAAGCAAAATAAATAAAATCAATTAATTTTAAAATAACCATATAATAGGTAAGTTCAACAAGACCAAAGGATGGTTCACTGAAGAAAAACAATAAAAACAACTGAAAAGTCACTATTGGGAATGAGAAACGACAAAACTCCAGATGCCTCTGAGATTAGATGGATAGTAAAAGAATATCATTAAAAGCTTATGCCGATAAATTCAAAAATGCAGCCGTGAACAAATTCCTAGAAAGAGAACTGATTTTTTCAAAACTGAAAATATGAACTCGCCAATAAATAAGTCGAATCAGTAATGTAAAAAATCTTCCACAAAGCAAATTACAATCCTGAACAGCTTTACCTGCAAGTTCAACTATACACACTAAGAAAGTGGTAACTCCCATATTAAAACAAACTTTCCAAAGAATAAACCGAGAGAGAAAGCTATCATTTCATCCTAATCTCATACCAAAAATACAGGTAAGTTTGTTCATGAATACAGATGTAAAAAAACTTACCAATTATCAAACTAATCAATTTATAAATAAAATAACATGACCAAATTGAGTTTATCCCAAGAATACAAGGTTGTTTTAATATTAGAAAACTGATTAACATAACTCACCATATACATAGATTGAAGAAAATATCAGTATCTTAATAAATATATTTATAATACAAACCCTGTTCAATAAAATTATACAACCATTCTTGCTACTTTTAAAAGCTACACTTTTAACAAATGAGAAACAAAAGGAAACTTCCATGGCCTGATAACTGATAGCGACAACAGCAGCACTGCAGAACAGCAAACAAAACACTTACAAAGTAAAATGTTAAAAACATTCTCTTTAAAATCAGGACACAAATAAGGACGCATTCTATGAAAATAATTGTTATTATCAGTTCTACTTAGCATTTTAATAATGATACAAGTCAGTGCGGCAAGAAAAGAAATAACAGACATACGAAAAGGAAGAGAGCAAGCTGTTACTACGAGCAGATGGTTTGTGAGATCGAGCCCCACCTCGGACACCAAGCTGGGCGTGGAGCCTGTTTGAGATTCTCTCTCACCCTCTCCCTTTGCCCCTCCCCTGCTCACGCTTTCTCTCTCAAAAAAAAAAAAAAAAAAAAAAAGAAATAACAAATATTGATGAGGAATATTCATTAGTGCAACAACGATGGAAAATATGGAGGTTCCTCAAAAAACTAAAAATAGAAATAATACATGATCCAGTAATGCCATTACTATTTATCCACAGAAAATTAAAAACACTAATTCAAAAAGACATGTAACGTTTATTGTGGCATTATTTGCAATAGCCAGGATACGGAAGCAACTCAGCCCTAAGTGGCGGATTACGCGGCCATAAAAAAGGAGGAGGTCTTGCCATTTGTAATAACATGTTTGGACCTAGAGGGCATTATGCCAGGTGAAGTAAGTCAGACTGAAAGCTGAATGCCATATGGTTTCACCTATACGTGGAGTCTAAAAACACAAAACAAATGAATAAACAAACAAAAAGCATAATCAGACCTGTAAACAGAGAACAAACTGATGGTTGCCGTGGGGAAGGGGGGGCGGGGGAGATGGTGAGAGTGGGAGTGGAAACAGTCATGGAATCAGTAAGTCACGGGAATAAAAGGCACAGCGTAGTCAATACAGTCAATGATCTTGTATCACGTCAGACGGCAGTTACACTTGTGGTGAACACAGCATCACACAAACAGAAGTGGAATCACTACGTTGCACACCTGAAACTAATGTAACATTGTGTGTCAACTATACTCCAAACGATTTTGAGGAAATTCACGTATTAAAAGTCATCTTCCATAAAAATGTGCTTCAAACTGAAATAATGAAATGATCCATAACATTTTAAAGTGAGTTTTCCACTCTAAATGCAAGTAAATTATTTCACATATATTTCCCCCCACCAAACAAAACTCAAACAGACTCTTAATTACAGAGAACCAACCCATGGTTGCCAGAGGGGAGGTGGGTGGGAGGATGGGCACAACAGGTGAAGGAGATTAAGAGTACAAACCACCAGTAATAAAACAAAAAAGTCGTGGAGATGAAAGGTATAGCACGGAGAGAAAATTAAAAACCCACAAAAAAATCAACACACATCATGAATGCAATAACTGAGTCAAGCAAGTTGCTGGACATAAATAGTATGCAAAAGTCAATTTCACTCCTATATATCAGAAAAATTTTTGGAAAATCATCCAGAAACATATTTATGATGGGACTTTTGAAAGTACCTATCACTAAATCTATCAAAAATTGTATCTGTCCTTAATATACTACAAAAGTTTACTGAAAGATGTTAAAGACCCAAATAAAAAGTACTTGGATAGGAAGGCATTAGTTCATTAAAACGTCAATTCTCCCACACACAGATCTGCAATTTAATGTAATTACAACGAAAATCCCAACCAGGGTTTTCATGAACTTGACAAGCTAATTCTAAAATTTACAAGGACCTGCTTCAGATTCTGTGTCTCCCTCTCCCTCTGCCCTTCCCTTTCTCACACTCACATGTGCTCGCTCTCTTTCTCTTTCTCTCTCTCTCTCTCTCTCTCTCTCTCTCAAAAATAAACACTTAAAAAGCTTTTTAAAGGGGTGCCTGAGTGCCTCACTCAGTGGAGCACCCAACTTTGGCTCAGGTCATGATCTTACAGTTTGTGGGTTCAAGCCCCACATTGGGCTCTGTGCTGACAGCTGGGAGCCTGGAGCCTGGTTCTGATTCTATCCCTCTCTCTCTCTGCCCCTCCCCCATTCACACTGTCTGTCTCTCTCTCTCAAAAATAAACACTAAAAAAATTAAAAATAAAATTTACAAGGATGAACAAAAAAACAAGAATAATCAAGACACTTTTGACAAAAAATAAAAACAGTAGAAAAAGAAAAAAGACTTGCACTATTAAAAAACTATGGTAATTAAAATAGTATGTGTGCCAAGAAGATGGACAAATCGACCAAACAGACAGAGAGCCCAGAAGCAACTCACACACGTATGGACATGATTTATAATAGTACTGGCACAATACAATGGTGGGAAAAGAATGGACTATTTTAACACATGACTTCGGGACAATGGTCATTTTCGGGAAAGGAATGCCACTGGAATAGCATGTCACACGATACACAAAGTCAAGTCATTCCAGGTTGTTTAAAGGCAATATACAAGACTCTATGACTCTGGGTTACAGAAGAATTTTTAAATCAAGGTAAGTATAGTTTATCTAAAAAATAATTATCTAAAAATTTGACCACGTAAAGTTAAGAATTTTTTTTCATCAGAAGTCACCATAAAAGACACTAAGTAGGAGTAATTAACTGTGACACATATAAATGAAAATGGATTGGTACTCAGAATACATACTGATCTCCTACCAATGCACTTAAAACAAACAAACCAACTGAAAAATGGTGTGTTTCGTAGAGAAGAAAACACAATGGCCCACAACATATGAAAAGATAGACAGCTCATTAGTAATCAAACAAATATACCTAAAACCACAATGACAATTTCAGACATCTGGCAAAAATTAAAGTCAATAAAACCAAGTGTTGGGAGGAATAATATCTTGTCCACTGCTAGTGGGAATGTAAATGAAGATAACCACTTTAAGTTTCCCATTTAGCTACTTCAACTGATCGTGTGCATATCCTACTCTCCAGAGATTCCTTCTTCGATACATACAGCACCTAAAGAAACTTGCATATGGGAACCGAAAGACAGTACTATACAGCATTATCCATAATAATGAAAACCTGGAAACAAACGTCCATCTACATGAAGATACATAAATTGTGGTTCATTCATGCAATCAAGTAATATAAGCACATGAAAATAAATAAACCATAGCTATTTTAAGTGTGAAAATTAATAAAAGGAAACATCACTAGAGTGGATTCTGGATGCAGAAGGGGAGGCGGGAAGGGGGAGCTGTTATCACTGAATGTCAACTACAGGCCCCAAAACAAAAATCGTTAACAAGAAAAGATCCAGGGAAAGATGAGCCAGCACCGCGTCTCCTACAAGAAATGATCACGCCTGCAGCTCAGCCAGCGAGAAACCACCACCCTGAACTCTTGCTTTTCTCCAAATGGACTTTTGTTCAAAACAACTCCCTCCTAATTTCCTCCTCCTTATCTATAAAATAATGTGCTTCTCCTCAGTTTGTTGGACTTGCCTATAGTTTGACTATAGTTTGCATATCCTGAATGGCAATTCTCTACTATTCCTGAATAAACCATTTTTTTAAAGTTTATTTTTGACACAGAGAGAGTGAGCGTGAGTTAGGGAGGGGCAGAGAGAGAGGGAGACACAGAATCTGAAGCAGGCTTCAGGCTCTGAGCTGTCAGCACAGAGCCTGACACGGGGCTCGAACTCAAGAACCGTGAGATCATGACCTGGGCGGAAGTTGGACGCTTAACCGACTGAGCCACCCAGGCGCCCCCTGATGAAACATTTTTGCAAGCAAAATAACTTTTATTTTTAAGGTTAACATAAGCAATGCAGATAAATCTCAAAAACACACTACTTGGGAAAGAAGTCACAGAAAACATACAGTAGGATTTCTTTTACATAAACTTCAAAAACAGGCAAAAAGAAATATTCTACAGGAACTTATACAAGTGATAAATCTATAAAAAAGCAAGGAATTTCACAATGGTGACTTATTCTGGAAAAAAAAGAGAGAAATACATTGACGCACAGGACTGTTTCCAAGATCCTGTTCATATCCCATTTCTTAAGCTGGATCAAAGGACAGAGAGATGTTCCTCTTATTATCATCTTTTGAGTTGCACAGAAAGTTTTATAAACTCTTTTATATATATATATATGTACACAGGAAAATTTTTTAGTAAGAAATTTTAAATTTTGTATAATGTGAATAAAACAGTATTCATTTTAATGAAAATGGTTAGCTCAAAAATGGACTTGTTTGGCCAGAAGTTTTTCACAACTTGATATTCTTTCCAATCTGAGAAACTATGATGTCTTTCATTAAACCTATTGATATGCCTTTATTTTAATTTTAGTGATTGAGTTAGATGAAAACAATCGGTCATGAAAAAATGAACTGTGAACAACTTTAGGAATAAAATAAATCATTACTAGTCATTATTCACCAAAACAAAGTTCCCTGAAGACATGTTCCTGAGAAGAGTAAATGACTGGTTGATTACAGGCCCTTCAACCTACTACATACATAATGAAGCAACCTGATGATCCCTTAAGTAAAACAATCATCTTACCGATGATTACTTAGTTCAGAACCGTGTTCTCTTCACATAGTACCAAGAAGCGTGGCTCACGAGCTTCTCACTATTCTATTTGTCCTCATGACCCTACTTTAGCTACAATATATACCTGGGGGCCTCTCACGTGTCCTTCTGATTGCAACCCATCTGACCGACATCGCTATAAACTCCGATCTGTTCACCTTTAACAAAGACTAAAGCCAAAGGATGTAACTGACACGGATCCCACTAAACCCTCACATGTACGGTCACCCGATTGTGACAGAGTTGCCAAGACCATTCACTGAGGACAGGACAGTCTTCTCAACACACGGTGCTGGGAAAACTAGATGTCCATATACAAAGGAGTGAACGTGGATCGCAGTTACTTTTAATTCACTTGAAATGCATCAAAGACCTAAACGTCCAAGCTAAAACCATAAAACTCTTACAAGAAAACACAGGGAGAAACTTCCGTGATTTTTTTAGACAGGACACAAAATGATTTTTTGGATATGACCCAAAAGGCACAGTCAATAAAAGGAAAAAAGAGGTAAATTGGGCTTCATCAAAGTTAAAAACTTTTGTACGTCAAAGTACACTACCAAGATAGAGAAAAGACAACTCATAATGAGGAAAAATAGTTGCAAATCATATGTCTGATAAGGGATTAATGTAAAACATATAAAGAATTCCTGTAACTCAATAACAACAACAAAAAAAAAACTCTATCAAAAATTGGGTGAAAGTTTGAATAAGTATTTCTCCACAGATATACAAAGAGCCAATAAGCACATGACAAGATGCTAAACATCACCAAGAATTAGGGAACCGCAAACCAAAATCACAAGATACCACGACGCACTGGCAAGGACGTAGACAAAGTGGAGCCCCATACATTGATTGCCGGTGGGAATGCAGAGAGGACAGCTGCTTTAGCCAAGAGTTTGGCAGGTCCTCAAAAAGCTAAACAAACATTTACCTTATGAGCCAGCAATCCCATCCATAGACATACACACAAAGGAATTTAAAGGAGGGATTCAAGCAGATCCTTGCACACCAAGGTTCATCAACATTACTCACGATAGCCAAGAGATAGAAACAACCCAAATGTCCGTCAATAGATAAAAGGATAAACAAAACATGGTATATACATACACTGATAAGTTATTGAACGTTAAAAAGAAATGAAACTGATATAGGCTCCAACACTGATGAATCTTGAAGACATTATGCTAAGCAAAATAAGCCAGACATAAAGAGAAATAGTTTGCTTCAACTTATATGAAACATCTAGAATAGGCAAATTCACAGACAGAAAGCAGATCAGAAGTTACCAGGGGCTGAGAGAGGGGAGAAAAGGGGGAGTTAATTGCTTAATGATTACAGAATTTCTCTTTGGGATGATGAAAAAGTTTGGGACATAAATAGTCGTGATGGTTGTATGACATTATGAAGTGAATGCAATTAATGCAATGAATTGTACACTTAAAAACGGTTAAGGGGCGCCTGGGTGGCGTAGTCGGTTAAGCGTCCGACTTCAGCCAGGTCACAATCTCGCGGTCCGTGGGTTCGAGCCCTGCGTCAGGCTCTGGGCTGATGGCTCGGAGCCTGGAGCCTGTTTCCGATTCTGTGTCTCCCTCTCTCTCTGCCCCTCCCCCGTTCATGCTCTGTCTCTCTCTGTCCCCAAAATAAATAAAAAACGTTGAAAAAAAAATTAAAAAAAATAAAAACGGTTAAAATAGCAAACTTTATATACTTTACCACAGTGTTAAAAATTAGTAAGATAATATGACAAAACCACTGAATTATACACTTCGAATGAGTGAATTGTTTGATATGAATTAAATGTCAATAAAGCTTTCTTTAAGCTTTAAGGTTTCTTCCAAAAAAGAAAAAGTTGACAAGGTGGGTTGATATATACAGGTCCTATTAGAGCTGAAAATGGGAGCCTAAAAACATTATAACGCCATCTCCAACACTTAAAAGGAGCTATGATTTCTACTATATAACAAGATCACAAAACAAAGGTTATCATTCACACATAATTTACTTCCTCCCAAGGCTAAATCAGAAGTCCAGAAACAGGGTGCTGACAGCTGACACTTGAGGCAAATTACATCTCTGATTATTCTAATATGTGGTACAAATGACCAAGGAACAAGAACTATTAAATATCTCTGGAGAGGTATGTAGTTACCTCTCACGCCATTCATAATGTCTGGGACGGTTTAAAAGATTCCCCACTACATTAGAGCTGAGAGTTCACAAATTCAATGAAATTATGACATAGAACCAGACAATTCACAATTTCAATTCCTTGAATATTTATTTCTATATTGCGTTTGAAAAAAGTTGATTATACATGCAACTTAGTGCCAAAATTTCATTAGCTATATTTAACAAAAGTAAGTATGAAAAAAGTCATGAAGGGGTAGCCTGGGGGGCTCAGTCGGTTGAGCGTCTGACTTCAGTTCGGGTTACGATCTCACGGTTCATGAGTTCAAGCCTCACGTGGGGCTCTGTGCTGATACCTCAGAGGCTGGAACCTGCTTCGGATTCTGTGTCCCCCTCTCTCTCTCTGCCCCTCCCCTGCTCATGCTCTCTCTCTCTCTCAAAAATAAATAACAATTTTTTAAAAAGTCATGAATTCTATCCACCACAAGGCCATTTGAGACACTCAGTGTGGTTAAAATCATTTTGTATATATGACAAATTACAAAAAAAAAACCCTTTATATTCATTACAATAACTGAGAAGATTTAATACAACTATATTACTGCCTCTGACAAAAACCAGGGCCACAGAATTCAACTGTTGTGCTTCTAGACAACAGACACATCTACACTGAGTGCATGACGTTCAGCGACGTCTCCCCAGCGACTACGCCATCCGACGACAGCAACAGCTTGACTGTTTAACGCCATACAGTTCGGAGTTGTCACTTCTGGCACATTCTCTTGGAGACATGTGCCATGCCGCCTCCCTGCCCTGCTCTGAAACCCTCCCCTGCTCCTCAGGGGAAGGTCAAGTGTAGACGGTGGAGCCTCAGCGACCTGCGCCGGAGTGGAGTACTGACCACAGCCGTAGAGCAAACAGCTGAAAACCGCGGCTCAGAAAGCGCTCGTCTCTGCAGATGGTTGGAAGCGGCAGCACATACACGCAGCAGGAACTGCACCAAGCAGCCCACCATGTGGCCGAAAGCAAAGGAGAAAATCACCGGAAAAAGGCAGAAAGAGAAAAAAAAAAAGCACAGTGCATGCACGAGGAGCAGCGAAGATGAGGACAGCTGTGACATCTGTCCCGTATTCAGTTTCCGGCAGCTTCCTGCACACTAGCTGCATTTCGGACTTGAGTTCCTTGAACATCCCTGAATGTGATGGTACAGAACCTGTGTTTCCACTCACAGATAGTCCGAGTTAGCATCCAGTCTAATATCTAATTTATCACAAACCTCCCTACGGTACATGTTATTAACCTCCATTGATTCCGAGGCCTGTAAGTCACAGCACCGCTGTGTCACAGCTGGCCCGAGAAGGGCACACCAACGTGGAAGTAATCGTTTTACGCATCATTCTGAAAACCTGCCCCAATTTCAAGAATACGATGTTGAAAAAAAAATCCCTTCACTGTCGTCTGAATGTACCCCATTTTTTAAAGTGCTTCTGGACAAGAAAACGATTTAGTGCTAAGGACAAACTCTGTGTGATGATAAATGATTTGGCAGGTACATTTCACCGGGACCTGTCGAGGCCAAATACTATGCTATACGCACTTGTCTCTACATTCTCGCTCGCTTTCATTATCATTCAGAATAACTATTATTCCCATTTTCCGGGGGTGGAGGGACAGGTTCAGAAAGCTCAGACAAATTGCTAAGATCATCCTGCTAGTCGGTGGCACAAGCAGGATTCAAACTCTGATGTGTCAGGCTCCAAAGCCTTTCTAATATACCATGCTGCCTCTTTCTTTCTGAAAGTTTTGAAATAAACAGATGCTGAAATTACAAGAATCAAATATAACATAATTCTAAATTAAAAAAAAAAACTAAAGATCCCTTTGAAACAGGAAAGACAAAAGCATATTTCCATCTGAGCCCCCAGCATGCTAAGTGGCTCATTCACTTACACACTGTTGACTAAATGGACAAATGAATAAATTGTTCTAAAAGAGAAAGAATTCAAGTTGCCAGTAGGAAATGCCCCGTACACCTCGTGAGATGCACCGTCTCTGCTGCTGAATGTTGCCCAAGATTTGAACACGGAGGCTCCTTCACGCCAGCCTCCCTCCTCCTCAGCACTGCTGTCCAGGCCTGGGGACAGGAGCACGGGCTATGAGCCTACTGGTGACAACTACCGGGGGATGAGAAAGGGACAAAGTGAGAGGTTCCAACAGAAAAGGGGTGTGGAGAAGGGAGGTAAAGGTGAGCCTCTGGGGAATAAAGGCAGAGCCTGGGGCAGAGAAAGGCCCGGGAGAGAACGGGGAGCACTGGAGCACCGGTCACCCGTGCTGCCTGCTTCCTCCCTTTCCTCTCCAGCTTCTCCATCTTTCTCTCCCTTATCCTGTCCACGGCCTGCCCTTCCACGTGCAGTGGAGTCGCAGAGGCAGGGACCACCGCCGGGGGCAGGAGGAGATCATCGTCCAAGCAGAAGCGAAGGTGGGGGGGGGGGGGGGGGACGAAGACAAATATCAGGCCACGTGAAAACTTTCACCGGTTGTAGCAAGCTCTGTGTGCAGATTCTCAAATAAAATATGCTGGGTACTTCAAAATTAATACACAGTTAATTATTATGAAATAGAATGGGACTCTATGCTAATCACTTGTAACCTACAAAGCAAAAAGTTAAATGTGGCATGTGTCTGAGATGTCTCATCTCTGGCAACCACAAATATTGAGAGCAGGTATAAAACTGCTTCCTACTCACTTTTAGGCACTTAAAGTAGTATCTTTGACAGCGTGGGTTTTTTTTTTAATTTTTAATAATTGAGTTATCATTGAAAGAAGTTACAACATAGTCCATATGGTTTTGGCAACACAGTAAGCAAAAGTAACACAGATTCACACACATACAACCACAGAACAAACACACAGAACACTGAAATGTTGAGTAAAATAGACAACAATTAGAAATTTTAAGAGAAAAGATAGAAAGAGAGAGAGAAGGGGAAATCCCCAAGAGCCAGAATTACAGAGAGAATGCCAATCAAATTTTAAACGCAGGAATAAATGCTGTCAAAGCTTAAGGGATTACTAGTCCTGGACACAGACCCTAATAGACAGACCAGGAAACATGAGTTATTGCTGGTGACCTCGGAGAGGCAGAGGACCAGGGTCGAAACCCCTGACTAAGGAGCCCAGGGCCTTTCTCCATGTAAGAAAATGACAGAAATTCTGACTCTTGGACCAGGTAAGGCAACTCAGGGAGGGGCTGGGGGTGCAAAGGGAGAGCAGGTATGAGTCAGGAGTCTGAAGCCAAGAAATTAATATTAAATCTAGTCCCTACCCTACAGAGGAGAAGCACTCAGGGCAAGAGAACTCAACCTTTAAAAATCTACCCCAATCAAAAGCAAGCCCACAATCTACAACTTTAAACCTGATGAGGAAGTATCTACCACAATGGAAAGTTGGCAATCAAAACAAACAGCTTAGTACCCAAGAACTCAAGAGTACAATCTGAAAACACCATAAAGTGGGTAACAATGATTAAAGAGAGAGATATACATAGTGAAATAATATAAATTTCATACAAATAATGAAAACAAAGTGTGAAAATGAACCAAAGAAAACCTCGAGAAATTTAAAGTATGGTCACCGAGGGGTGGCTCAGTCGGTTAAGCATCCGACTTCGGGTCAGGTTACAATCTCATGGGTTTGAGCCCCGCATCAGGCTCTGTGCTGACAGCTCAGAGCCTGGAGCCTGCTTCAGATTCTGTTGTCTCCCTCTCTCTCTGCCCCTCCCCTGCTTGCTCTCTCTCTCTCTCTCTCAAAAATAACCATTAAAAAGAAAAAAAAAGTACAGTCGCTGAAATTTAATCGTAATTCATAATGTGAGCACATCAGATAATTTAAGTCACCAACTCACTCTATCTAATTTTAGTGTTTCTTTATTACACTCCACGCCAGGGTGGAGTCCAACACGGGCCTGAACCCCTGACCCTGAGATCAAGACCCGAGCTGAGATCAAGAGTTGGATGCTCAACCGAATGAGCCACCCGTGCACCCCTCACGCTTTATGTAAAAAGAAAAACCAATCAGGGGCGCCTGGGTGGCGCAGTCGGTTAAGCGTCTGACTTCAGCCAGGTCACAATCTCGCGGTCCGGGAGTTCGAGCCCCGTGTCAGGCTCTGGGCTGATGGCTCGGAGCCTGGAGCCTGTTTCCGATTCTGTGTCTCCCTCTCTCTCTCCCCCTCCCCCGTTCATGCTCTGTCTCTCTCTGTCCCAAAAATAAATAAACGTTGAAAAAAAATTTTTTTAAAAAAAAAAAAAGAAAAGAAAAAAAGAAAAACCAATCATCTAAACCAGTAACTCCAAAACGGGGGAGGGAATGGTGGGTTGGGAGGACCTCCTCAGGCATAAGGTAGACGACTAAGAACTCCTCCCAAGGGAAAACACACATACCTCAAATTTTAAATGTCCTACAAAAGACTACTAGATACGTCATAAACTTAGACTAAGAAACATGTCCGAAAGGGTACTGAGTGTGCACACACATTTCAAAACTTACTATCAAGTATAAATTTAAGCCAAATTATATCTCATCACAGAGAGTATTACCTGGTTAAAAAAAATAGCCTTTTAAGTCACAGGATATCCTGAGAATGTCACCTAACACGTTCCCAGCATCAGTGAATTCTATTTCCCACGACACAGCAGAAGAACAATAAGGAACTTAGGAAATGGTGTTCAAATGACAGAGTTATGCTGCACAGACTTAAAAACATCTCACCTAAACACTAATACTTTCCCATCCCTACAATAAATAAATGTGACTTTAATAACGAGTGACTGAGAGTAGCAAAGCAGCTACTTTATTCTATAGATTTTTAGTGATTCTCACTAAATCACTTTCTTACACAGAAAGGTTAAAGGAAGAATTTCATTTATACAAGAGAATGCTTAATTGTTAATGGATAAAAGCGTAGGCCTTGGCATCAAAGCCCTGAGGAGTTAGTCTGATGGACCCTGACTACCTGTGAGACTGTGAAAGGGGAGTTGAAGCATCTGTACAGGCACTGATACCTCATAATCCTCGGTGCTAAGGAACCGGTGCTAAGCACGGAGGATGTCCAACTTAAGATGGCCTACCTCAACAATTTTCAACTTTACAATGGTGTGAAAGCAATATGCGTTCAGTAGAAACCATACTTGGAATTTTGAATTTGGATCCTTTCCTGGGCCAGTGAGACGCAGATGGTCCCGTCTCAAGATGCTGGACACGGCTCCTAGTCAGCCCCACGATCGCGACGGTGAACAGCCAGGACACTGACGACCATTCCATTTATCACTTTCAGCTCGGTGTTCGCTAAGTTACATGAGATATTCAGCACTTTTATAGGCTTAGTGTTAGATGATTTGGCCCACCTGTAGGTGAGGGTAAGTGTTCTGAGCAAGTTTCAGGTGGGCTAGGCTAAGCTAGGATGTTCGGTAGGTTAGACGTTAGATATTTTCAAATAATGACGGGTTTAATGGGAAGTAACACCATCATAAGGCGAGGAAGATCTGTAATACGTACCAGGAATATGTAAGGATTCAAAAGTATTAGCTGATATTATTAAAAGAATCTTCAGTGCCACTTACTATCTACTTGATCTTTGATCTGAAGTGTGTTACATCACCGGACCCCAGATTCTCCTTTTCCCTGAACTAGAACTACTAACGCAGACCTGTAAGAATAAAACATTTTTAAGCTAAATTACTTTCTTCCAAGGATCTCAAAACATACATTTTAAAACTCTGACGATCCAAAGGAGGTCCTTTAAGTTCTAAGACTTATGACAAGCATTTGGAGGATAAGAAAATGCCTAAGTGACATCCCAACAACAGCATACCTTAAAAGGAAAAAGATAAGGAGGAAAAAAGTCTCATGAATTCAAGGGAACAGATCTGTTCACTACTTTAAAACCCGTTCCTCTATAAACCACTGTAAAATAAATTAATATCATGGCATCATGGTCAACAGCCTAGTTACCTTCCAGACAACTATTCTTCCCTTCCTCCTCGCTAAAAGACTCCAGATTTTGGGGTGGTGGTCTTATGTCTGCCCCAGATGCTGAAATTATACTTGATATATGCCAACCGTCACCACCCCTTTCCCCTCTTCCCCTTGTCTGGTCAGGCCTCTGTGTGAAACCTGCTGGCAACCAAGGTGAAGGGCCTAAGAGCTTCTGAGTAAAAAGAATAAACAGAAAGCCCTTTCCCAAACACTCCCTTTCTTTCTACGAAGGGTGTTACAGTGGTGATGCGCTTTTCCAGGAGCTGTCTTGCAACCATGTGGGGAAGACCAGCTCATCCCGGACACTGCTGAGCCAGAGAACCATCTCTGTGACCACCTGCCTTGTGACTTCTCGCTTAACAGCAAATGTCCTTGAGTTATAAGCCACTATGTAATTACAGGTAATAATAAACACACCTTAAATGTTACAGATTATTAAACACAAATTCGAAATATAATTCTATCCTGTGACAGCTGATACTCTGGGGAAATTTTGTCAAGTTCAGCCCTCGTCAACAATTTTATCTCTGCATTTATTAACTGAAACTATACATGTCTGGAGCACTTTTCTGGCTTCTCCTAAATTAGGTCATCTGAATAGTATTCATCATGTTCAGATTCATTCCATTTAACAAGCTCAGCATTTTATATTCCTCCTTTTCTCCTCTATGGAGAATTTAAATTAAAACAACAACAACAACAACAAACAAAACAAAAAACATAGGCATAATCCTTACTCTATCCCCAGTCTTAAGGGATCTTAGACACCAGGCTAAAATTTGGGAAATAGTATTTGGAAACCACAAAATAATAACTTTTTAATCAGCACAAAAGAATAAGTGAGAACTCCTTACTAAAGCTTACTAAGTAACAAGTTCTGTTTAAGGGCTTTGCACATACCAACTTGTCTCACAACAACTTAACAACTTATGAGGTTAGGTACCATGATTAGTTCATTTTAGAAACAAGAAAACAAAAGCAAGAGAATTTATTTTACTTAGTCTTTTTTTAAAATATTTTTCAACTAATTTTTGATAATTTTGCTGGTCCTCAAATAGCCAAATAAATGAAGGAACTGGGATTCAAACCAGAATATCTAGCACATTTTTAGTAGATCAGAAAGAGCAGGAAAATGTTGACTTGGGAGTTGTCAAGGAAGGAATAATAGAAGTAAAACTTAGGGGCACCTGCATGGCTCAGGCAGTTAAGCATCTGACTTCGGCTCAGGTCATGATCCCACAGTTCGTGGGTTTGAGCCTCATGTTGGGCTCTATGCTGACAACTCAGAGCCTGGAGCCTGCTTCGGATTCTGTGTCTCCCTCTCCCTCTGCCCTTCCCCTACTCAAGCTGGGTCTCTCTTTCTCTCTCAAAAATAAATAATAAACATTAAAACATTTTTTTCAAAAAAGAGAGAAGTAAAACTTAAAATGGCCATTGCAAATTTAGGAAAGAAAAGTTAGTTAAGATAATGTATCAGAGAGTTTGCTCTTACTAATACTTAATTTATTCATTTTTAGAACAACAGATTTTGTCTATATAGCTCCTTCAGCCAAGAATTCACATTTAGTGTTGAATGACATAATTAAATTCATGAATGATATCCCAACTCATCTCCAACTCAGTTCCGATCAGTTACTCGTAGAGATACACGGAATATATAATTCTACAAAATGAAATTAACTTGGGAATCCGGTGGTCTCTTAAAACCTAGATCAAATATGGGCGCCTGGGGGGCTGAGTCGGTTGAGCATCTGACTCTTGATTTTGGCTCAGGTCAAGATCCCACATCAGGCTCCAGGTTGAGCTGAAGATTCTTTCTCTCTCCCTCTGCCCTCCCCCACTCACGCACTCTCTCAAAAATAGATACATTAAATTAACTTAGATCAAATATCTATAAGGCTTGTGGAGAAAAAAGAAATACTATAATGATATTTTAATGTTTTAGGAATGTTTCCTGGCCCTTAATCACTTTAGAAACACACAGCCTGGTTTGTATCATCCATCATGTGTGCAATTCACACAGATGCTGTCAGCTAAGGGGTGACAGATATCTGTTAATGATTATCTACACCTAGCTAATAAGGCAGTCTGAAGCAAAAGATACAGTACAAAGAATTCTGGACCATTCATACAAAAAGCATTTATTAAGCATCCCCCATGTGGCCAGGGACTATGGCTAGTACTGAGTATTGAATCAAATATTTTAAAACTGCAAAATAATAGGCAAAATGTACCTAATCTCTTTGAAAAGTTTTATTTTTTAAAGTATGAATTAAAATAAATCCCAATATGATATATGACTGAGGTTAACAGCTGTTTCTAAAGTTTAGCTGCAAGGCAAAATGCAAAATAACCAAGAAAATTTTCTAAATCACAGACAGTAGATAGGTGTGGGTTTATTCCAATCAGATATCAAAACATTATATAAAGTTGTAGTAAAGAAAAGAGTGTGGTAAAGAGACAGATTAACATAGAGGTTGGCAAACTTTCTGTAGAGGCTACAAAAATATTTTAGGCTCTGTCAAAACTCTGCCCTTGCATCACGAAAGCAAACAATAACAATATATAAACAAATGGGCAGGTCTGTGTTCCAAGAAATTTGTCCAGAAATTTGAGCCAGATTTGTCCAGTGTATCATAGATTGCTGAACCCTGGACATACAGAACAAAAATAAGCTCAGAAACAGGTCCACAATTATCTGAAAATTTAGTGTAAAATCAAAGAGGAATTTCAAGTCAGTGGGGGAGACAGACTCTTGGGGGGGAAAAAAATCAATCCATGCTGCATACAACTCAAAAAATAATACTATAATTAAAGAAATAAGTGTTTGTAAAAACTGTAGTACTGATAGGAAGAAGTACTGGAGCATATTCCTATAATCTTGACGTGTCTAAGACTTTCTCAGCAAAACAGAGCCATATGGCCAGAAGCTGTAAAAGAAAAAAGTGCTAAATTTGCTTACATAAAAACCGAAGCCTTATGTAAGGTTAAAGTTAACATGAACAAAGTTAATTTTAAAAAACCGAAAAAAACATATTTGCAACAAATATTTAACAAGAATTAATATGTAGTTTTTACACACCAATAAGAAAAAGACTAGTATTACAAAAATGAGCAGGGTATATGAATGGGTAATTAAAAAAAAAAAAAAAGAACGCCATATGGAAAATATCCCTAAGGTAAATTCGAGGTTTATATATTCAAGTAACAAGTATCGATTATTGCCCATGGGATAGGAGGAAAACAAAGACTGATAATAACCTGTTCTTGGAAAACAGGGATGTTCATACACCATTATTGGGAGTTTAAACTGGTATCCACTTCTGTAGAAGGAAATACTGCAATAACTTTTAGTATTTTAAATGTGCATTCCATTTGCCCCACTTCTGGGTATCTACTCCTGAGTAACACACAAAGAGACACGAACAAGTACTGTAACACTGTTTTGGTATGTTAGAACAAAAATCCAGAAACTATCTAGAAGCAGGAAAATGGTATCAAATTATTCCATAAATTATGTAATAAAGACCACGCAGTCAGTAAAGAGAATGAAGTAGACCTATGTGAATTAACAGGGAAACATCTCTAGGGCATACTATTCAGTGAAAAAAGCAGTTACAGAACAATATGTAGAAAATTATCGCAAGTATGTTAATTAAACAAAAAAGGAAATGTTGTACACATCTGTAAATGTACACATATTTTTAAGAGGACTCATAGGAAAAAGGCCTAAAAGGGTACAGGTCAAACAATTAATAGAGAGAACTTCTATTAAAGAGAATGGTAGCTCAGCTGGTTAAGAGACCTGACTTCAGCTCAGGTCATGATCTAGCGGTTGGTGAGTTCGAGCCCCGCATCGGGCTCTGTGCTGATAGTTCAGAGCCTGGAGCCTGCTTTGGATTCTGTGTCTCCCTCTCTCTGCCCCTCCCCCGCCCACCTGTGTTCATTTTCTCTCCTCCCCTCTCTCTCTCTCTCAAAAATAAACATTAAAAAAAAATTTTAATAAATGAAGAGAATGGAAATAGGAAACAGGAAAAAGGGGCTTTTCACTTTTATTACCAAAAGCAGAGAACCATTTGATTAAAAATATGGAATCTGAGGTCAGACAGACCTGGGCTTGATCAAGGCCAGGGTTGGTCACTTATTAGCTATATGGTCTCATACTAATGACTTAGCATTTCTTTTTTTTGTTTTTTGGGTTTTTTTTGTCTTTTTTGTTGTTGTTGTTGTTGTTGTTGTTTTCAATATGAAATTTAGTTTTTTTGTTTTTTTGTTTTTTCTTTCAATATATGAAATTTATTATGACTTAGCATTTCTAAACCTCATTGGCAAAATGGAGATATAAGAACCTAAGTGACTGGGTTGTTTGTTTTTTCACTTCTATTTTGTGGTAAACATATGTAACAAAATATGCCATTTTAACCACTTCTGAGCACACACTGGTGACAGTAATTACACACAGTGTGGTGCAACCATTACTGCTATCTACTTCTAAAACTTGTTCATCACCCCAAACAGAAACTCTGCAACTATTAAGCAGTAACTCCCCATTCCTCTTTTTCCCCAGCCCCTGGAAACCCATAACCTACTTTCTTTCTCTATGAATCTGCCTGTTTTAGTTGCCTCATACAAGTGGAATACAATACAATATGTGGCTTACTTCTGGCTTATTTCACATAACATAATGTTTTCAAAGATCATCCACCCTACATGTATTGGGACTTCATTCCTTTTTATAGCTGAATCATATTCCATTAATATATAATGTACATTGTAACATATATACATATATATTACTTGTAATATATGTAATTTATAAATATACACATATAAAATATTCTTTTCACCCATTCATCAGTTAATGAACATTTTGGTTGTTTCCTCTTTTTAATTTTTGTAAATAATACTGCTAGGAACACTGTGTACAAGTATCTGAGTCCCTCAACAGGTTTTATAATTCAATAAGAAAATCAAATACCTAGCATGATATCAGCATATACAAAGACTCAATACATTTTAATTATACTTCTATTATTTGAATGGCTTAAATAAACATGTATTCATACACAACATGTAAATTTTTTTAATATTTGCTCCTAATTACGAGCAAGTTCTGATGGTAAAATAATCCCATAACTAAAGAAAGAACGTTTCCAGGAGGAAGACGCTGATCAAGAGAGGATATCGGTGAGAAACCTGGGTAGTGGTCTCACATACACAGTAGACAGGGTGCTGAAAAATGACCAAAATATTAGTCGCTTGACGTGTCACTCCTATCACAGACTATCAGAACTTAAATCCACCAGAATAACAATCCTTATTCCATTCCCATTCTTTAAGCAAACTTCTGATAAAATTTTTCTCCCGGGGGGGAGGGGGGGAGCAAAGGTGGGGCTGACACAAATGACTCCAGTGTTTGACAGATCTGCTTTTTATTGTAAATTGCTAAACTCGCATTTGAGTTCAGCCACTGTGCCTCTTATAAATTAGTGAGATTAGTGAATATATTAGTATACCTGATTTGATCAGTTCTATGAGGCTGAAACTATGCTCACTTCAGCAGCAAATACACTGTAAGGTTGAGACTTAGAGTCCCATAAATTCAATAACATAATGTCTTCCTTAATCATATAACTCTACAAATACTCTAAATCAGTTTAAAAGAAAAATAAATTACAAATAGGGAAGATATCTGTCAACTGATTGTTAAAGGATTTCCATCCCTAAAACTCAAAGAGCTCCTGCAATGCAGTAAGAAAAAGGAGAGAGCATTACAATAGAAAATGGGGCAAATGGGTGATTTTTTAAATAAATATAAATCAATTTAAAACACACATTCAACAAGCTTTAAATCAAGTATATCAAGTAACTTAGAGCTCTGTCTTCACATTCAGAAAAATCTGAGTTGCAAACCTTACTATAATTGAATAGCTGTGTTAATGGTAGATAAATTTCTTAACCTGTCTAGTGCTCAGTTTCTTCATGGACACTAAATTATTTATTAACTCAAAGATGATGGTAAGATAAGTATTTTATAAGCAGATGAGATGAAAACTTCAAAAAGGTAAGGCCTGCCTATAAGACGATTGATAAAAATGGAGAAGAATTCACCTTGAAATGAAAAGAATGATGAGCAGTGGTGAGACTTCCAAATAATGTCTTGGCCTGCTAAAATGCTTGGGTGAAAGATGAGACAGACAGGTGGCGCATATACATCTGTCCGTGGTCCTGAACCTCCATTAACTGTTAGAGCACGCATAGTTCATTCTAACTGTGGAACACTGGTGACCCATTCAGTTTCCTAGGAATTCTCAACCAATTCCAATTTTCTAATGCAAAAGAAGGAAAAGTACAAGAAAAGAGACATAAATGACCCAAGGCTTTTCAAACGGCATAGCCATGGAGAGAGGACCAGTTGAGGTGTGGGACTTGATCTGGATAGGTTTCAAATATTCACATATACAAAACAGAAGGGGTAGGTGGGGAAGAGGAGAAGGGGAAGGAAGAAAGGAAGGAAGAATAAGGAGAAGAGGGAGGAGAAGAGACTTCTCCCACTCTGAATTTGTGAGAAGTCTTACTGAAAGTATATGAAATTACATACATTTGGGTTTGCTGCAATTCTGTGGTAGATATCTCCCAAAAATGGCTGATAAAAGTCAGTAATATACGGTACAGGAAAGGGGAAGGAGGTGTAAAGGAGGTAAGAGAGAGAAACCCAGTGACCATATCTCTGTTAAAATTCTTCCTCTCCCCTATACAATAGTTATGATCCAGGAGACACTTGATCCAAGCTACCCTAATCAGAGTGTCTCTCATTATAACAAATATAGACTAGGAGTCACAGGAGAGGATCCTTGACAGAAGCAGAGAAGACAGTGATTAACTTTACACTTTGATAACTTATATGTTTAAGTTTCAATTGGGTAACCACTGAACGAAGACAGATGGAGTGTATGTCATCCAAAGAAGGACAGGGTAAAACTGATACAGGAAAATATACTGAATTAATCCCTAAGATACTGAGGACATATGGAAAAATAAATATTTTAAAAGTTAAAAAAAAGGAAAGAAAAATACAGAAGTAAATCCAAACAAATCTGTATTTACAATAAATGTAAACGGTCTACACACTACAGATAAAATACAGAAATATTTCACACTGAGGGAGAAAAATCCAGTTATGGCAAAAATCCTCACTAGAAATAATGATTGTCATTACATAAAAGATGCAATTCATCAGGAAAACATAGTAATTCTACACTTTATGTACTTAATTAGTCTAGTCTCATAGTATATAATGGGCAAAAACTGATAGTTACATGAAAAAATTGGCAAATATCCCATCAAGATAGGTAACTCTTAAAACATTCCCTGTAACAGACAGGTGAAGCAGACCAAAATCTAAACAATCTAAATAACAAGCCAGGTCTACTGGACACAGACACAACACAACTGCAGGAGAAACATTATTTTTAAAACATGTGAAACTTTTATATATATACATATATATATATATGTATATATATATGCACACACACATACATATATGTTAAATACTGGGCCATGATATGAATAAGTTAGAATTTTTTTAAATAATGACTTTTAAAAAAAGCATTTGGAAATTAAAACATACCTCTAAACAACTCACAATATAAAGAAGAAAAAAAAACAGAAAATTAGAAAACATTTAAAAAGGAACAATAACGAAAAACAACATATCAAAACATGTAGGATGTAATCATAGTAGTAAGTAGAAACCTAAAGATTAGTCTTAAAATGTATATTAGAAAAGATGATAAGAATTAATGAATTAGTCATGTAACTTTAAAAGATGGAAAAAAGGATAAAAGTAAATGAAAGAATATACTACAGATTCAGAGTAGATAATAATAAAATAGAATATAGATAAAATCAACATTACAAAACATGGGTTCTTTAACAAGATTGACACATCTCTAAAAGGCCATCAAGAAAAGAGAAGATGTAAATAAGTAATATTAGAAATGAAAAAAATGTACACAATTACTAATTTTAAGAGACTAAACTGAATATTATTATTTTGAGTAAATTTATCCAAGAAACTTAAAAAAAAATTCTTAATGTTTATTTATTTTTGATAGATGGAGAGGCGGGGGACAGAGAAAGAGAGGAAAACACAGAATCCAAAGCAGGGTCCAGGCTCCGAGCTGTCAGTACAGAGCCTGATGCAGCAGGGCTCAAGTTCACGGTCATGCCATGAGATCAGGACCCGAGCCGAAGTCAGATTCTTAACTGACTGAGCCACCCAGGCGTCCCTATCCAAGAAATTTTAAAACTAAGATTAAACAGGCAAATTCCTGGGGTGCTTGGGTGGCCCAGTCAGTTAAGGGTCTGACTTCAGCTCAGGTCATGATCTCCTCATTCCCAAGTTTGAGCCTGGCATTAGGCTCTGTGCTGACAGTTCAGAACCTGGAGCCCGTTTCAGATTCTGTGTCTCCCTCTCTCTGCCCCTCCCCTGCTTGCACTCTGTCTCTCTCTCAAAAATAAACATTATAAAAATTAAAATGGGAAAATTCCTAGGAAAATTCAACTTGTCCCAAGAATACAAAATTTGAATAATTTTATTTAATAAAGAAACTGAATCCCTACTTAAAAATCTTTCCAGAAAGAAAACTCCAAGATGAACTAGATCTGTCACTGAATTCTTCCAAGCTTTCAAATACCTAAAGTAGGAATGACACTGTCGTTACATGAGCAAATACTTTCCGACTTGTTTTATGAGGCCAGCATAATCTTGATACCAAAACCTTGCAACACATTATAAGAAAACTACAGGCTAATCTCTCTTGTGTACACAATGCAAAAAATTGTAATCAAAGCACTAGTAAATCGAATTGAGAAATACATGTTATACATCACAACTAAAATGGGTTTAATCCAGGAATGTAAAGGTTGACTCAATATCCAAACCTCAATGTTAATCATGACTTTACTGAAATAAAGATAAAAAATTACGGGACGCCTGGGTGGCTCAGTCAGTTAAGTGTCCAACTTAGGCTGAGGACATGATCTCACTGTTTAAGGGTTTGAGCCCCACATCAGGCTCTGTGCTGACAGCTCAGAGCTGCTTCAGATTCTGTGTCTCCCTCTCTCTCTCCCCCTCCCCTGTTCATGCTCTGTCTTTCCCTGTCTCTCAGAATAAAAAAAAGTTAAAAAAAATTTTTTTTCAATCATGATTATCTCAATGAATGCAAAATATGATAAAAGTCCAGTACAATTATATCAAATAAAATTATTAAATTTAAAGTATATTTATATTAAAATAACAATTTATATTTTTAAAAAACTTTAAACTTTTTAGAAAAGTAGGACAAGATACACTAGATAAAGCCCCCCCAAAATTTTTTTATTTTTTTTTTTTCAACGTTTATTTATTTTTTGGGACAGAGAGAGACAGAGCATGAACGGGGGAGGGGCAGAGAGAGGGGGAGACACAGAATCAGAAACAGGCTCCAGGCTCTGAGCCATCAGCCCAGAGCCCAACGCGGGGCTCGAACTCCCGGACCGCAAGATCGTGACCTGGCTGAAGTCGGACGCTTAACCGACTGCGCCACCCAGGTGCCCCCCCCAAAAATTTTTTCTTAAGCTTATTTATTTTAAGAGAGAGAGAAAGGGGCAGACAGAGGGGGAGAGAGAGAATCCCAAGCAGGCTCCACACTGTCAGCACAGAGCCCAATGTGAGGCTCAAACCACGAGATCATGACCTGAGCTGAAATCAAGAGTCAGATGCTCAACCAAACAAGGCCATCCAGGCCCCAGGAGCCATCCAGGCACCCCAACCATTTAAAAACCTTAAATGGTTTTTAAGTCAACTTCTAAAGCCAATATTCCCCGGGAGAAGATTCAAAGCAGGGCCGCTCAGATTGACTCTAAGACCCAGCATTTTTCACAACGTTCTAGCAACAGTCATGACATATTTCTGTTAACGTACTGTCTCTACAAAGGTTCTGAAAAATAACGTATTCCCCTGAACAGGTTTTTTTTTTTTTTAATCTTTTTTAACATTCATTTATTTGTGAGAGGGACAGAGTGCAAGCTGAGGAGGGCAGAAAGAAATGGAGACACAGAATCCAAAGCAGGCTCCAGGCTCTGAGCTGTCAGCACAGGGCCTGACATGGGACTCGAACTCACAAACTGTGAAATCATGCCCTGAGCTGAAGTCAGCCACTTAACCGATTGAGCCACCCAGGCGCCCTCCCCTGAACAGTTTTAAATCATAGCTCAAGTATTTTTTCAAATGTTTATTTATTTTAAGGGGGGGACAGGCAAAGAGAGAGGTAGAGAAAATCCCAAGCAGGATCCACCCCGGCATGGAGCTTGATCCCACCAAAAAAGAGATCGTGACGTGAGCCAAAATCAAGAGTTGGATGCTTAACCGACTGAGCCACCCAGGCACCCCTCAAATATTTAATTACAGATTTAATGGTTGTAAATGATTTAATTTCCAATGTATTTCATATTGCATGTGTGCTTTAAGGAGTATCCCAACAAAACCTGAACTTATGAAAAATTTAAGAGAAATGTCCACCATATAATCCAATTGACAAAGCCAGTCCTCACTGTCAAACCAATCAGCAAAAATAAGACTTATTTTCTGTTAGAAAAAGTAGGACTCTAATTTTTACTCAAGTGAATGTGTTATGTATGACATAGCCTACTAGGAACCACTTTATTTCAGAGCACTGAGAAAGATGACAGATGACAGAACTCTGCCACAAGTTTATAAACCACTGAAAGAAAACACCTGCTTCAGTGCTTTTTCTAGAAGCTCTTGCTGTTTCCCCCTTCCTCAGGAACCATGCGTTCTCAGACCCTTTTGTTTTGCACCTAGGACATCTTCACAAGCCAAAGCAACGCACCATATGGCAGGATTCGAGACGGGTAAGGAGTGTACCTTTAGTTTATAAAGCGGGAGATGGGCAATTGTGAAATGGGAGTGGAAAAGAAAATCAACAGACTGTACAGTGTTCTCAAACAGACGGATTTTAGAGTAGTTAGGGAGGTTGAGGATTTGGAACTGGATTCCCGTAAAACTGAGCGTACCCTTGGGGCGCCTGGGTGGCGCAGTCGGTCAAGCGCAGACTTCAGCCAGGTCACGATCTCGCGGTCCGGGAGTTCGAGCCCCGTGTCGGGCTCTGGGCTGATGGCTCGGAGCCTGGAGCCTGTTTCTGATTCTGTGTCTCCCTCTCTCTCTGCCCCTCCCCCGTTCATGCTCTGTCTCTCTCTGTCCCAAAAATAAAAAAATAAAAAAATAAAAAAAAAAACTGAGCGTACCCACGTACCCCTTGGGAAATTCTCGGCACGTGGGTACGGACTCCTCAGTGCGAAGATGACTGCGCTAGATTACCATAATCCTGAGCTTTAGTAGACAATTTTGAAAAAAAGGTGAAACTGATCATTTTTATCTTAGTAAGAAATTTTAATCTGATTTTAATTCTTGGCTGCAAGTGAGAGAGAATACCTTAAAAATGGACTCCAGCCTCGAGAATCCGTTTTCTAACAGCGCTCATCCACAGTAAGCGAGAAGGACTGTTCTGGCCGGAAAGGGAGACCATCTTCTCAGCCCTCTGCCTCTTCTCCTCCCGCTAGGGTGAGCCTGCCAGCTGGGGATCCCAGCACAGGGATCCAGGGTGTCAGAGCCGCCTCTCGGGGCAGACCCGCCTCTGAGGTCCCAGGGGGCAGACTTGCCGGTCCAGGGACCGGGGTCCACGAGCAGCTGCGCAGGGCCTGTCCCACGGCCCAGGTTCAGCGCTGGGCCTGCCGCCTCCCCACTCCCTGTACTCTCCCAAACTCAGGCCTCCACGCCCTCCGACACTGAAGCACGCGTGAGCATGGAGAATGCCGGCACAGGAGAGTCTAAGCCAAACCAAACCGGGAAAGTCAGTGTTGTGTCCTGGCAAAACCCCTTTAATGCTACAGTTTAAAAAAAAAAAAAAAAAAAAAAAAAATTTTTTTTTTTTTTTCTTTCATTTTTTAAAAGTCCTTAGAACTCTTTTTCCTGACTGGCTGCTGTGGCTGTACTCAGAACCAGCTGCGGGCAGGAAGGTTCGGAGCCCCGGGCCCTCAGCTTCCCCTCCCGTCCCTACTTCCCACCCCAGTGCCTGGGGACTTCCAAGACTTCTCAGGGCCTCGCTCTCAAAGATATCTCCAGCCTACTCTCCAAACTGTGGGACACAGGCAGCCAGCCAGCCCAGGGCCGCGAGCCAGGCCCCAGCCTTGTGGTCCTGGGTAAGAGTTCCTGTCTTGGGTGGTAAGGCCCAGGGGACGTGAGCCCTCAGAAGCAGCCCTGAGCTCACAGGCTTGCCCACCCCCAGCCGGCGAGTCTCGGGTGGCAAGTACTCCGGGCCTGCGCTGAGTAGTGGGACCCGGAGGCCCGGCCCTGAGCACCAGGGAGCAATTTTGTCTCCGAGCACCTCCGCCCCCACCCAGAGTTGGAGCTTTCGCAAATTCTCCAACTCGCAACTGAGAGGGTAAGAACAAAGCCCGAGGCAGAGAGAAGGCTCAGGAGGCCTGAACTTCTGCTCTGGCCCTGCCATGAACTCATAAATCATCCTGAGTGAGGCACGCCCCTTAATATAAAAAGGAGAGTGAGAACCCACCTGGTTCTGGATAACACCTGGGTAGTGAGTCAGAAAAAGAGTTCTAATGATTAAAAGGAAAAGAAGGGCCACCTGGGTGGCTCAGTTAGTTAAGCGTCTGACTCTTGATTTTGGCTCAGGTCGTGATCTCACGGATCGTGAGTTCGAGCCCCGTGTCGGGCTCTGCACTGCCAGCGCGGTCCCTGCTTGGAATTCTCTGTCTCCTCTCTCTGCCCCTCCTGCTCACGTGTGTGCACATGCTCTCTCTCTCTCAAAAAATAAATAAAACTTTTAAAAAATAATAAAAAAATAAAAGGAAAAGAAAAAGAAAGTGAATGAATCAATATTACCTAGGAAATGCAATATTCTTAGGGTGAGAGCAGTGATTTCCTGAAAATTATTATTTTTATGGCTCCTATGCAGAACTTACGAGATTAAACTAAAATTAAACAGTTGTTTACATAACACCCTAAAGTATCTATATAGAAAATAGCAAAATCACTTCCAGCGTTTGCATGTATCGTACTACACATGTGATATGAAAATTTTAATGGGAGCTGAGTAGAAAAGGCAATAGAATTCCTCAAGCACAAAATGGGTTCTCTGCTACTGCCTACAGTTATCAAAGATTTTGCTTAATATATTATAGTTATATTATAAAAACAGATGATAAATGGTAAAAAAAAAAAAAAGTATGTAAATTGGAATACCGCTTGCTTAGGAGCAGGTAAAATGCAAACGGCAGAAAGGCACAGCTCCACCTCACTTTTTGCAAGTGGTTCTTCCCTTATTCAAGTGTAGAGCCAGGGAAATAAGACAGTTTAAAAAGGACACATAGTATGATTCCATCCTAAGAGGGATTTAGAATAGTGAAATTCACAGAGAGCAGGATGGCGGCTGCCAGGTGCCGTGGCGGGGGGAGTAATGGGCAGTTATTTTTAAATTTTTTTTTTTAACGTTTATTCATTTTTGAGACAGAGAGAGAGACAGAGCATGAATGGGGGAGGGTCAGAGAGAGAGAGGGAGGCGCAGAATCTGAAACAGGCTCCAGGCTCAGCACAGAGCCCGACGCAGGGCTCGAACTCACGGACCGCGACATCATGACCTGAGCCAAAGTCGAACGCCCAACCGGCTGAGCCACCCAGGCGCCCGTGGGCAGTTATTTTTAATGAGAACAGGTGCCGCCTGGGAGGATGAGAAAAGCCCGTGATTGGATGGTAGAGACGGCTGCATAATGAAGTAAAGGCACTTGAGGACCCTAAACTGCACACCTAAAAATGATTAAAAAGGTAACTTGTTATGTATTATTTTACTGCAAGTTTTAAAAATAAGTATCTATTTTCTAAATATCTAGAT
Organism: Felis catus; assembly: GCF_018350175.1. NCBI lineage: Eukaryota > Metazoa > Chordata > Mammalia > Carnivora > Felidae > Felis > Felis catus. Next base: position 3,044,911 of record NC_058384.1, read on the forward strand.
ATCTATATCTATTTATAAAATAAGTTTATAAATAAGTATCTAATTAAAATTATGAGAGGAAAAACTTTAAATTGAGAAAATCCTACCCAATGTCTTAATCTTCCCTGAAAAGTAAAGAAAAATTTCCATTGTTCTACTTTAGTGGCAGCGTTTGGGTGCTCCAAGCAACACGATCCGCACACTGAAGCAACAGCAATGTCCTCGAGAGATGCATGTAAGTTAGTCTCATAAATATTTCTGCAGGCAAGCATCTCTGACTCTGTTGATATTAAATGATATAGAAAGTTTTTATATAGGCTTTCTGTATGCACCTAAACGAGAGAAATATAAATGAGCAAAAATTAACCCACCATAAAAATGAGAGGCTTTGTAAGTCATTGTGAAAACACTTTACGACAGTTATCTACTGAGAGCCTATACAAATTTTGTCTTATTTACTGCTCTCTGCATTAAAATAGCAAATGTATTTAAGAACCATGTAGGAAGATTCTGTGATGAAAATATTTGTGCTATAAGTTTGTGCTATTTCAAAATGCTTTACTACACTGTTTTAAGTAACTAACGAACAATCCACAAACTTTCTTTCTTCTGTAACAGGAAATTAATGAATAGAAATTAATGCCTTCTCTGGCCACATCAGATATGATGGTATGGTTTGATGGGTATTCAATAATACTTCTTCATATTTTGCAACTAAAAATATTACAAGGATTTTTATTTCCTACAGAAATTCTTGATTTACTTGACATTTTATTCTCCTTGAAATCACACTGAGTGCCTGAACTTAACAGCACTGAAGACAGTATACTAATTTCTCAATCCAGAATTCCTAAAGAAATACTAAAAGTTAGTCCCTGAGCCTAAATTTTAGGACAAAACTAGTTGAGTTTCTTGTTAGTAATCTACGTTCTCCTAACTATTAGAAATCCACTAAGTTTTGGGGCGCCTGGGTGGCTCAGCCAGTCAAGTGTCCAACTTTGGCTCAAGTTGTGATCTCATGGATAATGAGTTCGAGCCCCGCATCAGGCTTTCTGCTGTCAGCACAGAGCCTGCTTCAGATCCTCTGTCCCTTCTCTCTGGCCCTCCCCTGCTCACACGCACACGCTCATGCTCTTTCTCTCTCAAAAATAAAAAATTTTAAAGAAGAGAAAAGAAAAAAAAGAAAGAAATCCACTTAGTTGTAAACAGGCCAACAAAAAGATTCTCTGACCTACAACTCTAGACGGAGAAACATGGTCCAGACAGCCCTGTCCAGTCTTCCCATACAGATACATGGCCCAACACGACAAAGTTCTTCTGGATTCTCGTATAAAACAAGGAGCAAAACAAGCTGCCTACACAGGTCCATTCATGGGGGGTCCAAGACTTATAAAGATTAACAAGCTCATGTTCCCCAGTCTAGAATTGTACCTCCTAATCAGAAGCGCACATTACAATCAACAGGGAAGCATTTTTAAAATTCACATACCCTGGTCTCCAACTGGAGTTAACTGAATCACAATCTCTGGAAATGAGTTAAAATCATATATTCTTTTATTTGTTTTTTCTTAAACCATACGTTCTTTTAAAAAGCCATGCAAGTCACTTGGATGTACACCCTAACTTAAGAACCACATCTTCTGAGAACTTTACATAGTAAGTAATTGGTCAATAACAACTTATGCCTACAAAAAGCAAACCAAAATCTACATTCGTGGTTCCATCCACCTGTCCCTGAAATGACACTCAAATAAATTCCATCCTTCTAGCCCTGAAATAACTGCCCCAAAACCAAACCAGGTAAAGGGACCCCGAAAAAGTCACAATGAAAAGTTGTCAGGATCTGGTAGTTTGCTTTTCTTGAAGACACCCAGGTTATTCCGTTCAAATTCTTTCCCCTATGAGTCCTGTCTGCTCCTGTCACTAGGAAGGGAATCATTTAGGACATACTGTGAGAGCATTAAGGGACAATAAAATCCAAGAAATCACTGCCTCTGTCTCGGACTAGAGTGGAAAAAGCAACCCCCTACCCCCACTTTTGCACAAGTTCAATTATTTTGGTACACCGAGTTAAAACTGCAATTCCACCTGGCCCTGACCAGCTGGTTGTAGCTAGCGAGGAAACAAAAAATCATAACCATACTGGCTGCTTAAATCCATCACCACGCATTTCATAGGAACACGATATTCCTGACAATCTCAGTACACTCTCCTACCCTCCAAAATTACTATTTCACGTTGTGCTGAAAAGAGGTAGCATCACAGGTCTAGGCTGCTGTGCTCAGAAAAAGGCCCGCTTGCAAGGTTGGCCACGAGTAAGTAACATAACTCATGACAACTGCTCAGTGCCTGGCACACTGTAACTGCTCAATGAACACTGGGCTGTTACCATTCATCCGGTCGCTCAGATGAGAAACATTGGCTCCATGCCATGACCAACCGACCAAAATTACCACCCAAAACACTCTGTCCTGCCGTACTTTTCTTTATAGCTCCTACCAATATCCAAAATAATCCTATTTATGTTCATGTTTACCTCCTGACTCCCCCCAGCCCCCACACATGCACATGTGCACGCGCGCACACAACACACACACACACACACACACACACAGATTCTGACGTAGTTGTGTGACAGGTGAAGCCCTGCCTGTCCTGGTCACTGTTGTGTCTCCGGAAACTGGTACACACCACATAGGGATGCAATAAACATTTGTTAAAATGAAACCATTAGTGTAGTCCAAAAACATTCTATTATAACAAAAGACTACAAATCTTAAGGCTACTTACGTTCTGGTAGAAAGTAATTTCCAAGTCACCTTGCTTTAAAAACAAATACATATTCCATGGCTTTCTACTGTCCAGAGTCAAATTCAAATTATGCAGTAAGCCTTCAGAAATGGCCCCAACTTACCCTTCCAAGTATATTTCCCACGATTCCCTCCCTCTGCTCTGAGCACATGACTTTGAGCTCTCCTGCCTCCGTACCCATGGTTGCATTGTTCCCCTCTTCCATCTAAAATGCCCTCCTCCTCTCTGATTCACAAAACACCTCTTAGGGGTCAGCTCCAAGGTCACCTCCATGACTGACCCTTGTCCATTCCCCACTCTCCTTATCAAATCAATCTCTCTCTTGTGCCTCCTTTATGCACTTAACATTCTGCTTAATTCCTTTAGGGCAGGAAGCACACACTCTTCATCTTTATTGTTCCCACGCCCCGTTATACACATAATATTTATTATGCATGATAAATATTCACTGAGTTAACTTTAAACAGACCTCCTAACCACACCTTCTGCAGACTTCACTAACAATAAATATATGCTGGAATTGTGTCAGACACACAGTAAGAGACGCTCCTTGGGGTGATATATATAAAAAGATAATTAACAATCTAAGACAATTCGTACTGACTGCCAAATGAGCACCATAAACACATTTTATAGGCATTCAGAGAGGGTAAGTCAACAGAAGAGAACATGGCTGAGAAAAGTACCATTTTAATGACGTCTGCAATTTTAAAATTAAAATTTAATTATAGACCATCTATAATGCATCCTTTTCTCTCTTCCGGACAACAACACTGACTCAGAATCATTAAATCAAAACCACACATTAGAGAAGGCATTATTTCGAGGTGGTTCGGGAAGAGGGAAAGAACACCCTAAAACTTTACTACCGAGAATCCCGAAAGAAAATGCTACAGATATACTGGCAAACTACCAAGCCAACTGTAGTGGAGACTGTCTGTCTGACCCAGAATCTATTCCCTCTTCCTGATGGACTCCTAATACTGTTACTTACGCTTCCCTCACACAGCCCGTGTACCTTAGTAATCCCACCAATGCAACGACTAGTTCAAGACCAGACAGGAGACGTAATTCTGGCCGTCAAGACCAGACAGGAGATTTTCTAGGTGTTTCTGTGAAAGGTAAAGTCTTGTTTCTCTTGAGAGGCTACCAGAAACCATGTCTGTCTGTCTGTCTGTCTCTCTCTCTCTTCCACCTGAACAGGGAATCATGTTGTCCCAGTGCCTATAATCCTGGAGAAAAATAGTGTTAAGGGCAGACCACACTATGGCGGCAGTGAGACTAAAAGAACCCGCATGTGTGATAACACTGCTGAGCCACCAACCCAAGCGGCTCACCCTACCTCCATCCTTGACAGGTTAGCTAGGAAAACATTCTTTATTATTTAAACCAATGTGCATTGGATTTTTAGGTACTTATGCCAAAAGCACACATCAACCCCCCTTTCTGTTGCCTTATCAACAACTTTTTCTTGTTACCATATGAGCCTTTAAATTGTTTCTTTTTACCTCAACCACCAAAGTCAGGACTCGTACCATTAGAAATCTGACCTGTTTCTGCTACAAAAATCATAAATTCAAGAAATAAAGTACAAATGTTCACAAGATTCCTTTTGTGTTAATTTTAAAAGAAAGACGGTTGAAAACTAATGAAAATAAAGTCTACAACAGACCTGTTATAATAGTTTTTAAAGTATCACTGTTTAAAAGAAGAAATATAGGGGCGCCTGGGTGGCTCAGTCCATTAAGCATCTGACTCTTGATTTCAGCTCAGGTCATGATCTCACAGTTCGTGGGATCAAGCCCCGCATCAGGCTCCTAACAGTGCAGAGCCTGCTTGGGATTTTCTCTCTCTCCCTCTGCCCCCTCCCCACTTCGTGTTTTCTCTCTCTGTCTCTGTCTCTCTCTCTCTCTCTCTCTCTCTCTCAAAATAAATAAACTTTTTTAAAAAAGAAGAAATATAAAGTCTAAGATGATTTTTTTCTATTCCAAATGATAACTACCTATCATTAATATATCTATTTTTTATAGATGTACAAGTGTTTCCATATTTCCATCCTAAGGGACATAAAAGTGAGATAGGTATACAGATCCAGAAAAGACCCTGATAGCCAAAGCAATCTTAAAAAAGAAAACCAAAGCAGGAGGCATCACAATCCCAGACTTCAAGCTATACTACAAAGCTGTAATCATCAAGACAGTATGGTACTGGCACAAGAACAGACACTCAGATCAATGGAATAGAATAGAGAACCCAGAAATGGACCCACAAACATATGGGCACCTAATCTTTGACAAAACAGGAAAGAATATCCAATGGAATAAAGACAGTCTCTTCAGCAAGTGGTGCTGGGAAAACTGGACAGCGACATGCAGAAAACTGAACCTCATCAAAATAAAAAGCTTCTGCACAACAAAGGAAACAATCAGCAAAACTAAAAGGCAACCGACAGAACGGGAGAAGATATTTGCAAATGACATATCAGATAAAGGGTTATATCCAAAATCTACAAAGAACTTATCAAACTCAACAACCAAAAAACAAATAATCCAGTGAAGAAATGGGCAAAAGACATGAATAGACACTTCTCCAAAGAAGACATCCAGATGGCCGACACATGAAAAAATGCTCAATGTCACTCATCATCAGGGAAATAAAAATAAAAACCACACTGAGCTAACCCCTTCTGCCTGTCAGAATGGCTCACATGAACAACTCAGGCAACAACAGATGTTGGCAAGGATGCAGAGAAAGAGGATCTCTTTTGCATTGTTGGTGGGAATACAAGCTGGTACAGCCACTCTGGAAAACAGTATGGAGGTTCCTCAAAAAAACTAAAAATAGAACTACCCTATGACCCAGCAATTGTACTACTAGGCATTTATCCATAGGATACAGGTGTGTTTTTTTGTTTTTTGTTTTTTATTTTTTTTATTTTTTTCAACGTTTTTTATTTATTTTTGGGACAGAGAGAGACAGAGCATGAACGGGGGAGGGGCAGAGAGAGAGGGAGACACAGAATCAGAAACAGGCTCCAGGCTCTGAGCCATCAGCCCAGAGCCCGACGCAGGGCTCGAACTCACGGACCGCGAGATCGTGACCTGGCTGAAGTCGGACGCTTAACCGACTGCGCCACCCAGGCGCCCCTACAGGTGTGTTGTTTTGAAGGGACACTTGCACCCCCATGTTTATAGCAGCACTATCAACAATAGCCAAAGTATGGAAAAAGCCCAAATGTCCATCGATGGATGAATGGATAAAGAAGATGTGGTATATATATACAATGGAGTATTACTCAGCAATCAAAAAGAATGAAATCTTGCCATTTGCAACTACATGGATGGAACTGGAGGGTATTATGCTAAGTGAAATTAGTCAGTCAGAGAAAGACAAAAATCCTATAACTTCACTCATATGAAGACTTGAAGAGACAAAACAGATGAACATAAGGGAAGGGAAACAAAAATAATATAAAAACAGGGAGGGAGACAAAACATAAGAGACTCATAAATATGGAGAACAGGGGCGCCTGGGTGGCGCAGTCAGTTAAGTGTCCGACTTCAGCCAGGTCACGATCTCGCGGTCCGTGAGTTCGAGCCCCACGTCGGGCTCTGGGCTGATGGCTCGGAGCCTGGAGCCTGTTTCCGATTCTGTGTCTCCCCCTCTCTCTGCCCCTCCCCCGTTCATGCTCTCTCTCTGTCCCAAAAATAAATAAACGTTAAAAAAAAAATTTTTTTTTTAAATAAATAAAATAATAATAAATATGGAGAACAAACTGAGGGTTGCTGGAGGGGTTTTGTTTGGGGGGGGGTTGGGGCTAAATGGGTCAGGGGCATTATGGAATCTATTCCTGAAATCATTGTTTCACTATATGCTAACTAATTTGGATGTATATTTAAAAAAATAAAAAATTAAGTTAAAAAAACAAATAATTTTTTAAAAAGTGAGATAGGTATAATATTATTCCAATTATTTTTGATAGTATGGCAGTAGAACAAGTATTTTGAAAATAGTTTTATTTAACAAATGAGTCGCCATTAAAGTTCACTGAATTCGAATCCTCTTGTATTCCCTAGAAGATACAGTGAAAATTCAACAGATCTTAAGATAATTCGGTCATAATCTTACTATTTTCCACTAATTCTAAAATCAAAATTCTGACTTTGTTAAAACTTTACTTACAAAGAGGATTATGGGTATTAAAAACATTTTAATAATATTATTACATTTTTTCCCACCTTCCACGACTAATACAATTATCTACCACAAAGTAAGCATTCCATAATTGTTTGGATTTAATTACTGCCATTATCATTAATGACCACTCTTTCACTCCTGATCCATATTTCTGCCTCCTGAACATTCTACTTGGATACTGTCATTATCATTCAAACAAACTCAAAAGTCTACAGACTTAAACATTTTGATATTTAGCTTACCCTCTTTGTCACATTTCTATTTCTTTCCCAGTTTCTACAGAATTGCTTTAAAGTAGGAGTTTCAGAAGTTTTTCTTCATCACAATTGACTCGATGTTGAAATTTGACTGTATCAAAATAATTTTAATGTTATTGCCTATTTATTCTAATGTTCATTCACCAATTCTTTCATTTATCAAATGAAATATCTGAGTACCTATAATATACCAAGTACTTGTGTTAGGTATTGGGGAGGAAGTGATAAGCAAAACGGACACAGTCTCTGCTCTGGTAGGGAACACTAATATGTCCATCAGATAATGACAAACAAACATAATCTAAAACAGTAATACAGAGGCAGCTGGGTGGCTCAGTCGGCTAAGCATCTGACTTCAGCTCAGGTCATGATCTCATGGTTTGTGGGTTCAAGTCCCACACCAGGCCCCACACCATCAGTGCAGAGACTGCTTGGGATTCTCTCTCTCCCTTTTTCTCTCTCTGCCCCTCCCCTACTTGCACGCATACTCTCTGTCTCTCTCTCTCTCTCTGTGTCTCGCTGTCTCTCAAAATAAATTTAAAAAATAAAACAAAAAAAAATAGTGATAAGTGTTGTAAATTAGGGACTGTGGTATATATTTGTTGAGACCGGTACACTTTTAATCAACTTTTAATCCTTAATTGCTTACAATTCCTAAAAATTATCACAAAAGGGTAAGTCAACCAAGCTGGGTCCTCCAGCTCAGAGAATTTCTGATGAATGGGCTTTCAGAACAGGCCATACGATCTTCGCCTAATGTCATTTATTGTGACAGAAGTCTGTATCCCCAATAGCTTTCAGATTGCTGTGCAAGGCTATTATGGTAAAGTCACTTAAAAAAGACCTATTTCACATTTTCTTCACTATTTCATTATAAAGGCAGGGACAAAGGCTGCTTTGAAAAATGGCCCTGGCTCATAATAAAATTACATTTAAACATAGATCAGTCTAGAACAGCATTATTTATAACAGCTGAAGAAAATTGGAAATAGCTTAAATATTGCAAAAACACCGTACTGCCCAATAAATAATCATGTATCTATTTAGTGAACTATTAAGCAGACTTTGAAAATAGTAATTATGAAAATTCTACAAAAATACACAAAAAGAGGCTAAGATTATACAATATTGGTGATAATGGTAGCTAACACTTATTGAAGGCTTTCTATGGGCCAACATGTTAATATTACATATTCAGGAAAAATAATTTCACAGTTAAATTCACAAAAGATACATCTACAATACAAAATTTTTAATCACAGTTCCGGCAATGCTGGCAATATATTCTCTTCTTACTCCCCTCACACACGCCACACAAAGAAGAGACAACCAAACTAATTATAGTAGGAAAAGTTCAGTTCTACCGCACAGAAAACTCAAATTCAACATAGCTTCAACAAAATACAAGTGTATTTCTTTTTCAAGTAAAAGAAGTCTGAAGCTGAGCAGTCCAAAGGCTGGTAAGGCAATTTGACGAAGTGCCAGGGATCCAGGATGCTCTCAGTTCACAGCCTGGCCATCCACGGAGCGTGGCCCTCATGCCCCCAGCCTTGTGGTCCAAGCTCTGAAGACACCCCATGTGTTCTGTGCAGCAGAAGGGAACAGAGTGGGGGAGGGCTCCCCTCTTTCAATAAAATTTCTGATAAAATAACACACATCACTTCCACTTACATTATAGCAACTGACTAGAACTAGCCACGAGTCCACACCTAACTGCAAAGAGAGCTAGAATACAATCGAGTTTTGTTAATAAAGAAGGGGAGTCCTATCAAAGCTCCAACAGTCTTTTGTTGCAGAAATGGAAAAGCCAATTCTCAAATTCATATGGAATTGCAGAGAGACTAGAATCGTCAAAAAGTCTCGAAAAAAAAGAGCAAAGTTAGAGAACTGACACTTCCCAACTTCATAATTTAGTACAAGGCTTAGGAATAATAATAAATTGGGTATGCAGTACTGGAAGAAGGATCGACCTGTAGATCAGTGGAACAGAACGGAGACTCCAGGTATAACCCATACATCTATGGCCAGTTGGTATTTGAAAGGATGCTAAATCCATTCAGTGGGGAAACAATAATCCGTTCAACAAATTATGCCAGGATGATTGGATTTCCACATACAAAAGAATGATGTTAGACCTCTGTATCACACCATATACAAAAATTAATTCCAGGGCGCCTGGGTGGCTCAGTTGGTTAAGCATCCAACTTTTGCTCAGGTCATGATCTCATGGTTTGTGGGTTCAAGCCCTGCATCAGGCTCTATGCTGAGAACTCAGAGCCTGGAGCCTGCTTCGGATTCTGTCTCCCTCTCTCTCTCCCCCTTCCCCCACTAGTGCTCTTTCTCTCAAAAATAAACAGTAAAAAAATTATTAAAAAATTAAAAAATAAGAAAAATTAATTCCAAATGGATCAATGACAAATATAAAAGCTGAACTATAAAACTCTTAGAAGAAAACATAGGGCAAAAGCTTCATGATAGTGGACTTGGCAATGATTTCTTAGATAAGGCACGAAAGGCACAGGTAACAAAAGAAAAAAACAGATAAACTGGATTTCATGAAAATAAAGAAATTTTGTGCATCAAAAGACAGTATCAGTAGAGTAAAAAGGAAACCCATCAAATGGGAGAAAATATCTGTAAATCATGTATCTTGATAAGGGATTAATACCCAGAATATATAAAGAACTTACAACTCCCAACAACAAAAAGACAAACCACCCAATTATAGATGGGGAAATGACTTGAACAGACATGTCTCCAAAGAAAATATATAAATGGCCAATAAGCACATGAAAAGATGCTCAACATCACCAATCATTGGAGAAATGCAAATGAAAACTACAAGCTACCATTTCATACCTATTAGGATGGCTATAATGAAAAATACCAAGTGTTGACAAGGAGACAGAGAAATTGAAACCTAAGTACATTGCTGACAGGACTGGAAAGTAGTGCGGCTGCTTTGGAGAAGTTTGGCATTTCCTCAAAACTACATGACCCAGCAATTCCACTCCTAGGTACATACCCAAAGAATTTTTTGTGTGTGTTTTACATAAACTCTACACACAACGTGGAGCTTGAACTCACAACCCTGAGATCAAGAGTCACATGCTCTACTGACTAAGACAGCCAGGCGCCCCTCAAGAGAATTTTAAGAGGAACCCAAACAGACACTTAAACACCAAGTTTCAGCGCAACATTATTCATAACAGCCAGAAAGTGGAAACAATCCAAATGTTCACTGACGGATGGACGACAAAATGTGGTATCTATCCAGACAATGGTGTATTATTCAGCCTTAAAAATACATGAAATTCCAACACATGCTACAGAATGGATAAACCTTGAAAACAGTATGCTAAGGGAAATAAGCCAGATACAAAAAGATAGATACTATATGGTTGCACTTCTATGAACTATCCGGAATTGGCAAGTTCACAAAGTAGATTACAGGAGCTGTGGGGAGAGGAGGATGGAGAGTTACGGCTTTTTGGGCACAAAGTTTCTGTCTGGGGTGAAGAAGTTTTAGAAACAGAGAACAGTGATGGCTGCACAACACTGTGACTATAAATAATGTCACTGAATTGGATACTTAAAAATGGTTACAGTGACAAATTGCTATGCAGAGTTTACCACAAACAGAAAAAAGTTAAAAGAAAAGAAAGAAAGGAGACAGGAAGTTGGGGGAACCAAGAGGGATAATGATATTTTCAAACATCTCAACACACACACGCACACTCGTGTACGGTAGGTAAGAATTTCAGGCAGCTGGCATTCTCAAGGGTCCCTCTCTCCCCAGAGTTTTACCACGATTCCAAACTCAGACATATTTCCAAGGCCCGGGGAGCATTTAGATTACATCCAACACACGTACGCACATACAAAATAACCACAAGTTAAATTATAACCAAATGGTACCAGAAATTCAAGCATTGTAACTGCCCTCACTTACCTTGTATCATTTTTCGTGGTAATAACCTAAAGAAAACTGTTTATTCGGTTTGACTAATTTGGCTAAATACGTGTATAAACTAGACAGTGGCATGTGTATGTTGGTGGTGGAGCCCGAGCACTCAAAAGAAAAGTAGACTAAACCGAGCAAAAGACACCGGTCATCAACAAAACTCCACATCCAACCTGCCATCTATCACAATCTTCTCCACATCTTATGGAGGCTGGTGACCTTCAGAAATAAACAGCACGGAAGTCGAATCAACCAAAGCAGTAAATAAAGTGAAAGGCCTTCTGGGAAAGGACAGTAAACAGAACTAAACATTTCCTTGATACTTCTTCTTAAAGCTTTCTGGACTTTCAAAACAAAAAATTCGGACTGAAATACAATTTGAGCCACATGCAGACCATTTCAGGAAAAAAAAAATAGTTAAGACAGCTTTACCTGAAAAATCTTAGCATTAATGAACACTTAACAATTAAAGCTTTTTAAAATCTAAGTAATTTCTATCGCAAAACTACGTACTCTTACAAAATTATCTTCATACTATTTTAGCACTGAAACGTCAGTTAGACACTGCTGCAAAGGAAGTGTCACCACCGCTGGGGAGAAAATTCCTTTATCATTCGCAAATACTAGTTACATTACATCATTTCCTTTTACTTCTTTGTTTCTTTAAATGGGATAGCTGAAGTTGTATTTTTTAGTAACATACCTAACTGAAAACAAAATACGCTAGACTGTCATAAATACTTCATCCTGATCTAAGTAACTATTTTATTTTATTCATTTACTTTTTTAATATGAAATTTATTGTCAAACTGGTTTCCATACAACACCCAGTGCTCATCCCAACAGGTGCCCTCCTCCGCGTCCATCACCCACTTTCCCCTCCCTCCCACCCCCCATCAACCCTCTAAGTAACTATTTTAAACTACGAATGTTGGACCTAAGCACTCTGGTTAGTATGTACTTGATTTCAAGTAAAGGCATTAAATCCAGAAACTAAAAAATGATCACCGATTTAAGACATAAGTATCTTACCTGTGGTTTTAATATTTTTAATGTCTTCCTTTTCCCTTTTAGGTAAAACGTGAGGGTAACTACAGAACTTTTTTCTTTTAAATTTTTTTAAGATTTTATTTTTACCACTAATCTCTACACCCAACGTGGGGCTCGAACTCACAACCCCGAGATCAAGAGTCACCTGCTCTTGTGGGCCAGCCAGAGGCCCCAAAAACTTTTTTTTTCCCTCAGAACTTTTTAAATAGACACCAACAAAATAAGTGTCCAACAAACTGGAAAAGAGAATCAAAATAACCTTGAACAACAGAAGTAAACAATAAACTAATCAAAGGAATGTCTACTGTAAGGAAACAAAGTATTATGCGACTGTATTAGTCCTTTACGCTGCTGTAAGAAAATACCACAGGCGGGACAGCTTACAAACAACAGAAACGTGTTTCTTACAATCGTGCGAGGCCAGAGTCCACGACCTAGGGGCCCGCATGACTGCACTCCAGGGAAGACCCGCCTCTGGTCGCTCGGCGGCTGGCTGGCACCAGGCCACTGCGCCCTCACAAGGTGAAAGGGCGCTTCGTAAAGGTTCTAGCCCCATTCGTGAAGGGATCACCCTCATGACCTAAGCACCTAAGGTCCCACTTCCTAACACCATCGTCTCTTTGGGGGTTAGGATTTTAACATACAAATTTTAGGGGGACACTAACATGAAGGCCACGGCAATAACCCAATCATCATCGTCTGCTTAGGGGTGGGCTTTTCAACACGCATCGTCACATTCACGTTAACTAACGAAGTCGTCCTCTGAAAACCTGACCCGGGGCAGTCAGAAATGTGGCCCGAAACGGCCACTTCTCCATGCAGGCCTCCGTCTCCGCCACTCCCTGAAACAGACTGAAACAAAGAGGAAAAGGGCAGCTCAAGGACTTCGATTTCAAAATACGATCTCCGTGAACAGGTGAAATGCACCACAGGAAGAGTCTCACTTCACACGAGGCATTCCTTCGCATTTGCAAGGACCAGCCTGGATTCCAGGAGACTCGCGAGCCGCCAAGCACCTCTGAAACAGAACTACCTGCACTCGTGTGTGTGACAAGAGTTCTGATGTCCCCTCTCACGGTCCCTGGTAGCTCACTAGTTGACAGAAGTGACCATTATACCCACCATTTCCATCACGTGTGTGAGTTATCTTGTCTGTGTTGCTACGTTGGAGTTCTTTTGGTCTGTGTCCAGTTCCATAAATAAGGAGTACTATGTGTGTGATTGTGTAACCTTTAAAGGATCTGTGGAGGGGCGCCTGGGTGGCTCAGTAGGTTAAGTGACCGCCTTCAGCTCAGGTCATGATCTCGCAGTTTGTGAGTTCAAGCCCCTCACCGGGCTCTATGCCTGACAGCTCCGGGCCTGGAGCCTGCTTCAGATTCCGTGTCTCCCTCTCTCTCTGCCCCTCCTCCACTCACGCTGGTCTCTCTTTTCTTCAAAAATAAATAAACATTAAAAAAAAAATGAAGGATCTGTGTATCATTAACGTAAATACATAGAACTTATCCTACACTGCTTTTTCAGGAATAAACCACCCTCCCACCACAAAGACTATTTATAAATTGCCATCCATGAGAACAATCACTAAAGAAAAAAAGAGATTCATCTGCTCAAAGAATATGCTGATAAATTCTAAATTTCCCCTTTACTGTATCTCGTTAACAGGACTTAGAAAAAGTCTGAAAATAAGGTCATGAAGAAACAGTAAAGGAATTGGAACTTTTTCACTTTGTAAAAAAGGAAAGCTATTTTTTTTTTAATGTTTATTTATTTCTGAGAGAGACAGAGTGCGAGAGGGGGAGGGGCAGAGAGAGAGGGAGACACAGACTCCAGGCTCTGAGCAAGCGTTCAGCACAGAGCCCAATGTGGAGCTCGAACCCAAGAACTACGAGATCATGACCCAGGCTGAAATCGGATGCTTAACCGCCTGAGCCACCCAGGCCCCCTGAAAGCTATTGTTTTTTTTTTTTAAGTTTTCATTTTTATCGCTAATTCATGAACTCAGACTCAACTGTCACTTTAAGGAAAACATGAGGCCCCAATAAGGACCATCCTCCTTACTGAAAAAAACTTCCCTTTCCCGTACCATCTTCCCAAAACTGTTACAGCATAATTTCGGTCAGATCAGTATTTGGTGTTTCCAGGTAAATTATTATTTTTCTTTCCTATATAAATCTTTATTTTCTTAATAACGGCCTTCTCATTTGCTTCATTTCTAAGCAACCCTAGACTCTCTCCAGACTTCCAAAGCCTGCTCCAGATGTCCACTCACATCGGTACAGAAGTCTCTCCTATCTGGCTTAAATGACCTCGGTGTTGAATGTGAAGCCGCCGTTCTCTCCTTCCACCATCGTCCTAGGGAATCCCTGCTTCTCTCCCCTGTACTGTCCCTCCTGCTTCCTATATCATGTATCCCCTCACCTTAACTTACAGCGAGGGCAACCAACTCATCAGAGTCTGCCCGGGACTTCCCTGGTTTTTGCACAAGTCTCCAATATGGACAAACTCGTCAGTCCTAGGGAAGCCTAGATGGTGGGCTGGATACCCCACTGGGAGCCCACAGATTGCAGAAAGTAAATTTTTTTGAAAACTTGCATGTCTAAAAGCATCCTTATCCCAACCTCATACTTGATTGAGAATTTGGGCATAAAATTCCAGTCTGGAAGTCATTTTTCTTCAAACATTCACATCATCTTCTAGCCTCCAGTCTTGCTGCTGAGAAGCCCAGAGCCTTTCTGATTGCTGATTCTGTGTATACTTTCCCTTTGGAAACTTTCTGGGTCTTGTTGTTTGCCCCAGATTCTGAGAATTCCACAGCGTATTGGTTGTGAATCTTGATGTGAATTTATCTCCACCCCTCGTGCTGGGTATAGAGAAACTCATAACCTTCGGTTCCAGAACATGTTCTTGAATGATCTCATGATGAATTCCTTCCCTCTACTCTCCCTACTGAAACTCTTACTATTCAGACTGTTATTCAGATCTCCTAAACTGGCTTAAAATGTTCTCGCTATCTCCTCTTTCCTCTTTGTAGTTTTTGCTCTGTTTTCTGAGAAACTTTTTCTGCCTCACGTTCCAACTCTGTGCTGAGGTTCTAATTTGAGCGATCACATTTTTAACGTCAAAGAACTTTCTTTCATTATCTTTTATTCCCTTCTATGACATCCCGATTTATTTCACGGGTTTTCTCTTATCTCTAAGAATACTGAGAGTTTTGTGTGTTTTTGAAGTTACGCTTTCCCTACAGAGTCTGTTTCGTGTAAGCTGCCTTATTTATTTATTTATTTTTTATTTATTGTCTGTCTGCTTGTTTGCAGCTACGCCTTATGCAGTAGAGGCTTTCCTTGGGTATCTGGCAATCTTTGGTTTCCTGTTCCTATTTCTATTCATGCCGTATTACGTGTGAGAAAATGAAAAGACGATCCGAGGCTCTGAACCCTCGGGTGAAGCCCACGGAACAATGACCCTCATTGGAGCGTGACTGCCGCAGCCCTCTCCTGAAGGATCCCCGATGTCTACGCACCACTGGGTCTTCCCCGGCTGGTCAGATTCGCCTGAGAGACTCTTCTGTCTTTGTGACGAAGGCCTGTTGCCAGCATGCTGGGAGCCAAGTAGAAGTAAATAAACATTTTTTTAATCTTATTTTCAGCATGAAATGCCCACCCTAAACTACCTTCAACCCAGAGAACCTGTTTTACTGAGAATAACCATCCAACCTCTAGGGAGAAAAGACTACAGTAGCCCAGTGCACAGAGTAGGGAAGGCTCGAGAGTTCCTGCTGCTTATAAAACACCTTCAATCAATCCTCCGAAGTTTAGCCCCACCCCCAACCTCCACTTTCAGAGGTTCCTGAAGGTACCAATTTCTAAGATGTTGGAGGATTCTGCCAGGTAAACCGGGTAGGTGTTCAGCTTTCACCATTACTGAGGGTTCTCAGATCTGCTAATTCTGTCATTGCTCATCTGCCTACTTTTCGGCTTCCGTAACTTCACTGCTAGACAATCCCTCCTGTTTTTCTCATCCTTCAATGTTTATGACTTTTCAAAACATTCTTTTACTATGGTTTTAAAAGATGGTAGAAGGGGACGAAATTATATTTGTGGTTTAATTCATAATCACCAGACTTTAAGGCTTATGTCAGACACTGTGCAGATTTATAAATAATACTTTAAGAAAATTTTAACTTGACAAGTTAAACATTATTCGATTTTATCTTATTCCTTTAAACAGTAGCACCCTTGGGGCGCCCGGGTGGCTCAGTCGGTCTAGCGTGCAACTTCAGCTCAAGTCATGATCTCACGGTCTGTGAGCCTGAGCCCCGCATCGGGCTCTGTGCTGACAGCTCAGAGCCTGGAGCCTGCTTGGGATTCTGTGTCCCTCGTTTGCTCTGCTCCTCCCCTGCTCATGCTCTGTCTCTCTCTCAAGAATAAATAAAACATTAAAAAAAAAAAAAAACTTTTTTAACGTAAGCAGTAGCACCCCACAAAACACTTGTGTACAGACTGTCAACTGCTAAGGGAGGGGTTTGTGAACCACTACTCATGAGAAATCACTTCTGAAATAAAACAGGATAAATCAATGAGGAAAGTCCCTGACATACAAATAAATGATTTCCATGCAATGCTTCGAGATCAAATCTACTGCTCTCAGCCTTGTCTAAAGCAAGTACAATAGCATTAATTCATTCAACCAACATTACCAAACGCCTACTGTGTGCCATGTGTACTAGGACAGGCAGGGCTGGTGGGGGGCGGGGGGGAGGGGGGGTGGTGCAGAGGATGAGTTTCCAAACAAATTAACCAATGAGTGAAAAGTCATGGAATAGTCAACATTTCATTACCGCTGGAGCAAAAGGTGAGTGTGGTACAAAAGGGCAACACAAGAGAACGTGGGGGGATGATGGATCTATTCTGCATCTTGACATGGGCCAAAACTCACAGAATGTATACCAAAAAGGGTAAATTGCACTATATATAAATTTTGAAAAAATTTTTAAAAAGTTTTTAAAGATGAGAATGGGAAATAAATCTAAACAAAATTAGATACACACAGATCAAAGTAGGCATGGGTGAAATCATGGTGGACCAGAGTAGGGTGCTGAAGGCTGAACTAGATGAAAAGGATGCCCACATAAAAAGGCTGCATGTGAGCACTTCTGGAACATTCCTGCCAGAGATGTATTATCATGAAGAAACAAACCCAAACTTAGAGTTATCACGAATGCTGAGAAATAGCTGGCCAGTAATCGTCAAAAGGCTCAGTCAAGGGGCACCTGGGTGGCTCAGTCAGTTAAGCAACCGACTTCGGCTCAGGTCACGATCTCGCGGTTCGTGAGTTCGAGCCCTGCGTCGGGCTCTGCGCTGACAGCTCGGAGCTTGGAACCTGCTTCGGATTCTGTGTCTCCCTCTCTCTCTGCCCCTCTGCCATTCATGCTCTGTCTCTGTCTCAAAAATAAATAAACATTAAAAAAAATTTTTTAAAGGCTCAGTCAAGAAAGTTTAGGGAAATCTGAAGACCTAATCCAAACCGAATGAATACTAAAAGACGTGACATCCAAATGGAACATGTGACTCTGAACTTTTGCTATAAAACTATTATCAGCACAACTGACAAAACCTGAAAGAGGTCTAAAGATCAGATGACAGTAATACATCAGTGTTAGTTTCTTGATTTAAATTTTTTTTTTTAACATTTATTTATTTTTGAGACAAAGACAGAGCACGAACAGGGGAGGGGCAGAGAGACAGGGAGACACAGAATCGGAAGCAGGCTCCAGGCTTCGAGCCATCAGCCCAGAGCCCGACGCGGGGCTCAAACTCACGGACCGCGAGATCGTGACCTGAGCTGAAGTCGGACGCCCAACCGACTGAGCCACCCAGGCGCCCCAGTTTCTTGATGTTAATAGCTGCATCACATTTATGCAAGAAAATATTGAAAATACACACAAAAATATTTGGGGATGATACAGGAAATGAATACGCAACTTACTCTCAAATGGTTCAGAGGAAAAGACACTGTACTTTATTTGCAATGTCTGACATTGTTTCAAATTTCTTTTAATTATTTTTTTAAGTGAAGAAAAAGATGAGGAAAACACTTAAGTATCACTTAAACTTCCATATGCCAATGTAAGGCGTTTAAATACCATTCTAAAAACTATCAGTACTCATTGTAGGACATCAAGCAGGATGTTGATATGATCAAAGAATCAGGTTGTGTTTTTTTAAAAATCTGTCTATTCACCTCACACCAGTCAGAGTGGCTAAAATGAACAAATCAGGAGACTACAGATGCTGGCGAGGATGTGGAGACACGGGAACCCTCTTCCACTGCTGGTGGGAATGCAAACTGGTGCAACCACTCTGGAAAACAGTGTGGTGGTTCCTCAAAAAATTAGAAATAGATCTACCCTATGACCCAGCAATAGCACTGCTAGGAATTTACCCAAGGGATACAGGAGTGCTGATGCATAAGGGCACTTGTACCCCAATGTTTATAGCGGCACTCTCAACAATAGCCAAATTATGGAAAGAGCTTAAGTGTCCCTCAACCAATGAATGGATAAAGAAGTTGTGGTTTATATATACAATGGAATACTACTTGGCAATGAGCAACAGCGAAATACGGCCTTTCGTAGCGACGTACGTAGAACTGGAGAGTGTGATGGTAAGTGAAATAAGTCATACAGAGAAAGACAGATACCATATGTTTTCACTCTTATGTGGATCCTGAGCAACTTAACAGACGACCATGGGGGAGGGGAAGGAAAAAAAAGGTTACAGAGAGGGAAGGAGGCAAACCATAAGAGACTCTTATAACCTGAGAATAAACTGAGGGTTGATGGGGGGTGGGAGGGCGGGAAGGGTGGGTGATGGGCACTGAGGAGGGCACCTGCTCGGATGAGCACTGGGTGCTGTATGGAAGCCAATGTGACAATAAATTTCATATTAAAAACTAAAAATAAAAAATAAATAAATAAAAATAAAAATCCGTCTATTAAACAAAGGCCCTGGGTAGGATTCACAATATTTTCAGGTGAGGGACACACGTAATAATGAGGTCACAGATCATTTAGCATTTAATGGAGAAACAAGAGCATAATTAGCGAGGTCAGTAAGATCCAAGAATGCGATCCATTTACACCCGCTTGACACAGACGCGTCAACAGAGCCAGACACACAGGCTGAATAACACCAGGGTAACCCGTACTTGAGATTACCACGGGAACACAGACAAAAGAAACAAAATCAACACACTTAACTACAACCTCATGAGATGTAACACGGCAAGGACTCCTGGAGAAAACGGTCACCCTGGCATCATCTGTCAGAAATGGAATGACACGTTACAAAGGCACGCGGCAGAAAGGCAGAAACAGAAATCACACTAGACTTGCAAATACTACTGTGGTTTTTCACCAAAAACTCTAGGAAAATCTTGGTAAGTACGGAGCACAGAGAAGCTTTATGATATAATACCAGTATGTCAGCCTGACTACATACCTGAGCCGTTAGTCTGTTTTTAAATGCTTCTTAGTTATAATTTTTGGTCAGGGCAAGGCCATACTTAGCTAGCAGTACAACCTGAAAACGGGGCATTAGCCACTGCAAGCTTTTCCTAATCTTTTTAAACAAGCATTTTTTAAATCTTAGGACAGAAGTAAATGCTTGACTGCTTTTAATAATATCAGGGTCGGGGCGTCTGGCTGGCTCAGTCAGAACAGCGTGAGACTCTTGATCTTGGGGCTGTAAGTTCGAGTCCCACGTTAGGTGCGGAAACTACTTCAAAATAAAATCTTAAAAAATAATAATGATAATATCAGAGTCAACTTGGAGCCACTCCCAGTAAACCAGATATTAAAGAATGGGACTCTGGTTGTAGCAGAACAATTACACTGCTTTTACAAAACCCTCGTAAAATCTAACTACGCTTGTTCTATTTCACAGCCATGACAATATCTCAAATTCTGTTCCAATGCAATGGTTAGAGAGCTAGCTGGATCAAAAAACGATCAAGCTCTACTGAAAAAAAAAAAAAATTACCAGGTTAAGCAGGAGCATCTTTGCAAACCAGGAACTGCACATATAAACTCAAAGGCACATATCAAGTCTTACTGTCCTTTGTAAACACATATCCACCCCATGCAGAACTCCCCGCTAACCTAAGAACCGCTGTCAGGCTGGCTTCTAGGGGATGCAAATGAAGTGCTGAAAAATGTTAAGCAGGGAAAGGATAAAGGCAAGTCCTTCAATTCTCCACCTCTGGAGTTTGATGTAAATTGCGACGATATTCAAAACCTATGTGATAAAGAATTTAACAACCACCCTGTGTCACAAAACCAGTTGAAAGGCTCTGCCGCTGCCTGTGGATTCTCAGCGTCCACCAGCCATTTCCCAAACTCTGCCAACGTTCCTCATAAAAAGGGCTCCAAAGACAAATGATTTAGGCAAATTCTAGGTAAAACAAAGTTAAAAGGGGTTCTGTACGGCAGAACTTTTTTTTAAGTTCTTTTTTAACGTTTATTTATTTTTGAGAGAGAGTGTGCAAGTGGGGAAGGGGCAGAGAGAGGGGGATAAAGGATCTGAAGCAGGCTCCATGCTGACAGGCTGACAGAAAGCCCGATGCTCGAACTCACGAACAGCGAGATCATGCCCTGAGCCGAAGTCAAACCGTCAACCGACTGAGCCGCTCAGGTGCCCCTGGATTGCAGAACTTTTAAAAACTTTTACTCTGATGTGTTTTGTCATATCCAAAGATACAATAAAACTACTGCCATATTCACTGAACTCTTAATCTTCAGAATAATCATTTACATCCCTTGAAACGCCGTTTAGGAAGCAATCGTGTTCGCTGTTCTTTTCTTCATATTCCCTGTTAGACCACAACATGTACTTGTGGGTGCTGCATAGTCTTTAGTCCACAATCAGTCTTAAGTGAGCAATGCATCAATGACCTTTCACGGTTATTTTAATCTTCTGATTCGAGGTCCAAAACGCTACCACTCATTTGCAGATTGGAGCTGTGTAAGTATAAAAATAAAACGTAACTAGCCACTTGGTAATATGTGCTGTTGGTGATACAAAGGATGCATACTGGCTTGATATTTGGTGAAAAACAGTTCAGTTAATAACAAGATGTTCCAATGCAAAATACCTTGTCCAAAAAGAAGGAATAAGATGCTGTCTGCATAGTCACATAAGGAAAGACATCTCCATACAAAATACAAAAAAAAAAAAAAAAAAAAAAAAAGCATTTTAGTTCTAACTTTATCATAATGCTAGACAGAAACTTTGAAAACAAAAAACCAGAAAAAAACAAAAAACAAGAAAATATAAGTCACCAGAAAAGGAATAAACCTAGACCAACTTTCAACCTTTTGGCAAAATAAGCTCTTACTATTGTCTGTTTTTTCACAGAGGATAGAACAGACTTAGAGAGGCTACGCAGCTGGCTGAGATCAGCCAGCCAGGAACCCAAGGAGTCAGTCTGGATGGAAAGCCCACGCTCTTTACCAGGATGCTGGTGTAGACCAGAAACACTTCAGGCTGCAGATCTTCACCATGGAAACTCTAAGAAAATTTAATTAAGCTTGATCACTACGAATCGAGCAAAGAGAATAGGTGGAGGGTTTTTCACTGATTAAGCCTATGGTGATGTTTAAACAATTTGAAATAAAACCAAAACATAAATGACCACACGTGACTGAACTCATTCGCGTGTATTCTTAGAAGACTGTTTTCATCTATATGGGCAGTGCTTTCAGGCATAATTAGATTGGGGGAGAGAGGAAGTGTTGATGGGGAAGGAAGGAAAAATAAATGTAGATCGGAGGGGGACAAAAAGCTAATTAATTTCTCCCCCTGTAAGCTACTCGTCTTTAAATAATCAAATTCAATTATCCTCTAGTCTTATTATCTGCCACCCTGATATCCAGAGGAGTTTATGGTAAAAACAGCGATTACAGTAGTTGGCCCTTATCCTTGGGGTGTATGTTCCAAGAACCCAGTGGACACTGAGGACAGTACTGAACCCTGCATACGTTGTATTTTTTCCTATACGTCCGTACCTATGATAAAGTTTAAATTTTAGGCACAGTAAGAGATTAACAATAACTAATAATAAAACATAACAATCATAGGGGCGCCTGGGTGGTTCAGTCAGTTGAGCGTCCGGCTCTCGGTTTCGGCTCAGGTCATGATCTCATGGGTGGTGAGTTCGAGCCCCGCATCAGGCTCCGCGCTGACAATGCAGAGCCTGCTCGGGGATCTCTGCCCCTCCCCTGCTCATGCGCTCTCTCTCAAAATAAAGTTTAAATAAACTGTAAAAAAAAAGTAACAATTACACAAGTACACTACAATAAAAGTTATGTGAATGTGGCCTCTCAAAATACCTCCCTGTGCTGCACTCACCCTTCCTGTGACAACATGAGAGGACACAATGCCTGTGATGAGGAGATGAGAGGTGAGCCACCACAGGCACTGTGACACAGCATGAGGCTACCACTGACCTGATGATGATTTACTACTTTATTGTGCTTTGTTGATATTGTTTTTTTTGTTTTTTGTTTTTTTTTTACAAACAAAGTAAATGGCAGCTTCACGTCAAGCTGCACCACTGTTCCCACAGCATTTGCTCACTTCACGTCTAGGGCACGTTTTGGTAATTCTTGCAAGATCTCAAACTTCTCAGTACTGTTCTATTTGTTATGGCGATCCGGTGACCGCTCATCTGTCATGTTACTGCTGTAACTGCTTAGGGGCGCTGCGAACCACGCTCACAGAACACGGAGAACTTGACCAATAAACTCTGTGTTCCCACGGACCCACCGTGTCCCCATGTCTGCCCCTCACCCCGGGCCTCCCTGTTCCCTGAGACGCACCAAGGCTGAAATTAGGCCAATTAACAACCTGCAATGGCCTCTAAGCATTCAAGTGACATGAAGAGTCGCACGTCTTTCACTCTACATACAAGGTGACCAGAAATGATCAAGCTCGGTGAAGAAGGCATGCTGAAAGCCAAGACAGGCGGAAAGCCAGGCTGCGGGCACCCAACAGCTAACTTATAAACACAAAGAAAAAGTTCTCGAAATAAATGAAACGTGCTACGCCAGTGAACACACGAATGGCAAGACAGCGAAACAGCCGTACCGCCGACGTGGATGAAGCGTCCGTGGTCCGGACGGAAGAGCCAACAGCCACGACATTCCCTTAAGCACAGCCTGACCCAGAGCAGGGCCCTGGCTCCCATCAAGTCTGTGAAGGCTCAGAGAGGGGAGGAAGCCGCAGAAGACAAGTCTGAGCTGGCAGAGGCTGGGTCACGAGGTTTAAGGGAAGAAGCCGTCTCCATAAAAGTACAAGGAGAGGAAGCAAGTCCGATGGAGAAGCTGCAGCAAGTTCTCCAGAAGGTCCAGCCGAGAGAATTAATGAGGGGGCTACACTCAACAACAGGTCTCAGTGTAGACAGAACAGCCTCGCACTGGAAGACGCCATCTAGGACTTTCATGGCTGGAGAGGAGTCCGTGCCTGGCTTCAAAGCCTCAAAGGACAGGCTGACTCTTGTGAGGGGCTCATGCAGCTGGTGAGGACTTTAACTTGAACCCTACGTCCATGTGGCATTCCAAAAATCCCAGGGCCCTTAAGAACTATGCTACATCTATTCTGCCTGTGCTCCAGAAACGGAACAAGGCCTGGGATCACAGCACATCTGTTTACAGCATGGTTTACTGAATTATTTTTTTAATTAAAAAAATTTTTTTCTAAGTTTATTTATTTTTGAGAGAGAGAGAGATACACAGAGTGTGAGCAGGGGAGGGGCAGAGAGAAAGGGAGACACAGAACCCGAAGTAGGCTCCAGGCTCTGAGCTGTCAGCACAGAGCCCGACGCAGGGCTCGAACTCACAGACTGTGACATCATGCCCTGAGCCCAGTCAAACACTTAACCGACTGAGCCACCCAGATGCCCCTGGCTTACTGAATATTTTAAGCCCACTGGTGAGACCTACTGCTCAGAAAAAACACGACTGCTCACTGACAGCACTGGGCACCCAAGAGCTCTGATGGAGATAGACAATGAGATTCATGTTGATTTCATGTCTGTTAACAGGACATCCATTCTGCAGCCCACAGATCATGAAGTAATCTTAACGTTCAAGTCTTATTACAGAAGAAATACGTTTCATTAGGCTACAGCTGCCACAGATAGTGATTCTTCTGATGGATCTGGGCAGAGTAAATCAAACACCTTCTGGAAAGGATTCACCTTTCTATTTCATCTATTCTAGATGCCACTAGGAACATTTGTGATCTGTGGGAAGAAATCAAAGTACCAGCATTCACAGGGGTTTGGAAGAAGTTGGTTCCAGCCCTCAAGATGCCCCTTCAAGACGTCAGGGGAGGGAGCCCCTGCAGCTGTGGTGGAAACAGCAAGGGAACCGGGGTCAGAAGGGGGGGCTGCAGACGGGACCGAAGGGCTGCCATCTCCTCGTCAAACCTGATCGGATGCGCACATGGTTTCTGGAGGTGGAAGGTCCTCCCGGTGAAGATGCTGGGAAGACCGTTGAAATGACAACGGAGGATTCGGAACAGGACATCAGTTGAGCCGATAAGGCAGCGGCAGGGTCTGAGGCAGGACTCCAGTCCCGAAAGAAGTTCTGCCAGGGGTCAGATGCGATCAGGCTGCGTCGCGTGTTCCAGAGAATTCGCTCATGAAGGCAAGAGTCGATCGATGAGGCCAACTTGTCTTATTTTCAGAAACTGCCCCAACCCCAACCTTCAGCCCCACCACCCTGACCAGTCAGCAGCCGCCAACAGGGAGGCAGGACCCTCCAGCAGCAAGATCACGACTCACTGGAAGCTCAGATGGTTACCATTTTTTAGCAATAAAGTATTTCTTATTTAAAGTATGTCCATTTTTTTTTAGACATAATGCTATTGCACACTTAGTAAATAAACCTAACCTTTACATGCACTGGGAAACCAAAAAATTCAATTGAATCATTTATTACAGTATTTGCTTTATTGTGGTGGTCTGGAACCAAACCCACAATATCTCCAAGGTATGCCTGTATGCGTGTTTTTCTCTTCAATAAAAGAATTGTATTTTCTGGTTTCTTTACGCTACATATAAATAGGTGCTGGCACTTGAAATCCACAGCTTCACATATACAATGTTATAGCGAGTTGTGAAATTCCACACTGGTCCAAGTCTGAAACCAATAGCTTAGTTAAAACATTGTAACCTTAGAAAAAACAATACGTAGTACTACAACAAATTATAAAATAGTAAGTCCTTGACCTTTTCCTCTTAAATATCACAAAGTAATGAATCAAACTGTTTCAGATAAATATTTTCGCAACACGTTAACAATTACAGTAACGAAAGCTACAAAAGATAAAGTGAGAATTTCTGTATTTGTAGTGATTCCCTATACTTGAAAAGCAAGTTTATTTACTTACTTTATTTTTTTTCAAGAGAGAGAGAAAGCACAAGTGGGGGAGAGGGGCAGAGAGAGACAGAGAAAGAATCCTAAGCAGGCTCCACTCTCAGCACAGATCCCAACGCAGGGCTCAATGTCACAACCCCGGGATCATGACCTGAGCCGAAATCAAGAGCCAGACGCTCAACCTGAGCCACTCTGACTCCCTGAAAAGCAAGTTTAATTAGAGCAAGAAAAGGTCATAATTATTCTTCTCAGTAATTTCAAGGACTGTAGGGGTTGATCGTACTGGTTCACTATTTTACATCTAATTTCACTCTACTTTCTAGGATGCTTCTCCTAGATGTAATAGTTCATCGGCATCGCTCTTGTGCTAGACCACATGATCAAGTTTATCTCTCAGTTCACATGACTATCACACAGAAGACCATTAAAAGTCCACAACCACTAAGTAAAATACAACTTACTCAAATTATGATTCTACCTCAAACCTCAAAGTATCCCGAAGTTTCCCAAAATCATCTCCTTCTAACCCTGATACAAGAAACACCATGACCTCGTAATAAAAGAGTGTTTCTCAAAGGGTTTTCCACGGAATACTTGTTGTCATACATCATCCAGGTATTGTTTAAAAAAAAAAAAAAAAAAGACGAGGGGTGCCTGGGTGGCCCAGTCAGTTAAGCATCCGACTTCAGCTCAGGTCAGGATCTTGCAGTTCCTGAGTTCGAGCCCCACATCAGGCTCTGCGCTGACAGTGCAGAGCCTGGAGCCTGCTTTGGATTCTATGTCTCCCTGTCTCTCTGCCCCTCCCCCTATTCATGCTGTCTCTGTCTCTCAAAAATAAATAAAACATTAGAAAATTTTTTTAAAAAATGATGATTCTCTCATCATATATATATATAAATATGCATATTCTCATCATATATAAATTCTAGAGTAACTGGCACTACTCTTGATGTTTACTTTTGTTTAAAATAGTTTCCCAAATTTATGTAGTCACATCAACATCTGCCTCCCCTCTCCAGCCACAAAGCACCTATTAATATCCCCTGGATTTCCAAAGCACCTGTTGAAAGTAGGGATAGGGCTAGACTGCAGAAGCCCTAATTCCAAAACAGAAAAGAGTTATACCACGAAGAAGCAAGGGGCAAGAAGGAAGGGGGGAGCGGGTCTTCACCCTCCCCGCCCCGCTCCTGGTCACCATGAGAGCTAACGTGCAGCAGATATAGAAGCGCCAGGAGGCGGGGTAGGAGGGCTGGCCAGCAAAGGGCCAGCCATTCCCCGTGTGCTAAGTGGAAAAAGGCAGTGGACACTAGAAAGTGAGTTCAGAGCAACTAGACCACAAGAGCTACCGCGGGGCCCTGATGAGTATCAGTGGGGAAGAGAAATCCCCTCATATACGAAGGAGTTTTGTAGGCAGTGGCCAAAAACGACAGCCATTCATATATCTGGGATGACCTATACGTGCAGTGCGGGTCATTCAAAAACAAAAGTCTTTATGTAAAGAACTTCTGGACTGATTCACATACTGACAAAGCAGCTGAGCAATTCTGGGCCATAGCTTCCGAAAACCTTACATCACTCCCACTGGCAGTTTCGTGTGAGTAACAAGGGATCAGAAAATCCATGGAACTAGCAAAGCCTTCTCACTTGCATCCACTATAGAGTTCATCTGGAGTAATGGGAAGACAGAAGCAAAAAACACCAGAGTCTACAGGTCATAGGGTTATCCCTCCTGTTTGCCACACTTACACAACTCCGACAATCAGTGAGTCAACATCCAAGACCCCAAGTCAGAAAAGGAAAAATGTCAAAGGAAAAGGAAATGAACCATCAAAGACAATACAAAGGAGTATAAAGTCAAGTTCTCCGTTCACCGAGTTCTTGTAAATTAAAAATACTCATTCACAGCTCGGACTTAAGCAGCAACCCAGGAAAACGGCATATCCACGCTAATTTTCTAGTCCGTCCTTTCTCCCGTTCTCCGTCTCTCCTTCCTAGTTCCTGGTCCCTTTCTAAACTCCTCTCCATGAAATTCTCCAGTCTGTCCCTTTTTTTTTTTTAATGATGCGCACTTTTCTTTCTGAAAAAAAAAAAGAACTATGTCTACAATCTTTTTGCCGTTAAACAGTCAACATATATTAGCTTCAATCTACACTAGAGTTTCAAACTCTTTTGATCCCGATCTACAGTAGAAATACAGAAAAACAAAGAGTTTGACAGGAAAATACTTATTCTTTCTAAACACAATGTGCTTGGTATTCTCTATTCTGGTCTGTTTAATTTTTTAAATGCTCTCTGGACTCAGTAAATTGATTTTAAAAGCTATCAAAACAATTGGATGGAACACAATGAGCTACCTACACAACATACTGGCACTAAGTGTACCAAAAGAGAAAAGGTTCAAAGAAATTAACTGCCAAAGTGAGGTGTAGTATAACAAAGTGTTAATTTGTACGAAGTTTGGTTCCTTTACCCTAAACAGCCTGGACTCACTCTGTACTAGTAACCGAGTCCCAGGAATTAGGAAATGTTTCACAAAACTGACAGCATTATGCTGTTTGATTTTACACTGCTATGCTGAGGTATGCCTTACATTTCCATATGAAAAATAAATTCCTAAAATTCTTAAAGTGTTAATCCTAACATCCCCACTCTCACTCACAGCCATATATATTTTTGAAAAGAGATGCAATACCATACGATTTCACTCATATATGGAATTGAAGAAATAAAACAAACAAAGGCAAACACAAACAAACAAACAAAACCAGACTCTTAAACACAGAACAAACTGGTGGTTGCCAGAGGGGAGATGGATGGGGGGGGGGGGGGGGAAACAGAGAAAGGGCTTAAGGGGACATTTATCTAGAGCACTGAGCAATGTACAGAATCGATGAATCCTTGGATTGCACACCTGAAACTAATATAACACTGGACGTTAATTATACTTCTACTTAAAAAAGAAACAAAAAAGACAAATAGAAAAATAATAGACATCACCTACTATATCAGCATTGTATTAGATCAAAAAATTATACTTACTGTCATTCTTAGAATAAGACTAAATTACTGGCAAGTATAAAGGAAACAAGTGCCCAACCTGTATTTCTGATGACATTGGTGATAATCCTGAGGACTTTAAATAAAATAAACTTAATCATCTGTATCACATGAACACTTTGATAGTCTGGCGTGACAAATTCTACTAACCTACAGCTGAAGTGAAAAACAAAGCATCCTAGAAAAGATTCAGATGATTCGGATTCTTCTAACAAGCCCTCATCACCTCACCTAACTGACCCACATGTGAAAAGATGTCAATAAGCTTCAAAACCACCCCAATGAAAGGAAAAGTTTAAACCCCAGTACCAGCTGAGGTGCTCTGGTAATAAGTTTCTTATTGACTATTTAGATGTATGAGTATGCATATACTAAATAACCTACAAAATTAAGGATAACTTAAATGAGATTACCAAGTACAAGATTCAGAAAGCACCAAAAAACAGTTACCCACACACAGCCTTACATGCTTCTTTTGTTATTAACATTATCTGACATCTGTTTTAAGTCAGTTGGTAAAGAAGTCCCTAAAATACCAATTTCCCTTTTCAAAGGAGAGGTAGCCAATTCAGTGAACAAGACAGTCATGTCCTCATTGACAGCAAGTTATAATGTTTATAATATAAATGTTATTTTTATTCATACAATTCTACTGTAAGTCATTCTAGAGTTCTACTGCTGATATCAAAGCTATTATTTTATAAACAAACACACAAATCTCTATCATTTCAACAGTCGAAAAACAAGGACACAAGTCTTTCTAATCTTATCAGATATAACTGGAAAATACGCATTATTAAATTTAAGCAGTCTATATAGCCTGAAGGCACTCTTATCCCACTGCTCTACCGCTCATTGGCTTAATTCCTACTTCCTCTCTAGGAGTCTACACTTCCTCCCTCAAGCCATCAGCAAGAACAAGGAATGCTGTCCCCCACCCACCCGAGAAAAAAAGTACCCGAGTGAACTGTCAGTTTTCTTGTCATGATAGTGTAACGAACAAAACATTAACTGTACCGATAATAAAAGTGAAATGGACCATAACCAGGAATAAAGTGAAATTGATGGAATGAAGTCACACAGACAGAATCTTGGCTGACTCCATTTTTTACAGTAGCCTATCATCAGCATAAAAATAAGGCATAACTAGATGACGCATTCATTCACGTAAACAGCCAAACACAAATATACCCAGCATGTGATATAGACTATTTAACGACTACTGCTCTACTGTTGCAAATACTGGATCTTTTAAAAAATCAAACTAAAAACTGTACCATTTCACACAAATCGTAATTATCATATTTAAGCCCAACAAACAATCCCTATAAATTTCCAATACAGACCAAAAAAGTAATGTCTAAGAAATTATATTGGGGTCATTTCGCTATCTGGAAACTTCCTTGATCTACTTTTTATATAATGTTAGATAATAAGAATAAAATAGGGCATTTCCCCAAAAGGCAGTAATCAACTGAGACCCAACAGCTGACCTATATCAATACTTAAATGCAGAGAACACACTGGCATTCTTAACATAAATTCTCAAATAACTTAAAAATAGCAATACCACTGAAGATACATCTCTTGACAGCTTTTCCATTCTTAACTTCTTCCTAGTCCTTACCCAAACTTCTGTGTTTGATAACTCCCACTTTCAAGACCTCGTTATCTATCTTACAA
This sequence comes from Felis catus, assembly GCF_018350175.1. Taxonomy (NCBI): domain Eukaryota; kingdom Metazoa; phylum Chordata; class Mammalia; order Carnivora; family Felidae; genus Felis; species Felis catus. Next base: position 3,075,347 of record NC_058384.1, read on the forward strand.
ATGCCTGAACAGTCACTGCTTGACCCCACAGTGTACAAAGTAAGTCCCTAAAAATTCTAGTCTCTTTTTTTCAATTACTGAGAAATACAATATGAATTTACTTGAGACTATATATTTTTGTCATGTCATATCAGACTTCTAAAAAGACAAAATATGAACGATAGCCCTAAAACTTAACCTACTTTAAACTGTGCAAAATCCCTGGTTTGAAATTACTTAAAATACATTAATAAAAATAAAATGTGTTTGGCCAAATATTTATTCGATTTTTGGCTTATTTGGCTTAAATTAAATATGCATAAGCAAGGGTTCTTTTTATAGAGATATAAAAAACAAAGCTCAAGAAAACATACCTAGTGGAAAAATATACATAAATTATTCTGGCCAAACAGCAAAGTATCGTATTGCACAAAACTACTATGTAAACTCTTAAAAACCAAAAGGCAATTCAGGATATGATTTTCCCTTTTATTATAACTGTACATTTATATTTATTACTGGTGCATAGAGATCTCCCACCATTTCATAGATGAGAAAGAACAGATATTATATGACAACCATGATCATTGACAAGAGTGTCGCTATGGAACCATAATCCAAGAGCGGGCACTCTAGAAGTACCTAAAGCGTTTCTTTGAATTTTCAAAAGAAACACTAGGAAAAGTCTCTACATTTATGAAACAGGGAATGGAAAATTACATACGCTTTATAAAATAGTTTACCCTACACATAAAAATAAAAGACATAACAAAACCAGTACCAAAGTCAATCACAATGGTCTCACGCTTAGGAGAAAAGATGGGTTTCGAATTCTTACATTCCCAGCATGAGCCTAGGAGCCTGTAAAAACCATCCCATTCACATGTATGAACACACACACACACACACACACACACACACACACACACACACACACACACACTTTCAACACCTCATGACATGAAGCTGCTAGAAAACTTCTGATCCGGGCCAAGTTCAATACAATTATTAGGGATAGGCCATCTTACGGCCCAGGAGTGATTTACCTGACAAACTAATTTTTAATCAATTTCAAACCAAAAATCAATCAGTCAACCTGACAAACTAATTTTTAATCAATTTCAAACCAAAAATCAATCAGTCAATCAATCAACGAAATAATCACCACTCGACTTGTACTTCAAGAAAATAAAGGTCTACTCGGGAAGGCATCGTAGTGCGAACACCTGCCAACAAAGTAAAATTGTTAGGACCCCACAGGTACGACCCTGGCCAGCACCCCTCGGCGCAGGTGTGGGTGGTGAGGAGTTTCTCTCTCCCAACAGAGGGCCGGGTGTTCAACGCGCTCGCACGCACGTGACCCGGGAAGAAGAACTTAGGCCAAGCCCCCAAGCTTGAAGGTCACATGGAGCGTCTGCGCGCCTCGCTGAGCCCTTCGGCTAAGGTAGGTCTTCCTCCAAATCCCGTCTCCGGGGAGGGAAATGACGACAAAAGTCCAACCGGCTTAGATCCGAATTAAATTTACAGTACATCTACCCCTCAAGTGGGAGCTGTTCCCAAACATTCCCCACCAAGTACTATCGCAAAATGTCTTAACCATTATGTCATGCTGTCTTCCAAACATGACAATTTCTGGAAAGTCCGTGTGCGGCAGTTTCCTCTGCGAGTGCCATACGGAGATGAAATAAAACCCACGGGCCACCACCTTCCAGTTCCTGTTGACCGAAGAGATGTTCATCTCTCCGCCCATTTCAAGAGCGATTTCCAGAGCCTGGGAAGGAATGCGTTTCCCCCAACCGACACCTTTCAACTGAATGTGTGTTATTCCGCCATGCGCTGGGGCAACCGTGAGCAATAATCCACTTTGCTCATCACCGAATTACTCAAAATCTCTGACGGTTGACCTGAAAACAGAAGTCCTTCCTCCCAAACGCCACTTTAAATCAAGGCAATAATGGGGTAGCGCGGTTTTTACTCTTGGGACAACATCTACCAAAAACTATTAAAAAAAAACACACAAAAAACTCGGGTAAGTGGGATCCGTTCCCTTCCCGCACATGTACTTCGAGCTACGTACCAGGCCCGTGACGCGTTTACCATACATGTCACATGGACGATCTATGTCCAGCCACGTACTGATCGCCGAGCCCCGCCGCTCACTCGCGGCGACCCCCCGCAACAACGTAACCACCGATGCCCAACGAAACGGGGGCGGACTTAGGCCAGGCACACTCACCCCACTCCAGGTATTCGAGAATGTTCTTCTCCCTTCGGAGCGGAGAGTTGTTGCACTCATCGTACAGGCAGATGAGGATGTCCAGCAGCGTCTCGACGCTGAAGCACTGCCCGTTGGTCTGAGCGGGCCCGTCCAGGATGAACTGCTCCAGCTGCCGCAGGCGCACCTCTCCGGACATGTTTGCGCCCACGTCCGCCGCGCCTCCCCTCGGTCACTGGCGCGCGGGGCACGCGGCGGCCCCGAGCCGGAGTTCTGGAAGCGGTGGGTCCGGTCCCCTCACGCAGCTGTCAGGCCGGGCCGCGGACGCCCGACAACCCCCCCCCGCCCCGCCCCCGAGCGGCCGGGGAGCCCCCCGGCCCGGAGCGCCTGCGATCCCGCGCGCGCACGCCCGGCTCTGCGGGGCGAGCTACCATGCAACGGGGCTTTCGTACATCTTTTCCAAAGAAGAGCACGGTGCAGTCGCAGGAGGCGATCCAAGTACAACGGACCCAAGAGTCCAGACTTCTTTAAAAAAAAAAAAAAAAAAATTTTTTTTTTTCCTTTAAGAAAGAAAAGAAAACACAACTCTTCGCCTTCATTCAAAATTCACCTCGTGCCACACAACCCCGCAGCGAGCCCGGCCGCATCATTAATGGCTTGGGTCCGATCCGCTCCCGGGGAAGGAGGACCACGGCAAGGGGAGGAAGCCCCCAGAAGGCACTCGGCGGAGGCAAAGGCAGCGCCGCCGCCGCCGCCGCCGCAGAGGCTCCCCGGGCGCCGCGGGCAGAGCGGCCCGGCGGCGGGGTCCGCGGGGCAGCCCCTCGGCGCGCCGCCCGCCCGGCCCTGCCCGGAGGACGCGTCTCCTCCCTGCTCCCGGCGTCCCCCTCGTCAGGGCTCTGCGGCGAGTCCGCTCTCCCGCGGATTCCGGACGACACTCCTCATTTTCCTCGCGGCGTCCGCCGGGGCCTGACGCGCGGGCTGCGGCGGCGCCCGCCCCGGCTCCGGGGGCTGCGGCTACTCGGCCGCCCGCGCCCGCCCCATGGCGGGGGGTCGCCGGCCGGGGGCCTGCGCCGCGCGCGGCGGACGGCCGCTCTCCCCCGCCCCCCTCGGCCGCCCGGCGGCCGCCCCGGAGGCTCCCGACGCCCTGGCGCGGGGCGCGGGGGGAGGGGGGGGCTTCTGGATTCACGGGACGCGGTCGGCGCCTTCTCCCCCTTCTTCACGCCCCGGGGCTCAGGGCATCTTTTCCCCGACCGGGCGCGGGAGGAGGGGTCGGTGCCGCCGGTGAGGAGAGCGGAGGCTGCGGCAGCCCGGCTCGCAGCCACTCCCTTCCTCTCCGTCCCACCCCTCCCCCGCCTTCCCGGCCTGGCGCGCTCGCGCCCTGGGCTCCGCGAGGCTCCCCCCCAGCCCCCGCCGCGCCCGCGCGCCCGCGCGCGCGCAGCCTACAGCGCGCCGCCGCGCCCGGATCCAATATGGCGGCCCGGCCGCGCGCGCGCCCGCGCCGCCCCCCGCTCCTCCCCCGCCCGAGCCCCGCGGGGCCCAGCGGGGTCGGTCCCACCCCAGCTGCGCGGCGCGGAGCCGAGGCCCAGGAGGGGCGCGGGCCGCGGCGCGGGCGGCTGCACCCCCGGCGGGGCCGCGGCCGCCGCGACGTGGAACGCAGGGATGCTGGAGGACCCGCGGAGGCCTCTGGCGCGGTCGGCGAGCGGGCCTTGCCCGGCGCCCCCGGAGCACCACCTGCCCGGCACGTTTGCTCCGGGAGGAGGGGTGGGGGAGGGGCAGGAGCAGCCGCTGGGCCCCCCGCCCCCAGACTTGCTGAGGACGTGCCCCTCCTAGCGCCCCTTACCTGCGCACCACCCGCCCCCCCCCCCCCCCCCCCCCCCGCAAATGCGGTTCCCGAGCTCAACCGACTCGCAATTCCCTGGGTGTCTAATTACACCACTTCGTGTGTCATTCCCAGGACAAATGCAATGACAGACCCGTGTGCGCTAGCGTCCGGGTCGGGAGTGTGTGTGCCAAGCAAGGGCAGGATGCCCATCTCCAGTTCCGAAAGTTTCCCTACGCGGAGCACTGGGCTCCTCCTCCGGAACCACTCCAGCTGCCGCCAAGGTTATACCACCTGCAGGGATTCAGGCGGTGCAGGGAGTCCCGACCGTGCTCGGCCGGCTTCGAACCCACGGTCCCTGTGTGTGCGCGCGCCCGCGCCCCCGCGCGCGCCCGCACACGTGTGACCCTGGGGCCCTGCAGACGCTGGGTAACAGGGGCAAGTCGTTCAAGAGCTACGGTCCCCGATGCTTTCAGGCATTCAGGGCCTTCCCGGTTTTTTCCAGTCTTGGTTTCAGGAGAGCTCTGTTTACGGATTTCTCATGGAAGGTCCCACATTGAAATGTATCACCAAACTGGGTCACTGCATTTCTGTCATTTCCTCTCAAAATGGCCATCTCCTTTATAATTTTTCTCCAGAATACAATTATGTTATATCCCTTGCCTATGCCCGTGGGCCAGTAATGTGTTCTATGTTAGTGCCCACAATGGCATCTTTTTTACATCTTAATAATGTGGAAGCTGAGGAACAACTAGGAATGAAGTCTAAGAAACAAAGGCTGATAGAAATTATTCAAGTTGCTGTGATTCACAAAACACTATGAATTTTGCGTAGCATCTACGCTTGCCAAGTCTACACTTGCCTGGCTTAAATGGGAGGGCATTATCGCCAACGTGCTGTTGACACGGGTGATACTTAGACAAAAGATCAATCGTTTCTAGCCATGACATTTTTATATGTGTGTGTTGTCTGATTATAAAAGTAACAGAAAAGCAAAACTGAACTGTTTAATCCCAACACAGATAATCATATTTTGGTGTTTATTATTCAGGTCTTCTTTCCATGCATTTTAACAGAAATGATACATACTAAAAGACAGCTTCATAGCCTTCTCTTTTCAGTTGGCAATATACTATAAACATCTCTTTAGGTCAAAGAATGTCCTTTAACAACATGGTTTTTAATAGCGAAGCCAAGACATTTTAACACTCTCATTTGACCTAGCAAAGAAAGAAACCATTCCTTTCATTTTTCCACCATAGAACTGACTCCAAGAGGGGCACCTGGGTGGTTCAGTCAGTTAAGCATCCAATTCCCGCTCAGGTCATGATCTCGCGGTTTGTGGGTTCGAGTCCCATGTAGGGCTCTGTGCTGACAGCTCGGAGCCTGAAGCCTGCTTCAGATTCTGTGTCTCCCTCTCTCTCTGTCCCTTCTCTGCTCTCACTCTGTGTGTGTGTGTGTGTGTGTGTGTGTGTGTGTGTGTGTGTCTCAAAATTAAGTCAACATTTAAAAAAAAGAACTGACTCCAAGATACCTACTCATCCAACTTGTAAATAACTATAAGAAAGAGTTTAAAAGAGAGAATTTTAAAAATGTTCGATCTTCATAAATGCTAATTAACAATGGAAGCGTATGAGGTACAGATACGTTTTCTAACAAAGGAGTCAAGCTGCGAGTCGTGTCTCTACCTATTCTGTTAGCGCTTGGGTACCACCCACAGTCCCGGGTATTGATGGTTGCTTAATAACCTTTTCCACATTGTTTAGAGAGTAAAGGGGAGGACTTATTTTTATGTTTAAAAAAAAAAAGGCACAAAGAGAAGGAAGAAGGTTGAACGCAATCAATTTTGCTTGAATAATTCAAGCTCAGGGACTTAATAATTAACTAGACACTAAACACATTGTGCGGGTGTTATTTTAAATGTTCCGGTTGAAGTGTGAACATGCTTGTTAATGAAACCGGTCTTAAGCCAAAGAAAGGCGCAGCCTCGGCAGCCCCACGGTGCTTGAACTGCTCCTGCGAAACACGAGGGCCACAGGCTGCCTGGCAGGGTGTTCCCTGGGAAAAGAGCCTGGGGAGGTCTTTGTGAAATTCCAGTCGGGGGCCTGGAGATTAGATAGATGCATTAGATTAGATGTATGCTACCCACAAACACAGTTTGTTTGAAGTCATCAGAAAACGTTTTAGGAAGGTGTTGGGAATTATTGCGACCTTTCAGAATAGAAAGAGGACAGGACAGGAGTCATTATGCCTCGTCTCCAATGCAATCTCCCTTGATCTATCCAATCCTCTGACTCTGGCCTAAAAGCAAGAGAATTGGTCCACCAAGGAACATTTATAACGACCGACCCCACTCTTACCTCGCCGTATCTTACTCCAGAACGATGGACGACATGGGGCACCTGGGTGGCTCAGCGGGTCGGGCTCATCATGCTCTCGTGCTCCGTGGGTTCGAGCCCTGCGTCGGGCTCTGTGCTGCCAGCTCAGAGCCTGGAGCCTGCTTGGGATTCTGTGTCTCCCTCTCTCTCTGCCCCTCTGCCACTCACACTCTGTCTCTCTTTCTCTCTCTTAAAAATAAATAAACATTAGGAAAAAAAAAAAAAGAGTGACGGACAACAGGGCCAAAAATAAGGCGTGTGCCACATCACATCCCCGTTCAGCCGAGCGCGTCGTGACCCCACAAATGAATGACTTGGTTTTAACAGCCTCTGAGGATGAAACCCCAGCTTGTCCTCATTTCACAGCTGGCTCCCAAACATGAGTAATTGCTTCCTTTACAGAACACTTACAATGTGTAAATCCTGTCCTGAGTACATTGGACACACTATTCTATTCAGTTGTCATAAGCATATGAAGTAGAAAAATTATCCTCTCCATGTCGTAGATGAGAAAACTGAGGCCTAGCAAACATAGATCCGTAGCTAGGAAGAGACCAAGGAGCTGCGAGTTAACACCAGGCCCACCTCGTGCCAGGGCCCAGGGTGTTATTTTTTTATTTATTTATTTTTTAAGATTTTATTTTTAGGTAATCTCTCCACCCAATGTGAGGCTCAAACACAGCCCCGAGATCGAGAATCACACGCTTTACCGCCTGAGCCAGCCAGACTTCCCCAGGGCCTGTGGTTGTAACCACTACACAAGTGAGGTCTGAAAGTGTGCAGAATTCTGTAAACCCAGAATTCTATTGTAACCAGGAAGCAGGGAGATACAGTGGTTAATTCACATAGTTGGGCATTAGAAATTGACATGCGGGCAAAAGAGGGAAGTAGAGAGGATATGGCAGGGTCCAGCCAGAAAACCAGAAATCACCCATGTATTAAAACCGGGGGAACCTTCATTCTGGTAAATGGTGACGCAGGTGATGGACGGGCTGAGGAAACAAACAGGGGAGATCAAGGTAACCCCCAGTTTGGGGGCGGCAGCTGGTGCAGCCGCAACGCTGGTGGGAGTGAGAACCGGGCCTGGTGGGGGCTGAGCCACAGAAGAGACAACTACTAGGGAGGCTGTTGGAGGCAGAGAGAGAGGAGGAGAATCCTCTCACCTCGAGTCCCCAGTCTTTTGTGGGCTAGCACAGAGCCTGTGAAGGAGAGACCGTACCCGGTGTTCCCCCAGACACAGAGCCGGCGATGGGTAAGGAATGGCTGTAAAGGCAGGCAGGCCAAGGATTTACACACATACAATCCACACTGTGTCGGTTTTACCGAAACTATTAAAAAAGAAAAAAAATGAGGGGCGCCTGGGTGGCTCAGTCGGTTGAGCGTCTGACTCTTGATTTCAGCTCAGGTCATGATCCCAGGGTCCTGGGATCAAGCCCTATGTCGGGCTCTGTGCTGAGCGTGGAACCCACTTGGGATTCTCTCTCTCTCTTCCTCTCTCTCTCTCTCTCCCCCTCTCTCTCTCAAAAATAAATATATTTTTTAAATTTGTTAACGTTTATTTATTTTTGAGAGAGAGACAGAGCACAAGCAGGGGAGGAGCAGAGAGAGAGAGAGAGAAACACAAAATCTGAAGCAGGCTCCAGGCTCTGAGCTGTCAGCACAGAGCCCAATGTGGAGCTCAAACTCACAAACCATGAGATCATGACCTGAGCCGAGGTCGGACACTCAACCAACTGGGCCACCCGAGTGCCCCAATAAATAAAAATTTTTAAAAAGATGACATAAATGTTTTATCTCTGGACAACCATTAAGTGGGCTTTGAAGTGCATGGTTTTAACACAGGAGCAATTTTCACTCTTCCCTTTTCATGTTTATTTTGCTTTCCTTGATCCCCCAAGAAGCTTAAAACCCCCACCAAACAAACCCTCCTTATCTAGGGCGAGTTTAATTTGGTTCACAGACTAACATTTCCCACTCGCTCATCAATAGATCTTGCCCTATCTTTATTTTTATTTATTTATTTTTAATGTTTTTATTTATTTTTGAGACAGAGAGAGACAGAGCATGAGCAAGGGAGGGGCAGAGAGAGAGGGAGACACAGAATCCGAAGCAGGGTCCAGGCTCTGAGCTGTCAGCACAGAGCCTGATGCGGGGCTTGAACTCACGGACTGTGAGATCATGACCTGAGCCGAAGTTGGATGCTTAACCGACTGAGCCACCCAGGCACCCCAAGTCTCGCCCTATCTTTAAATCCCTGGTTTAAACTTTTCATTAAAGCTCTATATTCACAAGCTCTACTCTAAAAGGAATTTTCAGAAATAGGCTTCGGGTCAAACATTATGATACAGGTATTGTCCACTATTGGAGCTCTCTCGTCAAGTTGAACATTAAGAAGATAGGTGGTCTTCTCTTATAAATTCCATCCTCTGGAAACATTTGGCAAGACTCTGTGACCATGTGTGAGGACAAAAGCCAAGCCCAGCAAGCCAGTGCGTGCCTCTCAGTCCTGAGGTGGCACAGGAGGTGACACAGCCAGCCAAAGAAGTGAGAATTGAAGTATCCAGTTCCCACACGTGGAAATCGCTCTGGCCCAGGTGCCCAGTGACTTCCACGAGACCCAAGCCAACTGTCAATCCTCAGGCCACATTTATTTGACCTTTTAGCAGGATTTGGCAGCACTGATCACCCCCCTTTACTGAAATACTTCTTCACTCTGCTTCTACGCTGTCTTGATTTTCTCCTACCTCGCAGGCCACTCCTTCTCAGTCTTCTCTGGAGGGTCCTCCTCGTCCTTCTGATCTCTAAAAATTGGATGCCCCAGGGATCAGTCTTTGAGCCCTCTCTCCTTTCTCTCTACACCCATCCCCTTAGATGATATCAATTAGTCTTAAGGATTAAATACTATACACAATGGTTGGGGGCGCGTGGGTGGCTCATTCGGTTGAGCGTCGGGTCGGCCTTCCACTCAGCTCACCATCTCGCGGTCTGTGAGTTCAAGCCCCCTGTCGGGCTCTGTGCTCACAGAGCGGAGCCTGCTTCGGATCCTCTGTCCCCCTCCTTCTCTGCCCCTCCCCTGCTCTCTCTCTCTCTCTCTCTCTCTCTCTCAAAAATAAATATTTAAAAACCAAGTGAAAACTCTTAAAAAAAATAAAAACAAATAAATAAATACTAGACACGATGCTTTGAAAGCCACGGCGCAAATTCTTCAACACTCTTCTCAAGAGGTTGGGCCTACATCCCCTCACCTTGAATCTAGGCCAATGTTAGTGGTTCCCCTGTAACAAGTAGAACGTAGGGAAGTGAGTGTTCAACTTCCAAGGCTGGCTATAAAAGGCCACGTAACCTTCCCTTGTCCACTGGGATACTATCACGAAAACCCTGTGCTGCCATGTAAGAAGTTCAACTCCTATAAGAAGCCCAACCATCCCCGGGACTGCCCTGCTAGGAGGGAGCCCACACCACGAAGGAACCCCATGCAGACACCAAGTCAGCAGCTCAGCTAGGCATCCTTGACTGCCAGACAATTGGCTGAAGATGTCTCCGGAGGATTCCAGCCCCCGGCTGTTAAGTCACCGCCACCAAGACCTCGGGTGGCTCCAGTCGCGGGGGAGCAGACAAGCTCTCTCACTGTACCTTTCCCAAATGTCCAAATGCACGGCATCCAGGAACCTGATAAAATGATCGTGTGAAGCTGCTACGTTTTGAGGTGATTTGCCACGCTAACGTGATAACCGGAATGAAACATAAATGCTGATGCCCCCCAAATTTATTGTTTTTTTGAATCTGAACCTGTGCCCCGAACTCCAGACTTACCTTTCGGCCTGTTTGACACTTGTCTGAAGGCAGTATGTTCAGAACGGAAGTCTTTAACCTGCCCCCCCCCAAAAGCATGAGAATTCATGATCGTTCTCCAGGGCTCTCCACCCCGGGAAATAGTGTCTTCATTTACCCAGCTCCGTAGCATGAAGCCAAACTCTTTGCTTTCTCTTACCCTCCAAGACCAGACTGTTAGCGGCGAATCCTGTCTACTCTGTCTTGTAATGGGCTCCAACCAATCAGGACAGATGCTGGTCTGAATATCACGACAGATGTGACTGCTTCTTCCCGCAGCCTTCATGCCCAGCCTCTCGGAACACCCCACCTGCTTCCCATTCTACTTAGAAAGAAGACCAACACGCTACCATAGCCAGCAAGGCCCTCCACGACCTGGTTCCTGACTGTGTAGGATTCCATCCCCTAAAGTCCCCACTCCCATTGGGTTTCAACCACACTCCCCGCCCCCATGCTCTTTCTCAAATCGGACACACTGCTGCCTCAGGGTCTTTGCAGTTGGCCACACCCTCTGCCTAGAACATTCTTCTGCCACTCAAGTCTCTGCTCCAACATCGCTTCACAGAGACGCCTTTCCTGGACAGCAGCCCCCCCATCCCTCCATCCTCAATCCATCCATCCTGCTTTGTCATAATACGTAGCTACATGGCATTACAGGTTTTGGGTGGTCTTTATATCATTGGAGAAGTGGATAAAGGACACCAAAGATGGCTGATTGGACTAAAACAAACCCTGGTCTCTAGCTTAGAGACCCCTCCTCCGGTTTCTTCTTCCTTTGTTTGCTGTGCTCGTGAAAACCACCCCCCCACCACCACAAATATGGAGGCTGATAACTATAAATTACCCTTCCCGCTCGCATTCGGGGCTCAGACCTTTGGAGAAACGGTCCCCTCTGAGCCCGCCGGTGTTAAATAAATCTCCAATCCACCAAGGTCTCCGAGTGCCCCTTGGTTTTTCCACCAGCGTTCCAGCCTGATTCCGTAACAATACATTTGAATGTTCCTGTCTTGCTTGAATCTCTCCTCTAAAATGTAAGCTCCATGGGGGTGCCTGGTGGCCCACTCAGTTGGGCGTCTGACTTCAGCTCAGGTCATGATGTCACAGTCCGTGAGTTCGAGCCCCGCATTGCGCTCTGTGCTGACAGCTCGGAGCCTAGAGCCTGCTTCGGATTCTGTGTCTCCCTCTCCCTCTGCCCCTCCCTTAATCACGCTCTCTCTGTCTTTCAATAATAAATAAACGTTAAAAAAAAATTTTTTTTAAGAAAAACGAAGGACTTTCCCAAGGTTATAAAGCTGATAGACAGGAAGGTCAGGATTTCAACCCAAGTGAGACTGAACAGAAAGCCCATGCACCGAAATGCTTCACTAACCCAACTCCTAGCAAGCTAAGAGAAACTAGTATCAATTAATTCATTAATAATTACACTAAGCCCTATGGTCTAACCAAAAGAAGGGAAAACTAAAATGACTCCATCACACCCTTGACGCATAGAAGACACTCTCTTGCAGGAATTTTGGTCAAGAGTTTTCCAGGCAAAGAAGAGTTAAACCAGAGAGAACAGTTTTATTAAAATAGGATTTATTTCCTGTAGACAAACAGAGAAACTCCTAACCCTCAGGATGGCCACCCGACCCCCCCCCCCGCCCCCCCAATCAGACACAAAGAGAGATTGTGGAGTTGTAATCTCTCCACGATCTTAAAAACAATCAATTTCAACCCAATTTCAACCGCCATTTCTCTCGAGTGGTTTGGAATCCACCTGCCAGAAGGTAAAAGGACCAGAACAGATGCACTCCCCAGGCTGCATTCAGCAAGAAGATTCAGTGCTTCCACACCAGGACGGGGGACTAATTAAACCCACAGTCGTACGGTGGAGCCAGTGATTACGTTTTAGAACAGACTGTGACCTCTCTCTGACCCAGAAGATAGCAGCATCAGCACTTACAAGCCCAATGAAATACGGGGCTGTCAGCAATGTTCCTCACGATAAAAAATGTAACAATAATAATAATAAAAAGTATCAAGACATAAACCCGCAAATAGGATGGTATCTGGAGCCCCCCAGGCATTCATGAGAATAAAGGAAATGAAAATTCAGGAAAATTAAATCTGAGATACCAAGAGGGGCTTTCCTCAAATAAAAAAGGCCCAAAACGTCATAAGATACAAGCAAACATCCACGCAGACGGTAAGAAACAATATGAAAAACTTTGTAAGTATTACAACTTGGACTCGTTCCAACCCCTTCTTCGGATACGAGCATGGCTTGGGCGGCGGGGAGCTAGAGAATGTTAAGGAATGGTGTTTGAAGAGACAAATTAAGTGCTCTCCTCTACTGTAACCTTAGATATTCCTGTTCTTTGAAATTTTATTTCTCATAATGAGAACATGTTACCCTATATAAACAATTGATCATTAGTGGTTTATTATGTCAGCAGTGGAGCTGAATTTTGTCTGCGGCATCCACACCGCCTTTTGCTCACCCTGCCTCGTGAGAAGATCATGATTTATTTAATGACGAGCCCAGTACAAGGTACCATGGATAACAGAGGAGCAGACGATTTCTCTACGTAATAATAAATTGTCTAGGCAGTAATAAAGCTACTGCTCTGTCTTCTCCAAAGAAGACATCCAGATGGCCAACAGACACACGGAAAGATGCTCAACATCACTCATCATCAAGGGAATGCAAATCAAAACCACAACGAGGTGCCACATCACACCTGTCAGAATGGCTAAAATCAAAAACACAGGAAACGGCGTGTCGGCGAGGATGTGGAGAAAGGGGGACCCTCTTGCAATGCTAGTGGGAACGCAAACTGGTGCAGCCCCTGTGGAAAACAGTATGGAGGTTCCTCAAAAAATTAAAACTAGAGGGGCTTCTGGGTGGCTCAGTCAGTTAAGCCTCTGACTCTTGGTTTCAGCTCAGGTCATGATCTCACGGCTTCGTGGGTTCGAGCCCCACATCGGGCTCTGCGCTGACGGTGCAGAGCTGGCTTGGGATTCTCTCTCTCCCTCTCTCTCTCTCTCTCTCACTCTGCCCCTCAACTTGTGCTGTCTGTCTCTCTCAAAATAAATAAACAAACAAACAAACAAATAAATAAATAAACATTAAAAATAGAATGATCAGGTAATCCAGTAATTCCTTATTGAGTATGTACCCAAAAATAATGAAAACACTAATTGGAAAAGATTTGGGCACCTCTATGTTTATTGCAGCATTATTTACAATAGCTAAATTATGGAAGCAGCCCAAGTGTCCATCAGGAGATGAATGGATAACGATGTGGTGTGCAAATTCAATGGAATATTGCTCTGCCATAAAAAAAAAAAATGAAATCTTGCCATTTGCAAGGACACGGATGGAGCTAGAGAGTATAATTCGAAGTGAACTAAGTCAATCAGAGAAAGAAAAATACCGTATGATTTCACTGCATACGTGGAATTTAAGAAACAAAACAAACGAACGAGGAAAATTAAAAGACAAATCAAGAAACAGGCTCTTACCTATAGAGAACTTACTGCTGGTTACCAGAGGGAAGGTGGGTGGGGGATGGGTAAAGTACCTGCAGGAGATTAAGAGTTCGCTTGTCCTAATAAGCACTGAGTGATGTATAGATTCATTGAATCGCTGTATTGTACCCCTGAAACTAATATAACACTGTATGTTAACCACAGTGGAATTAAAAATTTTTAAATAAAATCGATAATTTTAAGAATAACAGATCATAAAAATATCTCTGAAGAAAAAAATCACTACTTTTTAAAAATCTTTTTTAATGTTTATTTACTTTTTGAGAAAGAGAGAGAGACAGAGACAGAGCATGAGTGGGGGAGGGGCAAAGAGGGAGGGAAACACAGAATCGGAAGCAGGCCCCAGGCTCCGAGCTGTCAGCACAGAGCCCGACGTGGGGCTCGAACCCCCCAACTGCGAGATCATGACCTGAGCCGAAGTCGGACGCTTAACCGACTGGGCCACCCAGGCACCCCCCAAAATTACTACTTTGTCCTCATTAGTATTCCATACTTAGGATGGAATTAACCATCTCACAAAAGCATTAGCTAATCATTAATAAGTATACTAGAGAATCCATTCCCAATTTTATTTAGCTGTTTTAGTTCATTCATTCATCAATAGTCATTTACCAAGCCCCCAAACTGCACCGGAACGGAACAAAAAGAATGAGTGGACGGTGTTCAACCTTCACTGTACAAAACCCCCAAAGACATAAATCGTAAGCAAAGGTATCACGATATTATTAGTGTCCTTCTATTGGAAGGAGAAGGTTGGTTAGTAGGAGGTAAAGAAGCAGAGAAATTTCCCTGAGAAGATGAATGAGAGTATCCCTTTTGGTGAGCTTTGGATTACTCACAGAACAGAGCAGACGGAGGGGATTTTTCCAACAGGGAGGAAAGAAAAAGCCAACTTTGGTGCTGTGGGAGGCAAGCCAGGACAGAAGAATCAGGCCCCTCCAGGAAGGGACAGAAGTGCAGATGACCAAGTCCAAGCACGGCAAAGTGCAATCTTGTGCGTGGGTGATTTAACACGCAAGTGGCTGGTTCCCCGAGGACAGGGCTGGGTGCAGCCGCGTCTTAGAGGAAGCAGTGATGAATGCCGAGATTATAGATGATAGTCCTTGTAGGTTAGGATGGGCGTTGGTTAGTAAAAGAGGACCCAGAGGCAGGAGCCCATGAGAGGTTCCAGGTCTCAGCCAAGAAGGGACGGACTCTAGTTTCTGCAGAGAATTGGAACAGAAACCCAAAACCAAGACGCAAAGCCTAACACATGAGCTGAGCAGGTAGAATCGGGGCGGGCAGAAGCTGTCTTAGGAGTCAGGAGCTACACGTTACTTTGGACCCACTGGACCCAACACGTAGACGCAAGGACCTACTTCCCCATCTTGCTACCTAATGGTCAGAATCGTTGGGGTGCCCTGTTCAGGTCTTCTGTGGAGTGGAGCCTGAGGGTAGTCACTGCTGGCGTGTGCTCGGGACTGGAACAGCCACGGGCTGATGCCACCTGCCTGGAAGTACCTCCCTCACTATCCCACCGTGATGCCTGGCACCTTCGACAGTCTGACCATCGCTTTGGCTCAAGATGACGTTGGGGAACACCTTTCCCAGGCTGGTTACAATCCGAGGCTGGGGTCGACTGACCACTAGTGTGTGGATACTTATTACTTTGAGCGCTGGAGCTAACGTTCAAACGATGATTTCTTCCTTACGAGCCAATTCGTCTTTTAAAGGCAAGTCAGAAGAGACAGCCCAGGTATAACGTCCTCAGCCCAAAGAACGATCAGGTGGCGATCGCGCACCTCGACGACACTTTAGAAGCTACTGCCTCAATCCCTTTCACACACTCGCGTTCAGCACACATATATTGAGCACTGACTGTATGCCAGGCTACATGCTTCCCAGTCTCCATGAGGCTTGAGAATACAAACAATTCTCTCCGCAGCAATTTCTGTCGGTCTACCTCTCTCCCCTTTTCCTCTGCCTACCTTCCCCCCATCCCATGCATCCTTTTTCCTTCCTAGCCTTCTTCCCCCCTCTTTTCCCCTCCTTTTTCCATTACCTTCCTGATACCTTCTTTTCCCTTAACTCATCATCATCATCATCAAAAAAATACATTTAAAAATATTTATTAGAGGGGCATGTGGGTGGCTCTGTCGGTTAAGCGTCCGACTCTTGATTTCAACTCAGGTTACAATCTTGTGGGTTCGCGCGTTTGAGCCCCTCATCGGGTTCCACACTGACAGTGTAGAGCCTACTTGGGATTCCCCCTCTGCCTCTCTCTCTGCCCCTCTCACGTACACACTGTCTCTCAAAATAAATTAACTCACTTAAAAACATATTTGTTATACATAACCGGTTCCCGGTGGGAAAAAAAAAGGTACGGTTTCACGTAAGCTCCTGTTAAGTTCATTAGTTGGGACAAATAGCATGAAGCTAGCACTCACTAGCACCTTCCTACAGATTTAGACGAACTCCCTTACCCAGAAGGGACAGGGCTGAAGGAAGAGAAAGCCACGTGTGTCTCTTTTTCCCGACAACTGGCGGTGAGTGGAAGGATGAAGAAAGGTCTATGCCTGGGACACCCCACAGGGCAGTGAGGAGTGGCAAATTCAGAACAAACATTCCACGGAGGGTCTGTCCTGAACGGGTCCTCACATCCTTTCTCTGACCCTCGCAACACCCCTTGCAATCAGGCAGCGTTATTATCTGCAGAGGAGGAAGCAGGTGTTAACGTTAGTGGCCGAGCGGGACGGGACCCAGTCTGCCTGGTACCAAAGTCAGAGAACAGACAGAGAACAGAAGAGCAGAGAGAGAACAGAACAGAGAGAGAAGCTTCACCAGCCTCCTAGTTGTGTCTGCTCAAACAAAGCCACGTGGGAAAAGGGGACCACAGTCAGGATTCTGAGGGCTCGCGGGCCCACTGGCTCATGGTCTCATTCGGCTTCGCGCTGTGGGCCCTGCAGGGTACGGGCATGAACTTGGGGGCGTGGAATACGTGATCCGGGAGCGCCTGAACAAGATTCAGAGCAGCAGGTGTTGAAATTTCTGAGCTGGAAAAATCATTATCTTACCCAATTCAGAAATCACGCAGCCTCTGCGTAAACATTCCCAGCGACAATCCTCCTACAAAATAAGAGTCACGGTTTGGCCACGTTGTTGATACAACAGTTCAAGCCCTTAAGGTCATGTGTGCGCAGAGGCTTTCAAAACATTTTTCTGATCCTCCCGCCTTTGTAAAATGTCATCTGCCATTGAGTCATTAAAAATCGCCAGCATGTCATGGGAGTATACTTAACATTACCGAGTTGGACACTTATACGAACGGTTGAGACGGTCCATTTTATGCTGCGTGTTTCCACAATTAGCATTTTAAATAACCACCGCGATGTAAATAATTGCGGATCTGAAACTCCACATACACATCATCATCGAATACGCATCCCGAAATTTGGTGGCATGGACAAGTCATTTTATTTCAGAAAGAAATGAAAACCTAATGAATGACTAAGCAAGTCTGTCTGTCTGGAAACTTGGCTCTGAGCCGTTAACTACGCTGGATGCCTTATTAGTGCCACTCTCTTACATCTATTCTCTCGGAAGTTTTATTAACTCCCACTTCTCTTTGGCTTCTGTGTCAACATAAGTTTAAATTGTCTACAGTGGTTAATATCTTACGACTAATTCAGTCTGATCATTTCTTTTCTAGCCTGATTATTTCTTCAATGAGACATTTATTTGGGGATATTCATGCCTTAGGTGATATATTTACCAAGATATTCTTCTGAAGAGATTTATTCTCTTCTTTTTTTAAATTTTTTAATAAATTTTTTTTAAACATTTATTTATTTTTGAGACAGAGAGAGACAGAGCATGAACAGGGGGAGGGTCAGAGAGAGAGGGAGACACAGAATCCGAAACAAGCTCCAGGCTCCAAGCTGTCGGCACAGAGCCCGACGTGGGGCTCAAACTCACGGACCGCGAGATCATGACCTGAGCCGAAGTCTGACCGAGCCACCCAGGTGCCCCATAAATTTATTCTCTTCATGTGATGGTCCTCTGTATGTGTGTTTAATCTATTTTGAGTTCTCCGCTCTTTAGAAGGAATATGTCAGTAACTTGCGCCAAGTCTCAGGCTGAAAGATTATTGTGCCCATTGTACCGACCATGAAACCCAAACTCAAGCTTAGGGAACTTCCTCAGGTCCAGTAGTAACAGGGGGAACATATTAAAGACACGACCATGGCTTAGAAGTCGATGCCCCTGTGTGTCAAAATCTATCGCTTCTATTTCACTCTTGGCACACAGCCAGTTGGCTTTTTTTCAGTCCACCCTCAACAGATTCTTTATCCACTTGGGATATTTTCATGCAAATATACAGACATTTTATTTATGGGAAGAAGAGAACAATATGTTTTTTAAAATTTTTATTTATTTATTAATTTATTTTGAGAGACAGTGTGTGCGTAAGCAGGGGAGAAAGGCAGAGAGAGAGAGAGAGAGAGTATCTCAAGCAGGGTCCATGTGAAGCGTGGATCCTGGTGTGGGGCTTGATCCCAAGACCGTGAGATCATGACCTGGGCCAAAATCAAGAGTCAGACACTCAACCGACTGACCCACCCAGGTGCCCCTAGACCAATATGTTTTTAAATGTGTTTATCTGCATCTAGAATGATAGGGCACCTGGCTGGCTCGGTTAGGAGAGCATGTGACTCCTGACCTCAGGGTCGTGAGCTCAAGCCCCATGTTGGGCATGGAGACTGCTTTTACAAAATGATAGAGAGGGGCCCCTGGGTGGCTCAGTCGGTTGAGCGTCTGACTACGGCTCAGGTCATGATCTCACAGTCTGTGGGTTCGAGCCCCACATCGGGCTCCGTGCTGACAGCTTGGAGCCTGCTTCAGATTCTGTGTCTCCCTCTCTCTCTGTTCCTCCCCTGCTCACACTGTCTCTGTCTCTCAAAAATGAATAAATGTTAAAAAAAATTTTTTTAATGATAGAGAAATAAAACCATCATTATGCAGAACTTCAGAATTGTAGAATTGAAAATCCTACTCAGGATCATTTCACAGGCGCAGTATGGGAACCACAAAGCTTCTGCTTAGAGATCGCGGTGATGAGGCTCTTAACTGCTTTTGGAGTCCGACTTTGTGGCTATGACTACTTCTTATTATGAATAATAAATAATATATCGCACCCGTTAGCAATCATTGCTCTTGTATAGCAAACAACTTCAAAATGCGGCTGCTTCATGCCAGCTTTTATGTAGCTCCTGTTCCTAGAGCCACAGCCTGGGCTCTGTGTGGCGGTTCTTCCGTGGGGTTCCTTCGTGCATCTGGGGCTACAGATCGGCTTTGCTGGTGGGGGGTGGGCTCTCCCACATGTGTGAAGCCTCTGCTGGGACAGCTGAGCTGACTCAGCCCTGGTCCGCGCGGTCTCACGTTCTCCGGCAAGCCCACCCGGACTTGTTGACACGGCAGAGGCAGGAGTCCCGACAGAGCGAGTAGAAACACACAAGGGCTGAAATTGGCACACTGTCTCTTCTGCCACATCGTATCGGCCAACGCAGAACCGCCAGTGCAACCTAGATTCAGAGAGTGGGAAGATGGACTTGGCGCCTGAATGGAAGAAGATGCGTAATAAAGGGTGTGGGTCTGAGGGACTATAGACAATTGTGGATGTTTCGCCACCTACCGCACAGATCATCAAAATTACCTTTGGGACCTACGGGGTGTGACATTAAGGTTGTGAGGAATGATGTTTCGGGGCGCCTGGGTGGCTCCGTCGGTTAAACACCGACTTCGGGGCTCAGGTCACAATCTCAGGGTTCGTGAGTTCGAGACCCGCGTCGGGCCTTGTGCTGACAGCTCGGACCCTGGAGCCTGCTTCACCTACTGTGTCTCCCTCTCTCTCCGCCCCTCTTCCGCTCACACTCTGTCTCTCTCTCAAAAATAAATAAACATTAAAAAAAAATTTTTTTTTTTCAAATCTGAGTAGCCTCAAACCTACATAGGCACAAAGGCCTACTTTGTGTTTTTCTACTGGAAACCTGAACTTGACTCTCCGATCTTTTCACTCCTCTGTGTGGATAGGT
The DNA here is from genome assembly GCF_018350175.1 of Felis catus. Taxonomy (NCBI): domain Eukaryota; kingdom Metazoa; phylum Chordata; class Mammalia; order Carnivora; family Felidae; genus Felis; species Felis catus. The sequence continues at coordinate 3,095,174 of NC_058384.1, forward strand.
CATACCCACCAGATGGATATGGTTTGCAAAAGAAATGGTTTGTCTCAGAGGCTAAACTTGTCTACCTCAGTTTCCTTAGATCAGGGCAGAATCACAGGACTTCTCAGGAATCACAGAATGGGGAGGTGGGAAAGGCATCTGAAGGGGAGAGATGGGGAATGTTTATCACACCAGCTACCTCACACTTTGTGAACAGTGAGAAAACCCTGTGTGAGTCTCCATGCTGAGTGGCGAGATTTAGGCTTTCTATCCCTTCTCTAGCTTTCCACAGGGAGGATTCCAGAAGGAACCCTTTCTTGAATACCAAATGTTACACTAAGCACACTGACTCTAGCCACAGGTACAGAATGGCCAGTAAATTATCCTTCTACCGAAGGATAGAGTGTCTATATTGAAGCCTGACCTTTGGTTTAGCGTAAGGGGTGGGGGTGAGGAAGATGAGCAGAGAGAAAGCTAGAGGCCAGTGCCATTTTGCAAAATATACTTTTGCACATAAACTCTCTTAACACATCCTGAACTTTCAGGAATCTCTGTGAGTTTACTTTAAATTTTTTTCTTCAACGTTTATTTTTTATTTTGGGGACAGAGAGAGACAGAGCATGAACGGGGGAGGGGCAGAGAGAGAGGGAGACACAGAATCGGAAACAGGCTCCAGGCTCCGAGCCATCAGCCCAGAGCCCTACGCGGGGCTCGAACTCACGGACCACGAGATCGTGACCTGGCTGAAGTCGGACGCTTAACCGACTGCGCCACCCAGGCGCCCCTCTGTGAGTTTACTTTAATAGTCAAGTTTGCATGAAGTGCTCTGTTCACCACAGTCATGAGTATCCGTCGTGATTTTGTGGTCGCAAGTAACAGATACCAATGCTGGATGGAGTTCGCCGGAAGCTTAGGAGATAGCTCACAAAATCAAAGGAAAAGCAGCACCACCAGGATAGCTGTAGGATCCAACCAGCGAGAACCAGTGGCCATTTCTTCCAGGTGCCAATGACAGGCTGAATTAGCTCCAACACTTTCCATCCTTGTATCATATGAGACGAGAACCAAACGTCAGGGAAACAATGTCCGGCTGACCTAGTCTGACCGCATGCTCATCTAGTGGACGGAGAAAGGCTTGGTACCCAACAAAGGACGAATTGGGGGAGAAAGGACAAATTTCTCATTTTCCAGAAGAATTGGAAATTTTGCCGGGCCGTCCAAAACATTCCGCTGTAACATCATAGACACAGGGTCATGAAAATGCTGAGCGAAGATATCCAGCGTGGCTAAGGTGTCCCAGGGACCGTAGTACATAACGGGCCACCTCCGAAAAAAATATTAAGTTGGAACAGTCTACATGGATAGTTGAAAAATTCAGTAAATTTTCATAACACAATTATTAGTGAAACATGAAAATGGTTGCAATGGGAAGAAGTTTTTTTTTTTTAATTTTTTTTTTTTAATGTTTATTTATTTTTGAGACAGAGAGAGACAGAGCATGAACGGGGGAGGGGCAGAGAGGGAGGGAGACACAGAATCAGAAGCAGGCTCCAGGCTCTGAGCCATCAGCCCAGAGTCCGACGCGGGGCTCGAACTCACGGACCGCGAGATCATGACCTGAGCTGAAGTCGGACGCTTAACCGACTGAGCCACCCAGGCGCCCCAAGTTTTTTTTATTAGATTCACAATCCCCTAGAAATAGGAGGTGTACCATACCACACCATGCAGGGCCCCACACGGACGTACCAAAGCAAGATGAGAGAGGGGAGCAAGCAGAGAGAGGGGAGCCGTGGGCAGGATTCTTTAGCGTGCTTCAAGGTAAGCAAGCATGACAAACTTATGACTGAAGAGTCTGAATAATTATTGGCAGGCTCTGGGCTGTAGGGATCGTGCCCAGTTGTCCAGTACCTGGCCGTGTGGTCATGAGGACAGGACAGTGTCCCAGACTGAAGCGTGATAAGAGAAAATGGACGGCAGGGTATGGTTCACATGTCAAAAATGTGCCGACAGGCATGTTGTTATCTCCAGGAGTCAGTTAACCCTGGGAGAGGGCAGTTCCCCGGGTCTGCAAGGCCCCCGATGCCAGAGCATCGAGAATACAGAAGGTAAGAAAATATAGCTAATGCAGCTAGATTCTCTGGGCAGACAAGTGAAGCCATACGAAGACACTGGATAAGTATACAAAGTGTGGAATGACGCCCACAGAGCCCTGTTTTGGTTCCATTTTGCTGACCATTCCATATGCTGCAGGCGCGGTCTGCTGAATCTCCTTCCGCTACTCCAGGTCGTCTCTCCCTTTCCTCCTCTTGGGTGTTTATCGCACCCAAACTCTAGGCTTTATCAAGACAATTGCTCTAGTCTCCAATTCGTGTATGAATCCATTTTTAAACGGGAAAAGAACATATCCAAGCGTATTTTAGTGATCTATTTTAAGACATAAAGATTTCCTTTTTTACATTATATTATAGATTGGTAGGGGTATGATCTTCCAAATTGATGGCAACATTAAAATAAACTCCCAGTAATTTAAAATTTTTAGAATGGGTGGGGCACCCGTGTGGCTCAGTCAGGTAAGCGTCTGACTCTTGATTTGGGCTCCGGTCCTGATCTCACAGTTCTTGAGTTCAAGCCTGGCATCGGGCTGTGCACTATCAGTGCTTGGGATTCTCTCTCTCTCTCTCTCTCTCTGCTCCCCACCCCCTGCCCGCCAAGCGCTCTGTCTTTAAATAAATAACTAAACTTAAAAAAATGTTTAGAATGTGCAACTAGTCTAATTCATCTCTGCTTTAATGTTTCTCCACGTTCACATTCGTTTCAATTGCTCTACTAGAATCATATTCTTCTTTATTTTTTTCTCTGCACATTCTTGGGATATTTCTGCTCTGTAGAAATTCAATATCAAGCTTCACTGTTTTATTAAATATATCAAACAGCAGATTCTCTGGATAGAGAGCCAAAAGTTGCCAAAGGATGTATTTCTTTTATCTGCTGTGCATTATGCCAGTAGGCTCAGCAGAGCGGTGAAGACTGGGCTTTTTATATTATTAACTGAATATGCGAGAACTGATCCTTGCAAGGACCTGATTATCCCATAGCCATATGCCATCACCAAGAGAAATTTAAGCCTTTTCTCTTTCTCCACAGATGAAGTGTATGTTTTCTTTGGCTTTACTTCTGTGGAGTTTAGTTAATCCCTCTCAAACTGGGAAACTCAGACTTCACATATATAGATTCTCCTTTGCACCAAACCTTCTATCTCTTGCCTTTACTGACACACAGTTTGCCCGTCACTTTAGTTGCACTCACACAAATTACGCTCATCTGTACTTAACTGTACTGTGATTCGGGGCTCGTGTTTCGATTTTCAGCAGCAGTTGAAAGTGAGCTGGCATAGTACGTTGAAGGGTTTCTTTTGTAAACAGTGACGATGCGATGTCCCCCCACAATTATTTCCTTTAAAGCTATTTAGTTTTCATGCTGATAAAAAAGGAAACTCAGCTAACATCGGCTTTCTACTTTACTTTTTCGGTCTTTTCACATGCCTGTACTCGTGTGATATATTCAAGCCCCCCCACATTTTAAGCTCTGCAATCTGATTTTTAACCCTGACTCATTGCATAAATCTGCAAAAATTACTTTCTTGTATGATTTCCTTCCCCCCATATATGAAAGAGTTAATAATTTAGCTGCCACAGAGCATATGGTGAGATTCCACGGAGAAACCACAGTGATCTGCTGCTTTTGGAGAGAGGAGGATCTCCATAAATAACGGGTCACACCAGTCCTCCCCTGCCACTTCTCCAACACGCCCACAATTCTGATACACAGATTTCCGCCTCGCTCTAGAGTTTCAAATTTTCTGCTTTTATGAGGCAACCATTCCCTGCGAAGTTCGGTCACATACTGCTCATGTTCTCTGTGCCTCCGTTTCCTAAATGAAGGTATGGAATGGATTCAACTCCTGAGTTCTAGGAACTTCTATGAGCTGAGATTACGTTTATAGAAAACTGTTGCTGAGTCATTATGCTACCCCACCCCCATGAAGACTGTGGAATGTAAGCTTTAAAAGGGATGCAGAGAGCATCCAATCCAAACTCCGTATTTTCCAGATGAGAAAACTGAGTTTGAGGAATCTTGATATTTGGGCAAAGTGACAAGACTACTAGGTCACTGACCCATATATGTATAATTTCAAAAGCATGCATTTGATATTTATTTCATTTTTCATTAGTTTCTTTTTAAAAAGTATCTTCAGATTAAAATAGCCTGGTTAAAATTTTAAAGTCTTAAAACACAACAAAAATAACCTGCTGTGTTTCATTTCTTTATCAAAGAATTAGTACTGAGGTTTGTACCTTTTTAAAAAAATGTGTATTTATTTATTTATTTATTTATTTATTTATTTTTAATTTTTTTTTTCAACGTTTATTTATTTTTGGGACAGAGAGAGACAGAGCATGAACGGGGGAGGGGCAGAGAGAGAGGGAGACACAGAATCGGAAACAGGCTCCAGGCTCTGAGCCATCAGCCCAGAGCCTGACGCGGGGCTCGAACTCCCGGACCGCGAGATCGTGACCTGGCTGAAGTCGGACGCTTAACCGACTGCGCCACCCAGGCGCCCCTATTTGTTTATTTTTCAGAGAGAGAGAGAGAGAGAGCAGGATAGGGGCAGAGAGAGAGGGAGAGAGACAATCCCAAGCAGGTTCCATGCCCTCAGTGCAGAGCCCAACATGGGGCTTGAACCCACAAACTGCAAGATCATGAACTGAGCCCAAACCAAGAGTTAGACGCTTAACCAACTCAGCCACCCAGGCACCCTGAGGCTTGTACCATTAAGAATGGTTTCTAAGAGGGAGGGAGGCAAACCACAAGAGACTCTTAAATACAGAGGACAAACTGAGGGTTGATGGGGGAGGGTGGGGAGAGGGGAAAGTTGGTGATGGGCATTGAGGAGGGCACTCGTTGGGATGAGCACTGGGCGTTATATGGGAGCCAATTTGACAATAAATTATGTTCATTAAAAAAAAAAAAAAAGAATGGTTTCTAAGAGGGGTGCCTGTGTGGCTCAGTGGGTTAAGCGTCCAACTTCAGCTCAGGTCATGATCTCATGGTTCATGAGTTCGAGCCCCATGTTGGGGCAGCTCAGAGCCTGGAGCCTCTTTCAGATTCTGTACCTCCGTTTCTCTCTGCCCCTTCCCCGTTTATACTTTCTCTCTCTCTCTCAAAAATAGACAAAAAAAAAAAACAACCCACCATAAAAAAAACCATCTCTAAGAGGGGTATTTGGGTGGCTCAGTAGGTTAAGCATCTGACTCTTGATTTCAGTTTGGGTCATGATCTTGTGGTTGGAGAGATCAAACCCTGTGTCAGGCTCTGCACTGAGAGCAGGGAACCTGCTTAGGATTCTCTCTCTCCCTCTATTTCTGCCCCTCCCCCACTTGCTCTCTCTTAAAATAAATAAAAATTTAAAAAACATTTTTAAAGAATGGTTTCTAAGAAATGGTTGCTCAGAGGTGATATTCAACACATTTAACAACAGCACATCAAAGACATTGCCCCACGATTGGTGTGTCTGTCCTGGTTCAACCAGTTGCATATAAGCATGAGTATATTACTCAAAAATGGACATTTCCAGCAGCACTTGAGGGGCTCTCAGTTAAGCGTCTGACTCTTGATTTTGGCTCAGGTCGTGATCTCGTGGTTCATGACCTGCACCGCCAGTGCAGACCCTGCTTAGAAGGCTCTCTCTCTCCCTCTCTCTGTCTCTCTGTCTCTCTCTCTCCCTTCCCCACTCCCCCACCCCTCCTCTGCTCCCGAGCTCTGTCTCTCTCAAAAAAAAAAAAAAGCTTTTTTTGATGTTTCTTTATTATTTTTTTTAATGTTTCTTTATTTTTGAGAGCGAGACAGAACGTGAGTGGTGGAGGGGCAGAGAGAGAGGGAGACACAGAATCCAAAGCAGGCTCCAGGCTCCGCGCTGTCAGCACAGAGCCCGGCACGGGGCTCGAACTCATGAGCTGTGAGATCACGACCTGAGCTGAAGTTGGACACTCAGCCAACTGAGCCACCCAGGCATCCCAATAAACATTTTTCTTTTTTTTAGTGGACAATTCCCATGCTAGAAAAAAAAAGAAATAATCTTGAGAGGTGGTTGCCACACAATGAAAATATAACAATACATAGTCAAGCTATAATGTTTTCATTATTGCATTTGTTCAAAGCACTCTGTTCTTTCTTAACAGTTTAAAAAAGAAACAAAGAAATTTTCCCCCCACATGATATTTCTGGAATACTAAGCACTAGATTTAACTATTGGTAATGGTAACAGAACTGACTTCCCGGAGGTGGTAAAATTGATTTCCTCCTCAAGTTAGAATTTTTTAAATTATTATTTGAGAGAGAGAGAGAGAGAGAGAGAGAGAGAGAGAGAGGATCTCAAGGAGGCTCTATGCTCAGCACAGAACCCAACGCAGGGTTACATTCCATGACTGTGGCATCATGACCTGAGCCAAAATCAAGAGTCAGAAGCTCAACCGACTGAGCCACCCAGGTGCCCCAGAATTTTTAATATATTATAATATAAAGTCTGGCTATAGTTATGTATATAACTTGTAGGGTTGTTACGCTGGGTGTTGGGAGTGAGGACATAACATCTGCTTTATTAGCAACCTGGAATAGGAGCTAAATGTGTGATTGTTAATTTACTACAGAACATTGCCAACAGTAGCGTATTTTTCCCAAAGTCAATACGGAAATACCCTACAGGACCTGTCTTACCGAACAATACTTTCCATTTTCCTGTGTTTCTCTGTTATTTGGAAGAACCATATGGAGTGTTCTTTTACTCCTTGGCTCTCACCTAGAAGAACTTCTCAAAAATCATAAAATATCAGGGTGAAATAACTTTTGACAAATGAAAAAAACTCCTTCTGGGGGCACCTGGGTGGCTCAGTTGGTTAAGTGCATCTGGCTCTCGATTTTGGCTCAGGTCATGATCTCACAGTTCATGGAACCGAGCCCCGCGTCTGGCTCCGCACTGGATGTGGAACCTGCTTGGGGGTCTCTCTTTCTCTTCCTCTCTATTTGCCCCTCCCCCACTTGAGCTCGCTCTCTCTCTCTCTCTCTCTCTCTCTCTCTGTCAACATTAATTAAAAAAAAAAAACTCTATACATTTAGCTTTAGCATATAAAGGGAATATCCTGGTTCATGAGGCTGTGGATGATAGGGGACCTTGTAGATAAAGGGATTGATCTGGACCCGAGGGACCTTCTGGAACTGGAAGGAAGACAAGGAATGTCTCACTCTCTTTCTTGCCCACTCACTAGTGCTATACTGGCTCTCCTGCCACCGTCAGCCCATATGTTGCTCATTTCTGGATCTGCTTGATTTTATCCTCTTTGGCTGCAGAGAGGCGTCAGCTCATGGTGGAGAAAACGGTCACCTCCCCCACCTTCCCACCCACCCACTTACCTTCATACGCCTTTAGCACCTGACTTCGAGGGCATCGCTGTTCCTCCTTAGGCTGCAAATCAAGGTATCCCAGGGAAGGACTCCTGGGGCAGGAAATATTAACCCAAGAAAGGTGTTGGGAAATCTTGCTGGGCAAATAACAATAGTTACTGTAGTCTATTACATCAACTATACTCAATTTTGCTTCGTGAAAAGGAGGCTTAGAAAAACCAGTCACCTTGCCCAGATGAAGCAAGTCAGTGAAAGTCAAAACCAAAAATATTTTAAAGGACTAATATTTAAGACTATAATACAGTCACTCGTTTACTGAAGACCTTCCTAGAAAAATTTAGGTTAGGTTTTAAGTCAACGTATTTGTACTGAACTTTCTTCCCCCATGGAAAAAAAAATGTTTTATAAAAATAGCTTCATGAACTTGCCGTAAAACAATGGTGAAAGAAATATAATTTTTCCTATTGCAGACAGACGGTTGAGATTTTTTTGCATGTATGTCATTCAAAAATGATTGTTACAAACTTCCAACTTGGCAGGAATGTACTCCCAAAGGAGGAAGGGGAAAAATCAAGCCAATCTAAAGTCATGAAGATTTAAATAATGTATTTAAGAACAAGTACAAAATAGAACATTTCATGGGTTTTTTGCAAGAACTTTGACTTATGGCTTCCTGATTCCAAAAATTGTAATTTAGGGATTTGACTTGAGCAAAACAATCACTTTTTCTTTGGATATACCTTCTGTCTAAACCCAGAAAAAATGATAGCAATGAAGCGTGTATGTTAGGAATATACATGATCAAAACATGAGAAATTCCAAAGATTCTCATAGCAATACTCATTCGATCTTTTCAGCCATAAGTGTGTCTTCCCATTTTTTTCTTAGAGTGGTATACGAGAGCATAACATGTTATGGTTTATATTTTTAGGGCCGATTATAAACCATTTTAAACATGCCGGAGCTCAGTCAGTTGAACATCTGACTTCGGCTCAGGTCATGATCTCATGGTTTGTGGGTTCGAGCCCCACACTGGGCTCTGTGCTGACAGCTCAGAGCCTGGATCCTGCTTCGGATTCTGTGTCTCCCTCTCTCTGCCCCTCCCGCATTCACACTCTGTCTCTCAAAAATGAATAAATGTTAAAAAAAAGTTTACTGTGCTATATAAGAAACTTAACTCTGGAATTCCCTGGTTCTTGAGTGTCTAAGTTCATACTGTTGTATTATACCATTTATGGACACTTTCTAGCAAACAAGCATCATGTGCTAAGTTTTGTCTTTCCGAACAAATGTGGCACTAAGTAGACTCTGAGATTGAAGCTCGTATTAACATTTGGAGAAGGCTCTATACGAAGTAATTGTTTTTTAATCCTTAAAATCATTGTTGCCTCCTTCCACAAATTCCCATCAAACTATCAAGCAAGACCAAAGTCTGTTGCAAAAGTGAAGAAACATTGGTGGCTCTTACATAAAGGGCAAATTTCGGTACAATAGGAGTCCTCTATTTTTCCGTGACCTTTTGCAATATATGTGAAACCCGAAATTATGTAGAACAGCTTATCCTTATTCACAATCCCATTTTAGTAGATAATTGATAAAAACAGAATCAAAGTGCCTCATTGTGTTCTCCATGTTAGACACTAAATAAGCCCAGCCATACCATTTTCCCTAGGAAGGTTATGTGAGAAACGCTAAATTCCAAACCTTGGTATGGTTATCCCCAAAGCCATCTGGTTCTCTACCCTCACTTGTCACTCGCAATTGGAATTCAAAACTGCCCACATCCGGGGGCGCCTGGGTGGCTCAGTTGGTTCAGCATCTGACTTGGCTCAGGTCACGATCTCACGATCCGTGAGTTCTAGCTGGTGTCGGGCTCTGTGCTGACAGCTCAGAACCTGGAGCCTGCTTCAGATTCTGTGTCTTCTTCTCTCTCTGCCCTTTCCCTGCTCACACTCTGTCTGTCTGTCTCTCTCTCAAAAATAAATAAACATTAAAACATTTTTTAAAAACCCTGCAACATTCTAGATCCTATTTTAGAAGGAACACACACTAAGCCTCTGGCCAGGGTCAGAATCTGGCTTTTTTTTTTTTTTAATTTTTTTTAAAGGTTACTTATTTTCGAAGGAGAGAGAGAGAGAGACACAGAGCGTGAGCGGGGGAGGGGCAAAAAGAGGGGGAGACACAGAATCCGAAGGAGGCTTCAGGCTCTGAGCTGTCAGCACAGAGCCCGACATGGGGCTCGAACCCACAAACCATGAGATCGTGACCTGAGCTGGAGTCGGATGCTTAACGGCCGAGCCGCCCTGGCCCCCCCTGGGGTCAGAATCTTGCTTTAGGATAGTTATTCCTTGTGGTCCCTTGTATGCTGGTTCTGTGTGTTAACTTTCTCCTCTGTTCTGAATTCCTGACTAGTGAGGATTCACATGTAGGAGGAGAAGTATGTTAATGGTGACGAGGATGATTTCACAATCTTTCAGGAGCATTTGCTAGAAGCCAGCCTCCACGCTAAGTACAGTCTACGTATGTGATGCAAACTCTTTCACACACGTGTGGTGAACAGGGGGGTGGCTGTACAACCGAGATTGCTTTGATTCATATGCGATTTTCATGTCAATGTTTCGCAGCTCAGGGCACACACGATACTATTTTACAGTTCAATGCACACTCTTTAATAAGCGTTAAAAAGAAACCACGGGAAGTCATGAAGTCATCCAGTACTGAACAAGGTACCCATTCACCCCACTTTCTTCCTCTTGGCTCCGTCTGGGAAGTGCTCCCTGGGAAGTTTCCCTGGACCTTGATGCACCCTGCCCTCACCTCCATAACTTGGCCCCGCCCCCTCTTACTCATACCCTCTTCCATCAGGCAGTCATCACCTTTCCCGAAAGGCCAGTCTTACATTTACTTAGTATTCTGTTTAGGAGAAGTGTCACTCGAGAACATTTTATTAGGATGGGTATTGTTATTGTCCGTGCTTTCCTGCCCCAATCCTGTTGTTCCCATAAACCCTCTTACTTGTTTTGGGTGCAGGTTTGCAGAATGAGCGATTGGCTGTCACTGCACGTATGGTCTTATTTGGTTCTTGACACTCTTCTGCAGCCCAGGTATTACTTCCTTTAGCTGATGCGGGGAAACCGAGGCACGGAGAATTTAAGTAACTTGCTCAAAATCTCCTGGTTAATGAGAAGGCAAGATGACGTTGGGTCATTATATACACCCCATTGGTTCCCTGGCCTCCGTCCAGTCTTAAAATAGGACCACAGGGCGGGGGGGTGGCACGAAAGAGACGCAGAGCCCCTGTGGTGAAGTCACGGTGACTTGGGAGCCCCCACCTGCCCCAATGTTCTCCCAGACTGACAGCCTTTCCTCTGCATTTCTCATGGAAGCTATCCCACAACACTTTTTTTTTTATTGTTCCAGAAAAAGGCTCCACAAAAATAAATGAAATATGTGGGTCAGCTGTAGCAAGCTACTGTTAACGTCACATGATGGGGGCTATGGAGCCCTGCAGAAGGAGAGAGCCTGACCCAGCCCTGCCTTCACACTGCAGTGATACAGAACATTCCAGAAGAAGAAAATAGGATGTGGAGGATTCAAATGAAAAATAATCCCAGAAGGGATTTTCTGTCATCCATTGAGTTCCTTTCCGAGACTGAATGTGATTTGAGGGAAGCACCATTGTGCCCCTCACGGATGAAAGCAACGCATTTTTAAAAGAAATTGTCTTACGCAGCATGATCCTGTTTTTATTAAAATACAATGCATGCACCCAAAACGCTTGGATAGTAAACATTAACATTTTAATGGAATTAACCTCTGAATGCTGCAATTATGGGTTGTTTCCCTTTCTGCTCATTTGTGTCTCACAAAGTGTGTAAAATACTTTTTCTAAAGTGGTAAAAGTCACTTAAGAAAGTACATTTTTAGGAGAGTTTCCGGATTGTCTTTCCTGGAGACAATCGATTGCGTGGTGGGAAAGGCATCCAGAATTTGCTTTTTTTTTCCTTTTTGCGAGGCAGATCAGCCTTTTGGTATCTCTCAGCTTTGCTGATCTTCCTACAAATGTCACAGACGCGCTGATTCTTTTGTTCTTTTCTTTCGTGTCAGCTTTTTACAGACTCTGCTGCTCTCTCTTTTCCACGTGCACCTGCCCTCGGTCCCTCTCACACGGCCTTATTCCCCCTGCCTTTTCCCTGGGCATCCCTGCTTCCCGGGGACCCTGCCACCCCCAGTGCTGACTCACGCGGACTCTTGCAATCTTCCAATGCTCACACCTAGTTGCACACTCCTCTTGCTTTATGCAGCTTTTTTTTTTATTTTTATTTTTTTAAATTTTTTTTTCAACGTTTATTTATTTTTGGGACAGAGAGAGACAGAGCATGAACGGGGGAGGGGCAGAGAGAGAGGGAGACACAGAATCGGAAACAGGCTCCAGGCTCTGAGCCATCAGCCCAGAGCCCGACGCGGGGCTCGAACTCACCGACCGCGAGATCGTGACCTGGCTGAAGTCGGACGCTTAACCGACTGCGCCACCCAGGCGCCCCTTTATGCAGCTCTTTTTATTCACTTGTCCGTCTCAATAGCAATGGCTATCGGTCCACTCGTAAGGAAACCATGTCATTTCCAACAACGACAGAGGTGGGCACAACACATTTGTATTTCTAAGGCTTTTCTATTCCTTCGTTGCAGCAGCAATACGGTCCTACCCCCCAAATCAGGAGGCCTCTTGGGAAGCACACAGAAGGTTAGTGTAGATTACCCTCTTCTTCTTCTCTATTGTCAGTTATGGGTGAATTACAACAATAACAGGACCTAATCTCACTAGTAGTTTCATAACCTCTGTGGAAGACGCTGTAAATCGTCAGAGCTTGTCTGCAGTGGTGTCTACTTCCACCCACGAGTACTCGCGGGGTTGATGTCCCATCCCTTGACACACAGAGCGTTTTACTAGGGTGTTCAAAGTTGGTGCCAATGCCCGCTCCCCGAATCAAAATGAGCATGATGTCATTCACCCAACAGATCAGCATGATGTCCTGCTTCCACAGAGGATCGACATAGTCAAGGTCCCTGTGGGCTCTGTTGTCACAGAAGGAAGAAGAGTTAACAGAGCCCTGTGGCAAGACAGTGACCGTATTCTGCTGCCTCGTAAAAAGCAAACTGCCCTTGTATTTCTTTTATGAGTGGCAATTAGGAAGCCGACCTTCGCTTATGGCAACTAGAAAGAGCACATTCGCTGCATCGGTAGTATATCCCCTGGCTTCCATAGTTTCTACCGGAAAGAGGGGATTGTAATGGTATTTTGAGTCCCCTGCATCCGGTAGCCCCCCAAAGGCCTGGTAATTTCCCCTTTCCCTCTATATGCCGATTCCGGCAATTGACCACAGGTCACGCACACATGTGGGAAGGATCAGGGGAAATGCTAACTGTATATTCCTATAAGTGACATCGTAGGCCTTCTTTCTCAAGCAGACCTAGCTTCTCCTCCCATCGGTGGTGGCCTCTGCGAGTGAGAAGCAGCTCGGATCTGGAAACTGGACGAAGCATCATGGTTTTCCACTTCTGCCGTTGAAGCTCGCCTTCTGCTCACTGAGCTCTTGGGTTTTTCTGGCTATGTAAGTGATGTAGCATTTCAGTTAGCTGTGCATCTCTCTTGCCTCTCTAGAAACACTACGGTCTACTTCTTAGCCATTGCCACAACACTCTGGGAGAGCAGGCACCCTGTTCTAGGTTCTGCCACCTGGTTCTGTTATACCCACCTTGCCCTTGTCTGTTAAGCACTACACCTGGGCTCTGCTATTCTAGAATCCTCTTGCCTCCGTCCATACTGGAGAGCCCAGTTCCATGGCAGAATCTCCTATAGTCACTTCTTCGCCATGGAGGATACCCGTCATTGGGCTTCTCAAAAATGCTGGTGCCCCTCGTTGGCACAACCTTATGCTTCAGTGGAGTGAATGTTCCATGGACTGCGTGCTCGGGAATGGGTTCTTCATGTCGTATGATAAATCCACGCTTCTGTTTCCATCTCCTTGAGCCTTCTAGACCCTTCTCGATACTCTGGAAGATAGTTGCAGCATCTCTACCTCATTTGTTGAAGGTCGTTACCACGTTCCGCTTTTATGGAACAATCCCAGCACGTATTAGAGCCAATTTGGATGAAACGCCTAATTATAGAACCCTCTCGGGTCAATGAATTCTCACCTCCCCCACCCCCAGCTTTGGATCTTGCCCTTCCCAGCCCAAGTCCCTCAAGATACACCTCCAGCTATGCCTTCCCATTTTCTGCCAATACCTATCAGCCAGATCTTGGGGCAACAAAGGGAATCAGGAGAGCTGAAGGAAGACATTTGTCTATGAGGCAACTGCCTCCGTGAGGTCTCTAAAGAGCCTGGGTGCGCCTGGGTGGCTCAGTCGGTTGGGCGTCCGACTTCAGCCAGGTCACGATCTCGCGGTCCGTGAGTTCGAGCCCCGCGTCGGGCTCTGGGCTGATGGCTCAGAACCTGGAGCCTGCTTCCGATTCTGTGTCTCCCTCTCTCTCTGCCCCTCCCCCATTCATGCTCTGTCTCTCTCTGTCCCCAAAATAAATAAACATTAAAAAAAAAATTTTTTTTTAAATAAAGAGCCTGTAGGAAATTAGAAAAATTATGTCCGCCAACCTGGGTAGTTCAGGGGAATCCAGGGGCTCAGAGTTCTCTAGTGCATCTAAACCAAGGTTCCCTTTCCATGTCCCAGGGACCACTCATCCCTATCAGGGCTCTGACGTTGGCACAGGGGGCTTGTCAAGGCTGTGCATTTACTATTCGTTGTAACTCTGTATCCTTGCAATTACATCCTTAATTAAATACAGAAGACAGGAACCTTTTTTAAGTGGCACCATGAAGGCTCTCTGGCTTTCCCAGAGCGTCGTAAGCTCCTTCTTGATTAATTGGAGGCTGTCTCTTTCTTTCTCACGGCTTCCGATGCTGTTAACAAGATTCAGCCAAATCCACGTCTATGTTCCCATATACCGTTGTTCCCATATACCGTTCGGCTGCCATTACCGTGGCACAAAACAACGTCCTAGCGTTCACGGGCATCTTGCTCCAATCCATGTCGCCGGTGAAATTGCTCACGATGAGGATGCTGCTACAAGCCAGGGGTTATCATCACCCCACTCGACCCCAGAGGTCCTTGACTGGTGAAAGATCCCCTCCGAAGCCTACCTCTCTAGGCTACTTCTGGTTCCAACCGTCCTAGCGTGGGGTTCCCTAAAAAGTGCAGCCTCAGAAGAGGGTTTGCATGCAGGGAGTTCGTTTTGGAAAGTGACCCCAGGGGACAGGAATACGCTGGGAAGAGGAATACGCTGGGAAGGAGGAAAAACAATCCAAAGGCGCGTTACGAAGCCGGTCATTAGGCTCAATCCTGCTGGCAGCTCTCTAAGGGGCCGCGTAAAATGCACCCGGCACTTGTCCACCCGGGCGTCTCCCATCGGTCAAGAGCTGCCCCGGGAAGTGAAACTCCCTGGCGGGTTTGCACAGCCAGTGAATGGGATCCGACAGGCGTCCCACAGGGCAGACAGTGAGACAAACTGAGAGAGGTGACAAGGGGAGGTGCTGTCAGATTGCACCTGCACACAGCTGATGACCTTCTCGCCGATCGGGATGCAAGCCAGCCCCGCATAACCCCACCGCACCCCATTCACATCAAGGGCTGGAATAAAAACTGTGGGCCGAGGGGATGCCGGACACACGAGAGATCTCTGACACGTCCCCTCCCAGAACATTGCCTCCTACAATCCTCTTTGCCCCAACCTTCTGTTTTTACCTACCATCGCTCTGATACTCTTCTGGAAACAGCCTCAACAGGGAGTCTTT
Organism: Felis catus; assembly: GCF_018350175.1. Classification (NCBI taxonomy): domain Eukaryota; kingdom Metazoa; phylum Chordata; class Mammalia; order Carnivora; family Felidae; genus Felis; species Felis catus. The sequence continues at coordinate 3,110,461 of NC_058384.1, forward strand.
CCCCATCTGTAAAGTTCAAGCCAGCAACACTCCTCTTGTCTGTTAGCGCTATTCACCAAGTCCCTCTGCGACATTTCCTTTGTGAATTATCACAATGACTCTTTCCTCAGTTTCTCACACTAAGGCCCTCACCCTGGCCATAAATTACAATACATTTGCAACAAAGTTTTCTCCGGGCACCTCCCCTGGGACTCAGACTTTGAAACAGATTTGCACACCGGAAGTTTACTGGGGAGTGTCTTGGGATCAGCCCCAAGGGAGAGCCAGGGAGGCAGAGAAAGGAGCTGAGCTGGGGTGCATACAAGCCAGGCTGTAGCCAAAGGGGGGACAGCGCCCTGCTTCACCCGTCCCACCTTGGTGCAAAGGGGGTAGACCTTTGTATCCTGCATCCATCAGCCTTCGGTTGGAAACTGGCCCCGGGGAGGGTTTGTGCTTGGGCAAGGGACTAAGAGCATTTCTGGAGAGTGACTCAGCTGAGAGCCTTCAGCTGCCCACCCTCTCAACAACTGGGGAAATGGTATTCCAGTTCTGACGGGAAATCTGGACAGTGTATCACAGTATTAACTACAGCTCACCCTTTCTGCCGGTTGGATTGTTTTTCTACGTGAAGTTCAGTTCTGCAAACAGTTCCTCCAGGATTCTGGTTGGCTCTTTTTCTGGAAAATTTACAAGAGCAGAAACTGCAGCTTCCGGGTCCTAAGGTGCCAACGGGGTCATTTCCCTTCTCTACCGCGTATTCTATATTCCCCTCGCCCTTGGCCAGCAGCTCTGTTGGTGTCGATGGCTTACTTGACAGGGTGACCTAGACTCTCGTCCCTGATGGGTCTGAGACCCTGGTTGCCATGCCCTTCTCAAGCTGTGACTTCGACAACTTGTCCATTTACCACCAACGCTGGGAAAGAGAATAGGAGGAAATTCTCCTGGAGGCAATGTGGGTGCCAAGCATACTTTTCCCCGGCACCATGGTATATCAGCAGTCCCACCTCCCCCTGATGATCAGAGTCAGTGACCCCAGCTGGGTCCCCAATATGATACAGCCCCAGGACGATGATTCCTTTCCCCTTCTTGCCTCTTACAAGGAGCCTGAAGTGATGGGGCAGCAGCTATAGTGTAACGTTTAATGGAACCAGTGCTATGTCTCCTAAAGGAAGTGGTTTCCCTCTGGGTACAAGACCTCCAAGTCCACAGAGTCCAGAGCTGGAAGGACAGAAATTTATCGTAGTCATGATAAATATAGCCACTCCTGCTGCCACATTGTTTCCCAGACCCATATATTCTTGCCCCTGGGGACATGCCGCTACATAGTAGCGGCTGATTCCGGTATGTTCTGCAACCTGGTGGACGATGCCCCATCCTGGCAGGTTATCATCTCCAAGCCTGAGCCTCCGTGGCCCCTTCAAAGCCCATTCTGCCCTTCTATCAGGCTGAGAGGGTCCAGCTGACCTCACGGTCACGTGTCCACTTCCACACTCCTTTGGCTATGAAGTGGGTCCCTTGGACTGATATGATGTCATATGGTTTGTCTATCAAAGAGTCTGCAATCCCTCAGAGGGCAGGGCTGCCTATAGGCAGGGAAGGCAAATTCACATCTATATGTATTGATTCCCGTCAAATTAATTGCTCCCCCTTCCAATGTAGAAGGGGTCCAGTGCAATTGACTCACCACAAGTGGCTAAAGGATCACCTTGAGAGGTGGCACCGTACTGGGGACTTAGAGTTGGCTTCTTTTGCTGGCAGGTTGGACATCTGGCAGTTCTAGTAGCTACACTGGCCTTGGTGAGTGACAGTCCATGTGCTTAGCTCATGCATAGCTTCCTCCATCCTTGCCACTATGGCTGCTCTGCTCATGTACCTGTTGTGCCATCACTGGTGTGGCCGATGATGGGCTGGCTGATATCTATCAGTTGTCATTTTTTCCACTTGGTTCTGGTGCCTCTTCCATGGTAGATGTTGTCTAATGGGCATTAAGAGTAGGATTCAAAACCCTTCATACTTTGGGCCATGTCTGTAGGTCCATCAACAACGCATCTTTCTACAAATGTCTTTACCCCCAATCTTCTCGTATTTCCACCCCGGTCTTCTTCTGAGCACTCTGTGAAACTACTCGCCAGGAGTAGGTGATGATGTGCGCTGTCCAGAGATCTGCGAACTGCTAGGATTTCCTTCGCTGTCAGGATAAGAGTCTCTTTATAGGATGCCGAAGAAAGCCGGTTTTCCGATCCTTGATTAATCGTCCTCAGCCTTCCTTGTCTTTCTCCAATGCACCAATGTCCACAGCAGCAGCCATCCATGTCTATAGTTCTTATAATTACTACTTCCCCTGAACTTCCCAAAACTTGAGATATTGCCCCCACATTGCCTTCCACCAACGCCGAAGCCCAGTTCACCGCCACTGGAAGTTCTAACCGCACGGCTACAGCGTGCCTAGCACTACCTCTGCTCCACCTTCTACAGTGTTGGTGTCATGGCCTGTGACTGTGGGTAATCCAGCCCCAAATCCTTTTTAGAGTTGTCTTCTTCAGACCATTCGTGGAACCAACTCCCCTAGGTTGGAGTGCCCCAAGAAGCAGACTGGAAGCCGGGAATTAGCACACGTTAGATTTCTAAAGGGGGGAGTGTCATCGGATCAACATGGAAAGGGGAGGAAGGAAGAAGGACTAAGACAGGGAGGAGACGAATTGCTTTGCAGATCACAGGAGGGCCTCGGCTGATCCCACCAGGGGCTCTGGGCTGGGATGTGGGCCACCCGGGTTGAGAGTTTGACTTGGGCAAGGTGGTTCCCTTTGGCTGATGGCAATTCGCAGAAGATCATTGAAACAAGAGCAGTTAGCCATCAACACTCCTGACAGCTGGGTGAACGAGTGCCTCAGTCCTGAAGGGGCCTGTGGGCACCCCACCGCAGCATCACTGCATAAGGAGAAGTTTCTTTCTCGGGTGAAAAGATCTAATCAGCACATAACTTCCTCCATTATGAGGGAGGAGACTTAGCCCAGAGAAATTAGACCTAAAAATATCAGCAGCATTAATGTGACGGTAAGTGCAAAGGGTTTCAGGCCATCCCAAGGCTGAAACAGCAGAAATACATTTTTCTCCCACCCCAAGATGTTCTTGTATTTTATATATTCTGTCTTCTAAATTTCCTGAAAACTTTCAGTGTTACCCATCTGTAAAGATGGGGCTTACAGTCCGTCCAGGTGTTGAAACTGACCCTTTGGAAGTGTCTTTTCCAACAAAACAATCCTGGCAGAGGTGAGGATAGGCTGGTCTTTCTCAATTATTCTTCTCTGGATGAATGCTACTGCTCTCACACCTGTGTATCTTTGCAAACTCCTTCTTTCCAGAATGTCTTTTCTTACCCCCTTGTCTTCCTGCAGAATTCAAGACCCTCACCAACTATTCATATGTTCATAGGATTGCCAGATTTACTTTGTAAAAAATACAGGAGGGGCACCTGGGTGGCTCAGTCAGTTTAACATCTGAGTCTTGATTTCAGCTCAGGTCATGATCTCACAGTTCGTGGGATCAAGCCCTGAGTCAGACTCTGTGCCGACAGTGTGGAGCCTGCTTAGGATTCTCTCTCTCCCTCCCTCCTCCCCTGCTTGTACTCTCTCTCTCTCTCAAAATAAATAAATAAACTTAAAAAAATATAGGATATGCAAATACATTTAAATTTCCAATAAACAACAAAAAACTTTTTAGTGTAAGTATGTCCAAATATTCTATGGGATATACTTATACTAAACAATTAACTTGTTTACTTGAAATTCAAAAGTACTGGGCATCCTGTATTTTATCCAGCAAACTTATTCATTCTGTGAGTATTTGTTGAACATCTATCGCATGCCAGAAAGTATTCTAAGCATTGGCAACAGAGCAGTGAACAAAATAACTCAAATTCCAGCTCTCAAAGAGTTTCCATTCTAGCGGAGGGAGTCAAGCCATAGACAGGTCCTCAAGTAAATATACCATAATATCGCTACGGCATAAACAAATGCCATGAAGAAGAATAAAGTGAGGACGGGGGAAAAGGGAGGGGTGGGGTTGCAGGTAAGTTGCAGGTAAGTGCTGTTTTATAAAGTTCTCCTTGGTTCCATGAGCCCTGAAGTAAGAAAGCAAGCCATGAGGCTTGGGGAGCATGCATTCCAGGCAGAGTGGACCCCAAATACAAGTCTTGGGGGTAGAGGCTTGCTTGGCTTGAGTGCCAGCAAGTAGAGCAGTGTGGGGGAGGGGTCTGCCAGGAAACCAGGTCAAAGGGGCAGACCATTTTCAGCCTTTTGGCCATTGAGAGCTTTGACATGTACTCCGGAGAGACGCAGCGGACATTTGACGGGATCTCACATTTCAGAGCAAATGTTCCATTAATAAATAAATATCCGTTAAATTGGGGCGCCTGGGTGGCTCAGTGGGTTAAGCGGCCAACTCTTGATTTCGGCGGGTCACGATCTCGTGGTTTGTGGGTTTGAGCCCCGCACCGGGCTCTGCACTGACAGTATGGAGCCTGCGATAAGATCAGGGGCGGGGTGTATAGATGGAGAAGAGAGCTCTCAGGACTGAGCTCCGGGTCTCCAAGGGACTAGAAGTCGGGGAGACGAGTGGAACCAGAGAGTCCTCAGGCCAGGAGGAGGAGCTCCGAGAAAGAGCGTCCCAGAAACTCCAGCAGAAAAAGTGCTTCAAGAAAGAAGGTGTGATCATTGTCTCAGGGGCTTCTGGAAAGTTCGGTGGGGCCTGGCCACTGAGTTTGGCAGCCTGGAATCACTGACCCTCCACAGGAGCTATTTCAATAAGACGGGAGCAGAGAACGGAAATGGTGCGTGAATGGACAGGTTGGCTTATGACAGGAGCGCAGACAGTTCACCGGGGATCACAGAGGGGAGAGGAAGGGCGTGTGTGGGGAGGAGGGCAGGAAGGTGGCGAGAAGCGACGGCCTAAGCACGTGGGAGTCTTTGGCCGACTGCCGTTTCCAGAATCAGAAGCAGCGTGGGCGGTGAAGGAGGGGGAGGATCAGTGAGTGGTTAGCTGGGGAGAGGGGACGGAGGGGTGGGGCGTGGACTGTGCGAGTGCAGAAGGAGAGCCAGACAGCACTAGGACCGCTTGAGATTAGTGGTTCTGAGTTTAAGTTGGGTCCAGCAGCATGGTTGGACGTTTTCTTGGGTCACACTCAGTGGGCCAAGTGCCCACAAGGTGTAGGCAGAAAATCAGATATAGGCAGGGGTGGAATTTGGTAAGCAAATAGGCCAAAGCAGGAGGGAGGCAAAGGAATGTTTACAGTGATTGCCCAAGCAATCTAAATCGGGTTAGGAGGGAAGCGAGGACATCGGGGGTGAAGGACAGTGAACAGGTGGTAGGGCCCGTGGGTTGGAGGATCCAGGAGGGGTTGGAGGATGGCAGGCATCGGGCCCTGGAGACAGTGCCGGAAAAATAGGAAGTGGAGGTCAGAGGGTGACCCTTGAAAGTGAAAGTTGCAGGGGACCCGCAACATCCCGGGTGGCCTCTGGTGAATGCAGTGAGTGCTGACATAGGGTCAGCACTCTCTGGAAGAAAGGCAGTCAAGGGCTGAGAGAGCACAGCCCTGGACGAGTGTCTACGTGTGTGAGGAAATCACCAGGAAGGATGGGTTACAGGCGCGGGGCGGACGAGTGTTCTGGTCTCCTATCGCTGGGGTAACAAGTCACCACAAACCGGGCTGCTTAAAACAATACCATTGATGATCTTACGGTTACACAGCTTAGAAGTCGAAAACCAGGGGCGCCTGGGTGGCTCAGTCGGTTACGCATCTGACTTTGGCTCAGGTCATGATCTCATGGTGCACGGCTTTGAGCCCCATGTCCGGCTCTGTGCTGACAGCTCAGAGCCTGGAGCCTGCTTTGTGGATTCTGTCTCCCTTTCTCTCTGCCCCTCCCCTGCGCTGCTCGTACTCTCTCTCTCAAAAATAAATAAAACGTTAAAAAAAAAAAAAAAAAGAAGTCTAAAATCAGACTCAGTAGTTCTCTAGCAAAGAGGTCAGCAGGGCAGGTTTTTTTCTCAAGGCTCAAGGGCAGAACCTGAGTCTGCCTCTCCCATGTTGGCTGCGGACTCAGACCTGCCTGCCTCTCTCCCATAAGGACCCGTGACTACACTGGGCCCTTCCAGATAATGCCGCCGTCTTAAAATATTTAACTGAATCCCATCTGCAAAAGTCCCTCCTGCCCCTCATATATTTGCACGTACTAAGCATGGACACGGACAGCTTCGGGGGGTCATTATCCAGCCTACCACACCAGGCATACGTTTTTTCCTCTACGAAGACTTTCCTGATCCTGGCCTTTCCACCTACCCCGGGCTGGGTTGATAAGTATTCCTTTCGGGTCACGGTTGTACCTTCTTAGAACATTCCTGCATCAGAGGATACGCATTCTCCGAGTATTTACTGTGCTAAGTCCTGGGTTAGTCGCTGTTAATACAAACAGGACAGAACATCTTTTTTTTTTTTTTTTTAATTTTTTTTTCAACGTTTATTTATTTTTGAGAGAGAGAGAGACAGAGCATGAACGGGGGAGGGGCAGAGAGAGAGGGAGACACAGAATTGGAAACAGGCTCCAGGCTCTGAGCCGTCAGCCCAGAGCCCGACGCGGGGCTCGAACTCCCGGACCGCGAGATCGTGACCTGGCTGAAGTCGGACGCTTAACCGACTGCGCCACCCAGGCGCCCCAGGACACAACATCTTAAAAGTTCTTACCCTAGGGACGCCTGGTGGCTCAGTCAGTTAAGCGTCCGACTTCAGCTCAGGTCGTGATCTCCTGGTTCGTGAGTTCGAGCCCCGCGTCGGGCTCTGGGCTGACAGCTCAGAGCCTGGAGCCTGCTTCGGGTTCTCTGTCCCCCTCTCTCTCTGCCCCTCCCCTGCTTGCACTCTGTCTCTCTCTCTCTCTCGCAGAAATAAATAATAAGCATTAAAAAAAAATTTTTTTTTAAAGAAAAGAAAATGCTGCTCATGTTCCAAACTAGTATATTAGATATTCCTTCAAAACTCCAGGCCTACTTCTTTACAACAAATTATAGGGTCAGAGTTTCCACAGTTAGACTTTATGTAAAGGACAAACATACTTCAGACATTGAAGGAGGACTGATCACAGTTCCTCTGTTTCGGCTCAAGGACAACAACAAAATGCAAAATAACTTGAGGCTATTGGCCACATTTATCAACCATTCATCCACCTCTGATGCCAGAGAAAAGCCATCCAAAGGCCAAATTCTACTGTTTTAAAAGAGATAGAAAACACTGGTGTTTCTGTGGAGCGCCAGCCGCCTCTAAAATCAGGATGGGCCTAGGTATCTATTCTAGAGAAATTCACGTGCACACCAGCCAAGGGACATGTCCAGGTACGTTCAGTGGAGTACTCTTGGTAAAGCAAAAACGAAAGAGATTGGATTCCATCCACCTTTGGGGATGGGTAGTGACTGGATGGGGCACGTTCTAATTCTTCATCTGGGGGCTGATGACGCAAGTGTGTTTAGTTTTGGGAAACATATTAAACTCTGAGGATTTGTACACATTTCTTTTTTTTTTTTTAATGTTTATATATTTTTGAGAAAGAGAGACAGACAGAGTGTGAGCGGGGAGGGGCAGAGAGAGAGGGAGACACAGAACCCGAAGCAGGCTCCAGGCTCTTGAGCTGTCAGCACAGAGCCCGACGCGGGGCTCGAACTCGCGAACCGTGTGGTCATGACCTGAGCCGAAGTCGGACGCTTAACCAACTGAGCTACCCAGGTGCCCCTGTACACGTTTCTAATGTAAGTTACACTTCAATAGAAGGCTTTAAAAAATAAATAGGGGCGCCTGGGTGGCTCAGTCGGTTAAGCATCCAACTGTGGCTCAGGTCATGATCTCACGGTTTGTGGGTTTGAGCCCCGCGTCGGGCTCTGTGCTGACCGCTAGGAGCCTGGAGCCTGCTTCGGATTCTGTGTCTCCCTCTCTCTCTGCCCCTCCCCTGCTCGCACTCTGTGTCTCTCTCAAAAATAAATTTTTCAAAAAATTTTTTTAAAAAAAAGAAAGAAACATACATGAATGAAAGTGTAATAAATAGGGGCGCCTGGCTGGCTCAGTTGGAGCGTGCGACTCTTGATCTTGGGGTTGTGAGTTCGAGCCCTGTGTTGGGTGTAGAGCTTAATTTTAAAAAGTAAGTACTAATATTTAAAAAAGAAAGTGTAATGAGTTGTATGATGGAGGGAAGTACAGGGCACTGAGCAGACCTGAGGAGCCAGCCCTCACCCAGACCAGCTCGGGTGCGGCCACCACTGCTGTCACGCTCGGCGATTCTGGGAGCATCTGATTGCCAGAAATGTTGGCGGAGAACCTCAGGTTTGCTGACCTCTCTTATTTATGGGTTAGCGTTTTAGTAAAGAGCAGTAATTGACCAGAATCAGTACAACAGAAGCCTGAATTTTAGGCCAAGGATGTGCTACTGTGATTCCGCGGTTGTTTAAAAAAGATAAATGGTCTCTAACGCCAGGGACAAAGAAAAGTAGGGCAGGCTCGAGGAGAACCTGATAGAGAAGCGCTTCGCAAATAATTAGGGGCTAATTTTAGCCCATCAGCTTACCTATTTTTTTCATTTTTCAGTAAAGCTGAGCTCCAGAGTTGCAAAATCTGACCCTGCAGAAGAGACTTGAAAATAACACTGACGATCCGACACTGAGGGCGGGGCCCTGATGGCTTGTCCTTCGTGAAGAGCTACGGCTTTCCTCTTCCTTCTGTTTGTCATTTCTCCCATCGCCATTAGCCGACTTCTCTGGAACGTTTGCTCTTTGTAAAGTGGGCTCATAACAAACCAAGTCCCAGTCCTAGTAATGCTAAACACCACGAAGAGATGATTTCTTGTCTTTGCGTGGTATGTTCCCTTTAACGTATCCTTCATCACAATGAAGCGTTTTAATTAGGATACAGCATTGCTGACTCACTTCGCTTAGGGCCTGACGTGGAAGCATTTTCTCCTGTGTAAGACTCTTTGGTCTTACGCCCCCTTGAGCCCATAGTCCCGACTCCTAAACATTTTGACACGCATTTGTCTCTGTTGAGACTAAGAGCAAATTTTGGCTTTAATAGACAATGTTTCTGAACTTTCAAAGTCAGGTTGCATTCTGTTCCTAATATTCAAGTTGATAGCCTTCCCCTCCCCGCAGATGGCGGCCCTCTCCAAATGTGGTGGATGCTTTCGATATCTTTGTCTGAATTACTGATAAAGAACTAACCCCTGAGGATGTCCTCGAGTCGATAAGGAGTCACTGATAATCATTGTTTAGGAATTTTCAATTCGCTAATAGTAGTGTTACCAGTGTCCCAGCGTCTGGCTTAGGGGTTCATGTGACATAGGATCAACTGCCTTATTCACATCCACAGAAGCTACCTCCTTCCCCCACCCTCCACTCTCCGCCACCCACCACCATATACCCTGCCCCTTTAGCGTAAAAGGAAATAACATTGGTCTGGCATAATCCTCTTTTTACCAACCCCAGCCTTGGCACTGAAAATGTGAGGAAATAAGACCATCTTGCCTGCGTCATAGCAAGCCTCCCCGCAGCAAACCCAGGGCGGTTTCTTCTGAACGGCGTTCACGGATGGCACAGAGAGCCAGCCCCATCACCCAATGCCCGGAAACACATAGGGGGTGAGACATTTACCAGTAAAAGTGGCAGGAATGATTCAAGATCGGAGGTCGGCGGGGTCTGAGAATGACCCATCAGCCACCGTGGCGGCCCCCTGGCTCTGAACCGGCTACAGCGGAAGCCAAGCAAAGCTCCCAGTTTTTATCTAAAACAGAAATGCAGACAATCATCGGGCAAAGACAACGACCCACTCCGTAGTGAGAAGACACACGTTGGTCTGTGTTAAATTATACCTTGACCGTGCGCAGGCAGGCCCCGCGGAGGCCCGATCATTCTACTCTGCTGTAACTTGTCCTGATGATTTACTTTGTGGCTCAAATCCCTGCCTTTTTCGTGGGACTCCCGTGGGAGTTATTTTCACTCATGGAACCACCTCCTTTTCAAGAAATAAACCTCATTCTTCCTTCTCCAGTTCTGATTTGACCATAACATATGAAGGGGGGTGCTCAGGGTCAACTATCTGCTCTTAGGGGTCCTTCTCAGTGTCAGAATCACCGTTTCGCTTGTAAGCAGGGAGCCTTTAGGAACTTGTGTGTGTGTGTGTGTGTGTGTGTGTGTGTTCAGCATTAGAAAATAAATCAAGTAGGGAATAATTTTCAGGATTTAGAAATTCCTTTCTCGTGGAATCCGGAGAATTGAAATTGCCACGTTGAACGTGGCAGGTGACGGCGGGCCCTGGTCCTCCTCCTGGCTGAGAGAGCCACAGAAGGGTCAGGGCTCTGTGTCCCCTGCTTACAGTTGTGACAGCCCACAGCCTCGTTGGTGCCTCCAGACCAGTGCCAGAGGTCCCAGCCCTTAACCACTTCCTTTCCAATGACATGACACATGCCTGGGAACCAAAAGTCTCTAATCTAGAAGGTTCCCCAACTCCCAGGCCCTCTCCCCTCCCCCTTGTCCCCACGGACTACTGCCCCATTTTTCAGCTCCACCGGGTCACGGGCTTGATGGTCTCCCTGCTCTGCCTCACAGCCCTCAACTTGCCTCTGCGTCCTAACTTACCTTCCCTCGGCCCCACCTTCTCCAGAACTCACCTCCGAAAGATAGAATCAGTGACACAGAATCTCACCTTCTCACCATCTTAGCTGCTATGGGATCTAAATCACTTCCGATGGCCACAGCCAATAATTGATTGCCTCTCATGGAAGGGGATTTTTAGCACCAAGAAGAATGGCTAAATCCCACTCTGCCGGGATGTATTTATCCCTGTGTTCTTGTATGCATCCTGATCCTTGTTCATTCAGACGTACGTGTCCCCGTGTGTGCAATCACTTATTTATATACTTTTAAAGTTTATTTTATTTTGAGACAGAGAGAGAGAGAGAGAGCATGTGAGCAGGGGAGGGGCAGAGAGAGAGGGAGAGAAGAGGCTCTGCACTGTCAGCCCAGAGCCCGACTGGGGACTCGGGACCCGGGACTCAGATCGTGACCTGAGACCAAATCAAGAGTCAGATGCTTCACCGACCGAGCCACCCAGGCGCCCCCCGTAATCACTTATTTAGAAAGCGTTTGTTAAACATCTGCCATGTGCCAGGCGAGGGAGAAATAAACATTTTAATATTGCTATCCTCAAGAAGCTCACAGTCTAACAGTGGCGACAGACACATCAAGACCATCATGGCTATAAAAGAATAAGGAAATAGCAGTGATATTGAAATGCAAAGGGTATTTGGGGACCTCTGAGACAAGGTATCTCATGCAGCTAGGATGGGGTCAGGAAAGACCTTTGGACAGGGCTGGGCTAAGACCCGATCTATTGCTTGCCGTAAGGCAGATCTCGAATTAAGGCAGCAAGTGAAATCAAATTACGTCTCAGAAAATCAAATTACAGGTCCATAAAGGTTCTGCCAACATATGGATCCAATCTTCAGTAGGCAGCGTCTTGCTGCGAGGCACAATTAGATGGTATAAAGATGTTGCTTGTTGCAGTCTCTGCATCCTTGGGAAATGTTCCGACGATTCTAGGTCCACTTACTCTGCCCCTGGCTCGTTAACTATTTTCATAACAGATCTTCAGAGGGTCCAGGATGCAGGAGACCCAGCTCTTTGTAAAAGACGACCTCCGAAGTCAGAGAAGTTGAGCACAGACTCACGGAAGCTGTGCATTTGACTCTGTCGACAGTTGCATCCAGAAGCCTTCATATCTAAAAATGTCTGCAAAAAAGAAACATTAGCTCTCCGTCCGTATACGAGCCACAGTGCCGGTTTAGTGCTGCTGCTTCCCACGAACGGAGAAGGAAAAAAACGGCTTCCAGTCAAAATGAGATCAACTCACCTGACCCCCCCCCCCCCCACAAACACACACACACAAAAATCCAATTAATTTACAATAAGACAATTAAGGCAATTCCCGTGGAATGGGCTTGTTTGGGCTTGTCACTAATCCTGGATAAGGCTTGGAGGCCAGGCTGGTTTTAGATAGTGATCCAAACATTTACATGCTCGTTTGGAGTTTGGATCTTTTCGATTCGTAAGAAAGGTTCCCTTTACTTTCCTGGTGAAACGTTCTTCTGGCATTTGCCTAATTTTTGTCATTGCCAAGCCTCCAAAAGGCAGGAAGGTAATCTAATTTTTTGCAGCCCCCGTGTGTAACTCTTAGAAAAAAGAGCAAATAAGGGGCGCCTGGGTGGCGCAGTCGGTTAAGCGTCCCACTTAAGCCAGGTCACGATCACGCGGTCCGTGAGTTCGAGCCCCGCGTCAGGCTCTGGGCTGATGGCTCAGAGCCTGGAGCCTGTTTCCGACTCTGTGTCTCCCTCTCTCTCTGCCCCTCCCCCATTCATGCTCTGTCTCTCTCTATCCCAAAAATAAATAAAAGTTGAAAAAAAATTAAAAAAAAAAAGAAAAAAGAGCAAATTTAATAAACGCTTATTAATACAGGTAAAATCCCAAATTTGGGAGCTCCTGGGGAGCTCAGTGGGTTAAGCCCCCGATTTCAGCTCAGGTCATGATCTCACGGTTGGTGGGTTCCAGCCCCGCGTCCGGCTCTGGGCTGACAGCTCGGAGCCTGGAGCCTGCTTGGGATTCTGTGTCTCCCTCTCCCTCTGCCCCTCCCACCTCATGTTCTGTCGCTCCTCTCTGTCTCTCAGAATAAACAAACATTCAAAAAATAAATAAATAAAATAAAATAAAATAAAATCCCAAATTTGGAGAGAGGGCGAGTGGCTAGGAGGAAATAATCTAATCTCCGCTTGCGTAAGGCAGTGAATCGGGTACCACTGGACCGGCTCCAACCATCTCAACCCAGAACATAAGGGCAAGCACTAATCCCTGTTCAGAATGTCAATATTTCAAACTACATTTATTTGCTGGGTAAGGTCTCTGTTTATGCTTCCCTGTGTTTGCAGCTCTGTTTGTCTGCCCTTCGACATGTTTGTCCGCCCTGACCGACAGCTTAGATAGAGTGGGAATGATGCCTATTTTAGTGGTATCGTGGCACTCGAGAGAGTCCTTAAAGATGTTATTCTGAACAGAGCTCCCGGGAGACCCTAATGAGTGGCACCATCCTAAATGGGGCGAAATACCCAAAGAACAGCGTTCTCTTTGGAAGAAGAATACTGAATGACATCACTGGGGTTTGTTCAAAGCACGACGCCATCATGTAGAATACATTCCTCGGTGCTTTGCACTCCTCCACGCCCCAGTGCCTGTGTCCCCAGAGGGCCGTGTCCGGAGACATAGACACTGAAGAGCCACTATTTTGTTTCTTCCTCTGAGACCGGGCTGCGCTACGCACGTATGAGTGACCAGCGTAGGAATGGGGTGGGCATCAGGGGAATCTCCAGTTTTCTCAGGTGTGGGCCCCCTCGCTGTAAACCAGTACTAGAAAGATGGACTCGGAGGGGGGCCTGGGTGGCTCAGTTGGTTAAGTGTTTGACTTCGGCTCAGGTCATGATCTCGCGGTTCGTGGGTTCAAGCCCCGCGTCGGGCTCTGTGCTGACAGCTCAGAGACTGGAGCCTGTTTCAGATTCTGTGTCTCCCTTCCCTCTGCCTCTCCCCAGCACATGCTCTGTCTCTCAAAAGCAAATAAACATTAGAAGGAAGGAAAGGAAGGAAGAAAGAAAGATGGAATCATAGAGCTAGAGGCCCTGGGGTAGAGCCTGGAATTTATATATTTAACAAGAACCCCCAGGTAAGTCCCAGAATCATCAATTCCTATCCAACCACTTAGTTTTACAGATATCAATGATGAGACTGAACCAAGAACACGACAATGACCTGGCCAGGGTCATGCAGCCAATCTGTGTTGGAGCCTCGGCTGGGGCACAAGGACCCCCTTTTTTTGCTTCATCCCAGATGATGCTATGTCAACACTGTAATGAGCTAGTCTCCTGGAAATGACGCTTGTTGATAAGCAAGCTGGTCACCTGATCTTCAGGAAGGCAGCATTGGCACATGTCATCTGCTGTGGTTTATTCCCACATGAGTTGCTGCATAAGACAAAATACCTCCGTGGATAGCATCTGCTTCTAGGCTGTGCATAATTAAAGGTAATAAAATCCAGTCCCTCAAGTGCAGCGGGATTTGCAGGGAGAAAAAGCAGGAAAGGGAGTGAAGAAACAACCCGATGAATGCTAACAACCAAAATACCTTAACTTATTTCAATGTCTGCGTTATAATTCTTATTCTAGCAAACCCTTTTTTTTTTTTTTTTAAGTGGGAGAGGTTCTGTAAACTTTCAAAGGCAATTTTTCTCCCTACAACATTCTCAAACTCTTTGGAGAAGGTGACTGTTCATTTGTTATTGAAGATCTCTGTAATAGAACACAAATTTCAAAACGTGATTTTAGGGGTGCCCAGGGAGCTCAGTCGGTTAAGCATTTGACTCTTGACTTTGGCTCAGGTCATGATCTCGTGGTTCATGAGATCGAGCCCCACATTGGGCTCTGTGCTGGCAGTGCAGAGCCTGCTTGGGATTCTGTCTCCCTCTCTCTCTGTCCCTCCTCTGCTTGCTCTCAATCTCTCTCTCAAAATAAATAAAAATAGACTTTAAAAAAAAAAAACCCAGGATTTTATTTTATTTATTTTATTTTTTTTTAATGTTTATTTTTGAGAAAAGAGACAGAGAGAGAGAGAGAGAGAGAGAGCGCATGAGCAGGGGAGGGGCAGGCAGAGAGGAAGACTCAGAATCCAAAACAGCTCCAGGCTCCAAGTTGTTGTCGGCACAGAGCCCCAACCCATGAGATCATAACCTGAGCCAGAGTCGGATGCCTAACCAACTGAGGCGCTGTATCATTCCCCCTATATGTTCACATAATATTCCATTGTACAGATATTACCACAATCGTTTATTCATTCATCAGCTGATAACCACTTGAGTTGTTTTACAGTTTGACTCTGATAAAGAAGGTTAGTTTAAATATTCGTGTATAGGTTTTTGTGTGAAACCGCACTTCCGTTTCTCTTGGGTATATACCGAGGAGTGGAACTGCTGGGTTTTATGGCGACCTTTCGAGAACTGCGAAACCATTTTCCAGAGTGGCTACACTATTTTATCTCCCACCAACAATATACGAGGGTTCCAATTTCTCTGTACCATCACAGACACTTGCCATCGTCCTTGTTTTTGATTAGAGCCATCCTGGGCATTTTTTTTCTCATGTGCATCGGCCATTTGTGTATCTTCTTTGGAGAAACATCTATTCAAGTCATTTGCCCATTTTCAAATTGCATTATTTGTCTCTTGTTGAGTTCTAAGAGTTCTTTATGTATTCTGGACATAAGTTTCTTATCAGATATATGATTTACAAAATTTTTCTCCCACTCAATGGGTTAGCTTTCTACTTTCCTGGTGATGTCCTGGAAGACATCTACTTTCCTGGTGGTCCTTTGAAGCACAAAAGTTTTTAATTTTGATAAAGTAGAATTTATATTTGTTTCTTTTGCTGCTTATGTGTTTGTGTCATAGCTAAGAAACCACCAGCTAACCCATGCCCATAAAGATTTCCCACTTTATTCTTCCTTTTTTCTCAATTTTTTTAATGTTTATTTATTTTTGAGAGAGAGAGAGTAAGCACGAGTGGGGGAAGGGCAGAGAGGGAGACACAGAATCTGAAGCAGTCTCCAGACTCTGAGCTGTCAGCACAGAACCCAACGCGGGGCTTGAACTCATGAACCACAAGATGATGACCGGGGCGGAAGTTGGACGCTTAACCTGAGCCACCCAGGAGCCCAGATTTACCACTTTCTTCTAAAAGCTGTATAGTGTTAGATCCGTTTTGATATGATCCATTCTGTGGATGGTTTGAGGTAGGGGTCCAACTCTTTCTCTTGCACGGGAATGTCCAGTTGTCCCAGCGCCATTTGTTGAAAAGACTGTCTTCGTACTCGGGAAATCAACTGACCATAGATGTAAGGGTTTATATATGCACCCTCAGTTTTATCCATCGAGCTATCTGTCTATTCTTATGCTAATACTAATTGAAACTTTAATTATAAATCAAAAGATATTGTCCCTGCCAAAAATTAAGCTGGGGCAATAAAATATTGGAGCTCAGAAGGGTCCCTCAAACTATACTATGCACAAGGTCCTGAGAGAAATTTTGCCCTGAGGGAAGGCAGAGGGCTTCAAGTGCTGAAAGTCTCTTCTTGGACACCGTTTACATGAGGGAATCAAGCATGAGTCATCATTCTTTGGAATTGGCTGTGTTGTCCCTGCTCCACAGACTTCCTCCTTCCAGAGCTCCACTGAAAATTTCTATTCTTCTTTTGCTTCAGAACAAGCCCCGCTTGGTCCTAACTTTATTCTCTCCCTTATGCCAAGGTTCATAGTTTGAGTTTCCCTGTATATTAAAGTCTTCAGTAATCTGTAATTCATTTTTAAAAAAAATTTAATGTTTATTTATTTCTGAGAGAGAGAGAGACAGAGCATGAGTGGGGGAGGGCCAGAGAGAGAGGGAGACACGGAATCCGAAGCAGGCTCCAGGCTCTGAGCTGTCAGTACAGAGTGCAACATGGGGCTCGAACTCACGAACTGTGAGATCATGACCTGAGCTGAAGTCAGGCGCTTAACCGACTGAGCCACCCAAGCGCCCCTCATTTTTTTTTTCAACCGAGGAGCAAATGTTCTGTGCCAGATGTTGTTCTTGACCCAGGAAATAGAGCAGTAAACAAAACAGAATACCCCTCCCTTGCCTTTAAAGAACTTACATTGTAGGGGCATAAAAAAGCAAGAAAACAAATGTACGAAGCATACTTCAAATAAATAAATCAGACAAATAGATGACGTAACTCCAGATAGTGATAAATGCTCTGAAGAAAGTAAAGAGAGAGAACAGGATCTCAAGTAAAGAAGGGGTCCTATTTTACACAGGCTGGTGGAAGGGAGCCTCCCCAAGGAGGTGGTGTTTGAGCAGAGTCCTAAGGGTTGAGAAGTGAGCCACATAAAGATCTCAAAGAATGAAAGGGGACGCCAACTACCTCCATTTGGACCTCAGTCTGTACCTTCTAATTGATTAAATTCTTCTTCCCAGCTTATCTCTTAACTCAGGCAAAAGACCCTGCAGGCAAAGCACCCCTTGATGGGAACTGAAACTACCCCCTCAAGCAATGGGGACCGCCCTGAGCCAGCCAGACCCCGAGTGACTGACGCAAAGACAATAATCATCCTAACCTTTCCAGCTCATCTGCAAAAACCCACTGACCTTTGTCCCACTCTTTCCTTATAGAAACCTAGATGTATTGGGGGCACTTTGGAGACCACCTCTGAGACGCTAGTCCTCTGTCTTCCTGGCATTGGCCTCACGGAAATAAATTCCTTTCTTGTTTCACCGCCCTCCGTCTCTCTCTGCCTTTAGATCTTGTCAGGGGCAAATTGCTGAACCTGTTCGGTTTGGGACCCCCTGAGCAGGTGCTCTCGCCCCCTGGGCCCCTGTTACATGAGGAGTAATCCAGATAGAGGTGACAGGAAGTACAGGGGCTCCAGGGAGGGGACGGAGGATAGCAAGAAAGGAAATGTGGCCGGAGCAGAGCGAATGAGGGAGAAAGGGGTAGGAGGCAGAGGTCAAAGAAGCCTAAGGCAAGACCATGCAGGGCTTTGTAGATCAGGATTCGGAGTTCAGATTTTTATTCTCAATATGAAGAACACCCTTGGAGGGTTTTAAGCAAGGTAGTAGTGTGATCTGATTTACACCTTAAAAAGACCACTCTGCTAGAAGAAAACAGATGACAATCTTGGTGACCTTGAGTTGAGCATAGCTTTCTTAGTGATAGCACACAAAATCTTGATCCCTAAAAGCAAATGTTGAAAACTGGACCTCATTAAAATTAAGAATTTCTGCTCTCCAAGAAATACTACTTGGGGGTTTAAAAGGGCACAACGAGTCCAGCACAGTTTGGAAATTGCTACTGTACCCTAACAACAAGTAGAGAGCTGAACAAACTACAAAACCAACCCTCGTTATTAGGTCTGTTAAGAAGAAACAATAGGCCCCAAATGGTGTCACTTGGGCTAAGCCCCACCAAGTCTTAATACCCACCTATCCTAACTGCAGTTTCAGCCTCTCCAAAGAGTGAAATCTCAAAGCAGAGTCTGGGGCTTCCCGGTGGCACTAGGGAGGATATCGGCATGATAAGACCCCCTGCCTTCCCCTGAGGGGAGGTGGTGAGCTAATCAGAAATAATCTACTCTTAATGTCTTATTCCGTCCTCCTTCTGTCTATAGAAACCCTCCATTTTGTATAGCTCCTCAGAGCTCCCATCTACTTGCTGCGTGGGATACCCAATTCATGGATTGTTGAATAAAGTCGATTGGATCTTTAAATTTACTCAGTTAAAATTTGTTTTTTTAATTTATATATTAAAAAAAGGTTTTTTTTAGTGTCTATTTTTGAGAGAGAGAGAGAGACAGAGCATGAGTGGGGCAAGGGCAGAGACAGAGGGCGACACAGAATTCAAAGCAGGCTCCAGGTTCTGAGCTGTCAGGAAAGAGCCCAACACAAGGCTCAAACCCTCTAACCATGCGATCATGACCTGAGCCAAAGCCGGACGCTTAACCGACTGAACCACCCAGACCAAAACCTGACAAAGACATTACAATGAAAGAAATCTATAGACCAATATCTCTCGTGAACATAGATTTTAAAATCCTCAACAAAATATTAGCAAATATAATTCAACAATGCATAAAAAACATTACATGCCATGACCAAGTGGGATTTATCCTAGGTATGTAAAACTGGTTCAACATTTGAGAATCGATTAATGTAATCCATCACGTCAATAGGCTAAAGAAGAAAAATCCTGTGATCATATCAATAGATGCAAAAAAAAAAAAAAAGGCATTTGACAAAATCCAATACCCATTCATAATAAAAACTGTCCGTAAGTTAAGAATAGAGGGGAGCTTCTTCAACTTGATAAGGAACATCTACAAACAACCTACAGATAGCATCAGACTTAGGATAAAAAGCTCAAAGCTTTTCTATTAAGATCAAGAGCCAGGAAAAAAAAATGTCTCCTCTCACTACCCCTTTTAAACATTGTACTAGAAGTACTAGCTACTGCACTAAGACAAGAAAAGGAAATAAAATGTGAACCCATCGGGAAGGAAGACATTAAACTATCTTTGTTTGTATGTGGCATGATTGTCTAATGTAGAAAATCCCAAAGAATCAACCAAAGAACTCCTGGAACAAATAAGTGATTCTAGCAAGTTTGCAGGATATAAAGTGAATATACAAAAGTTGGTCGCTTTCCTATATACCAGCCATGAACAAGTGGGATTCGAAATTAAAGACACAATACCATTCACTTTAGCACCCCAACAAACGAAATACTTAGGTATAGACCTAACAAAATATGAGCAAGATCTATATAAGGAAAACTTCAAAATTAAAAAAATATATATAAGATATCAAAGAACTAAATAAGTGAAGAGATATTCCATGTTCATGGATTAGAACATTCAAGATTTAGCTCTTCCCAACTTGCTTTTCAAATTCAATGTAATCCCAATCAAAATCTGAACAAGCTATTTTGTAGACATCAACAAACAGACTCTAAAGTTTAGGCAGAGGGCAACATACCAGAAATGGCTGACACCATACTGAAGGAGAAGAACAAAATTGAAGGACTGACACTTCCCAACTTCAATACTTAGTACAGAGCTTCAGTAATCAAGACAGTGTGGTATTGATGACAAAAGAGTAGGCAAATAGATCCATAGAACAGAAGGCCCAGAAATAGACCCACATATATACACTGTATACAGTCAACTTACCTTTATAAAAAAACTTTTTTAACATTATTCATTTTTAAGAGACAGAGCACGAGTAGGGATTGTGCAGAGAGAGAGGGAGACACAAATCCGAAGTAGGCTCCAGGCTCTGAGCTGTCAGCACAGAGCTCGACAGGGGTCTCTAACCCATCAACGGTGAGATCACGACCTGAGCCGAAGTCGGACGCTCAACCGACTGAGCCACCCAGGCACCCCTATACAGTCAACTTACCTTTGACAAAGGACCCAGGGAAATACAATGGAGAATAGTCTTTTCAACAAATAGTACTGGAACTACTACACATCCACGTGCAAAGTAATGAATCCACACACAGCCCTTACACTCTTCACAAAACTTCACTCAAAATGGGTCACAGACCTAAAAGTAAAATGCAAAACTATAAAATTCCTGGAAGACGATACAGGAGAAAACCTAGATGACCGTGGGTATGGCAATGACTTTTTACATACGGAACCAAAGGCACGATCCATGAAAAAAGAATTAGTAAGCTGGTCTTCATCAAAATGAAAAACTTCTGCTCTGTATATCCAATTGGCCTTGCTTTGTCCACATGCCCAACTCCCGGCCATTGTGGGGGAGAGGACCTTTACTGAAAGCCCCACCAACCTGCAAATCTCTGACAAAATAGGTGTTGTTATGAACTGAGAAGAAAATGGGAGTCTGGGTATGCAAAACCAATGGCTGTCCAGTGTTGTGGCTGTCCACCGGCCATTGGTGAAGAAGGACACCAACATATTCCAATGTCAGCCTGAATGGACATCAGTGGCTGAAAGCATTGACTGACTGTTCATTCTGACAACCATGAAGCATGTGGAAGAAAAAAAAAAAAAAAGCCTGTGATTTACTGATGCGCAATAAACAGACTCAGGGAAAGCAGGCCATTTTAGTAGAAATGAACACGTGGTTAATCTTGATAACAAAAGTTTAAGGACTACGTTAACGACTTCGGTCATCTTTCTTCCTTGTTAGCAGATGGCAGTTGTAACGTGTGATATTCATGGAAATGTGTTCTGAGTTTGGAGCAGTGCTTACCAAATTTTAATGTCCGTATTAGTGACTTGGGGATCTTGTTAAGATGCAGATTCTGATTCGGCGTGTCTCCTGTGGGGCCTCAGACTGGGCATTTCTAACAAGCTCTGGACTGGGATTCCCCCTCCCTTGTGGATTACCATGGCCGCGATTCTCCTCTCTCATCACGCGGTCCCTCATTCAGCCACTGCACCTGTCACCAGCACTTCCAGTAGCAAGAGGCCACGAAGCTTTGGGCAATGTTTAGAAAGATTTGGTCAGGAAGAAAATTAAAACTGCCCACTCGAGTGAGTCTTGTGGATTTCATTTACACAAGTGCCATGGACTGAACGTGTCCGTCTAAAATTCATATGTAGAAATCATAACCCCTGATGGTAGGTAGTAGGAGGTGGTAACTTTGGGAGGTAATTAGGTCATGAGACTGGAGTATCGTGAGTCGAGTTAATGCCCTTAAAAAAAAGAGATCCTAGAGAGCTCTCCTGCCTCTTCTGCCATGTAAGGATACAGCAAGGAATCCTATGAACCAAGGAATCTATGAACCAGGAGGCAGACATCTCCAGACACCAGATGTGCCAGCGTCTTGATCTTAACCTTCTCAGCTTCCAGAACTTTACAGTATAAATTTATGTTGTTTGCCCAACCAAACAACAAAACAGCAACAACAACTTCTGCCTTCTGCTCCGTGAAAGACAATGTCAAGAGAAAGAGAAAACAAGCCACAGTCTGGGAGAAAGTATTTGCAAAAGATATTCTGATAGAGCACTGTTATCCAAACTATTACTCTTAAAATTCAATGATAAGAAAATGAACGACCCCACTGAAACTTGGGCCAAAGGCCTTAACAGACACATCTCTAAAAAAAAGAGATACAGATGGCAAAAAAAGCACCAGAAAAGATGCTCCGTGCCACATGTCATGAGGGAAATGCAAGTTAAAACTCTATTACACACCTATTAAAATGGCCAAAATCTAGAACACTGACACCACCAAATGCTGACAAGGATGTGGAGCAACAGGAACTCTCTCCTTCACTGCTGGTGGGAATGCAACATGGTGCGGCCACTCTGGAAGACACTGTGGGCTCTTACGAAACTAAACCTACTCTTACCGTTTACCGTATGATGCAGCAATCATGCTCCCTGGAATTTACCCAAAGGAGTTGAAAACTTACGTCCACACAAAAACGTGCACATGGATGTTTATAGCAGCTTTATTCAAAATTGCCAAAACTTAGAAGCAACCAAGATGGCCTTCAGTGGGTGGATGAGTGGATAAGTAAACTGTGGTCCATCCAGACAATGAACTACCCATTCAGTGCTAGAAAGAAATGAACCATCAAGCCATGAAAAACAGGAAGGAACCTGAAATGCATATCACTAAGTGAAAGAAGCCAGTCTGAAAAGGCTACATACTGTGTGATTCCAACTATACGACCTTCTGGAAAAGGCAGAGCTATGGAGACAGTGAAAGGTCAGTGGCAGTCAGGGGCAGGGGGAGGGGCACAGAGGATTTTAAGGGCAGTAAAACTATTCTGTATGATACTATAATGGTGGATACATGCCATTATATGCTTGTCAAAACCCACAATATGTACAACACCAGGAACGAACCCTAATGCTAACTATGGACTTTGGATGACAATGACATATAGGTTCATCACTCGTAACAGGTGTTCTACTTTAGTGGAGGATGTTGATAGTGGGGGAGGCTGTGTGGGTGTGTGGGCACAGGCGGTACATAGGAAATCTGTGTACCTTCTATTCAATTTTGCTATGAACCTGAAACAGTTCTAAAAAATAAAATATTTTTGGGGCGCCTGGGTGGCTCAGTTGGTTAAGCGTCTGACTTTGACTCAGGTCATGATCTCATGGTTCGTGAGTTCGAGCCCCGCGTCGGGCTTGCTGCTGTCAACGTGGAGCCTGCTTAGGATCCTTTGTCCCCCTCTCTCTCTGCCCCACCCCTGCTCGTTCTCTCTCTCTCTCTCTTTCTCAGAAATAAATATTTAAAAGATAAATAAATAAAATGAAATATTTTTTAGAAGGCAAGGTAGAGATAGGGAGAAAATATTCACAAACCACATATCCCCCACCCCAGAAAAGACTTATATCCACACTACGCTCGCACACACACACACACACACACACACACGACACTTCTAAACTCAACAGTCAGAAAACAAACAATCCAACGGGAAAATAGCAAATGATCTTGGACTCTTCACTGAAGCATATATGAATGGCAAAAAAGACCCCAAAAGATGTCTGGCGTCATTAGCCATTAAGGAAATGAGCCTTGAAACCACCGCGGATATCATCACACACTTTATTTTTATTTAAAAAAAATCAAAGAAACTGGATCCCTCACACAGTGGAAGCGTAAAATGGAACCACCGCCCCGGAAAACAATTTGGCAGTTTTTATAAAGTTAAAAACCTACCTACCATACAACTCTGCAGCGCCACTCATATTTAGCCAAAAAGGATAAATGAATGTTCGTAACAGCGCCAGTTAATCGTCCCCCAGAACTGAAAACAACCTAAATGTCCTTTGGTGGGTGAATGGATATACCAGCGGTGGAGAGTGCATCACAGGGAATACTACTCAGTAATAAGAAGGGATGAGCTATTGAGGCACACTCCGACATGAGTGAGTCTCAAACACATTAGGGTAAGTGGGAGAACCAGAAAGAAGACAAACTGTTTACATAATGTTCTGGAAAACCAGAGAGACGGCAAATGGATCAGTGGTTTCCAGGGGCCGGAGGAAGGTCCATCTAACTAAAATGCACAGGGGTGTATTTTGTGGGAACGGAGCTATTCCGCGCCTTAAATGTGTTGTGTCTACAGACCACGTACATATGAGTCAAAAGTCTCAGAATGCCCAACGAGGTGAGTAATGAAGTTGTTAACTGAGGGGTTGGGGCTGGCAAGTTTCAGGGGTGTAGAATTGGGAGTTCTTTTTCAGACATGTTATGTCGCAAACCATCAGATACTTGAGTAGAAACGACACGTCTGGCCCCTGGAGTCCGGGACAGAAGTCAGAAATGCAAGGGTCATTTGGGATCCATCAGCATTTTGATGGTGCTTTTGCACCATAGCCACACCGCCAACAATCACCGGATCAATGTCACCTTTGTTATTTCTACACCGGGCAAGTGCATTTTCTCCATCGGTCCCGATGCAAATGGGGATGAGACAGAAGTCGTTCCGGCCACGTCGCTCAGGACTAAATCTAGATGTATCTGGTCAAAGGCCTGTAAACAGAACCTGAAGCTTTGACCCACCAACTTTGCGAACATCAAGTTGAAGCTCAACACCAGGCCACGGCCTTGAGAGTTTGAACCACCGCGAGCTACCAAAAAAAAAAAAAAAAAGCCAGATTTGGTTGGTCCTGTGAAAGTGATTTATTGTACGCATGCATGTGTGTGTGTGTGATTCGTTAAGTATTTTCAGCAAGTTGAAAACGTATTTGAAATGCACAGAAGCTTGCAGACATAAAACGAGCACTAGATAGTAAGTAAGGGGAATACCATGCTAGATTCGGGGCTTTGCAGACAAAAAAACACGATTGCTTTGACAACCACCCCCCCCCCGACGTAAATAAAAAGCTCAAAGGAAAAGTCAGATCTCATTTGCTCTGCATGCACTTCTGTAGGAAGGAGGCTTTCAGTTTTTTGTTTTGTCTTGGAATCAGTTCCCTTATATAACACATGTCAAAATAGCTGGAAAAATGTGATGAACCGGTGCCAGCTGACATTCTTGTCCCACAAGGACAACTCCCTTCTGCCTCCTTATTTTCTTTTCATATTTTGGGCGCCGTGAGCTAGTGGGTTGGAGCTCAGGCAGGCCGCATGGCTCTGTGGGAGCGTGAACTACAGGCTTAGGGCTCCCGAGCCACGGCGGTCTCACCCAGGGTGCGGTCAGCAGGAATTTTGCCATCAGTTAGAGTCTTACCGGAGCTCACATGCGCTACAGTGTCATTAAGGACAAGGGAGAGGGGAACCGAACCACTTTTCGTAGACGTAGGGGCGACACCAAGCAAGGCCTTCCCCTCGATTTCCCGGTCACCAAAGAAGGAAAACATTGTGTATGTTCAAGAGCCTACCTTCCAGGTTTTAAACATGCAGACAGCCACATGCCGATCCCGGTTCCACCAAATGTGCTGTTTGGAGCGTTCTAGCAACCCCTCAGTTTCTCAGCAAATGCTCTCTGATGAGGCTCATACGTGTGGTTAGAAAAGTCCTTTGATAGAAAACCCTATTAGAAAGGAATACAGTCAAAACGCATGACAGTTTTTGCCACATAAGTACTCAGGAAAAAGGGTTTCCTTTTTAAGCTTTTATGTAAATTCCAGTTAGTTAACATGCAGTATAATATTAGCTTCAGGTGTACAATATAACGATTCAATGCTTCCTTATGTCACCAAGTACATGTCAGGACAAGCACACTCTTTAATCCCATCACCTATTTCACCCATCCCCCGTCCACCCAAAAAAGGTTTTGAATTGAGTTCTTTAGATGGCTGGAAAAATAATTCTAAACGGTGTTTAGAAAAAAAAAAATTACAGGAAGTAAAAGAAATAATTTCTTTAAAAAAAAAAATTTTTTTTAGGGGTGCCTGGGTGGCTCAGTGGGTTGAGCGTCCGACTTCGGCTCAGGCCATAATCTCATGGTCTGTGAGTTCAAGCCCGTGTCAGGCTCTGTACTGACAGTTCAGAGCCGGGAGCCTGCTTCGGATTCTGTGTCTCGCTCTCTCTCTGCCCCTCCCCTGCTCATGTTCTGTCTCTCTCTGTCTCTCAAAAATAAATAAATGTAAAAAAAATTTTTTTTAATTTTAAATTTTAAATTTCTCTCATAAATAAATAAATGTTAAAATTTTTTTTAATTTTTAAATTTTAAATTAAAAATTTTTTTTAACGTTTATTTATTTTTGACAGACAGAGACAGAGCATGAGCGGGGGAGGGGCAGAGGGAGAGGGAGACACAGAATCCAAAGCAGGTTCCAGGCTCCGGGCTGTCAGCACAGAGCCTGATGTGGGGCTCAAACTCAGGAACCATGAGATCATGACCTGAGCCGAAGTCAGACGCTTAACCAACTGAGCCACCCAGGTGCCCCGAGAAATAATTTCTGAAAGGCCTTAAGTTTTTAGGGTGCTAAGTAAATCTTAAGACACACCCCATTCTCTTCAAAAAAAAATTTTTTTTAATGTTTATTCGTCTCTGAGAGAGAGACAGAGCACGAGCAGGGGAGGGGCGCAGAGAGAGGGAGACACAGAATCCAAAGCAGCCTCTGAGCTGTCATCACAGAGCCCCACGTGGGGCTCTAACTCGTGAACTGAGAGACCAAGACATGAGTCAAAGTCAGACGCTTAACTGACTGAGCCACCCAGGCACCCTGACACATGCCCTCTTCTATGTCTCAGAAACTCTTTTCTTGATCACGTTAGGTTCCTTTTCTCTACCTTCAATCAATCAGTCGATCAATATTTACAGAACATTTACAATATGAGTGACACCATAATAGGAACCGGAGAGAATCTGGAAGACATGGAATGTGTGGTCCTCACATAAAGAAGTTTATAATCTATTTAGGAAGCACTAAGGTTCAAAATGGCAGCAAACAAAGTAACATATCGTCTAAGTATTATATCTATGCATTGCAGAGTCAGAATCTGAGGCAAGGGAGGTCAGTGAAAATTGGAGTCCGCAGGAAAAGCTTTATGAGTTCCATCTTTCTCCTGGGGAGGGAGGTGGGAAAGGAAGGATGTCAAGGGTGGAATCTTGAATCTCGAGCTTGGAAGACAACGGTGCCATTTTCTCACTAAGGAGGCAATTGCACAATCACGTTCAAAGGGATAAGACTAGTAGATTTATCAAATGGGGTGCCATCTACAACTGCACTGTCCACTATGGTAGCCATCAGTCACATGTACCTGTTCAAATAGAAGTTAACTAAAATCAGATAAGATTGAATGTTCAGTTCTTCAGTCCCACCACATTCAAATGCTCAATGGCCATATGCGGCTGGTGGCATCACATTGGACAGTGCAGATATCAAACATTCCCATCATTATAGAAACTTCTCTTGGACAGTGCAGGTCTACCAGGCAAGAGGCAGGATAGCCAAGCTTGAAACAACTCCCCGTGTTTCTGCAGCTGGTTTCAATATACTTTCTGTGGCCACGAGGTGTCCAAAACCCAAAAGGGATTTAATCGCTTTAGCAAATATACATTGAGGACCTACTGATACAAGGGTACGTGACACGAAAGACACAGAAGTCAATAAGGCAAAGTCCAGCAATGCCTCCCGGAGGGGAGAAAATAAGCATAAGACAAAATAAACGGTGATAAGCATCCTAAGAGAGGTACAGTTAAAGCATGTAGGAGTTCAAAGAAGGGACAGATTACTTCTATTTGAAGTTTACAAGAAAGCCTCTGAAATAAGCTTTGAGAGTTCAAATAATGAATCTTTATTTTTTTCTGATACTTATTTATTTAGAAAGAAGGAGAGAGCGCGCAAGTGGGGGAGAGGCAGAGGCAGAGAGAGAGAGAGAGACAATCTCAAGCAGGCTCAGCACTGTCAGCACAGAGCCCAAGGCGGGGCTCGATCTCACCATGAGATCCCGTCCTGAGCCAAAATCCAGAGTTGGTGCTTAACCAACTGAGCCACCCAGGCACCCCAAAAAATGAATCTGAAAAGCAGAGTGGGGTGTGGTGGAAAATCCCTGAAAACCAGGAGTCCGGAGATAATCGGTAGGCTGGGCTATGCCCTAACTGTGTGACCTTGGGTAAGTCGGGGGCTGGCCTCAGTTTCCTTAGCAACTGAGTAAGAGGGAAAAAAGAGAAATGGGTTTCCAGACGGAGGGACTGACGTCAGCAAAGGTGCAGGGGTAGGTGGGTGGGTGCCCAGGAAATGGAATAGTCTGATTAATTCGGAAGGGAGATCACAGTTCCACCACCTTATAACTTGTTCCTGAGCATTACATAATTCTAAGACAACCACCAAAACTTTGTTTGAAAAAATTAAAAGGGACACCTGGGTGGCTCAGTCGGTTGAGCATCTGACTCTCGGCTTCGGCTCAGGTTTCGGGAGTTTGAGCCCCGTGTGGGGCTTTGCGCTGGCAACGCAGAGCCTACGGGGGATTCTCTCTGCCCTTCCCCCACTTGTGCTATCTCTGCCTCTCTCAAGATAAATAAATACATTTTTTAAAGTTAAAAGCCACTGTCACAAGACTGATTCCCAGAGTTGGGCGTTTTTAGATTCCACACATAAGTGAGATACCGTATTTGTCTTTCTCTGCCTGACTCATTTCACTTAGCATCATACCTTCAAGGTCCGCCCATGTTGTTACAAATGGCAGGGTTTCCTTTCTCATAGCTGATGAGCGTTCGCATGTATGTGAATATATATGATCTATATGCCACATCTTCGTCCATTCATCTGTTGATGGACACTTGGGTTGTTTCCATATCGTGGCTATTGTGAATAATACTGCAATAAATACGGGAACTCAGATATCTCTCAAGATTCTGTTTTCATTTTCTTAGGCTATGTATCCAGAAGTGTGATTGCTAGATCAGATTGAAGTTCTACTTTAATTTTTTTTCTTCAGGAAAGTTTTTCAGGGGCGCCCAGGTAGCTCAGTCACTTGAACATCCAACTCTTGGTTTGGGCTCAGGTCATGGTCCCAGGGTCGTGAGATTGAGCCCCAAGTCAGGCTGCACGTGGAGTATGGAGTCTCCTTGGGGTCTAATCTCTCTCTTTCTCTCTCCCCCTCTGCTCCTCTCCCTTGCTTGTGCTCTTTCTCTCTCCAAAATAAAATTTAAAAAAAGAAAAGAAAAGAAAGTTTTTCAATGATAAGCAAGTTACCATGCTTTTATTTTACCTGTAGCTTCTATTACGCAGGTCTTAAAATTACCATAAACCTGGGGCGCCTGGGTGGCGCAGTCGGTTGGGCTTCCGACTTCAGCCAGGTCACGATCTCGCGGTCCGGGAGTTCGAGCCCCGCGTCGGGCTCTGTGCTGATGATGGCTCAGAGCCTGGAGCCTGTTTCCAATTCTGTGTCTCCCTCTCTCTCTGCCCCTCCCCCGTTCATGCTCTGTCTCTCTCTGTCCCAAAAATAAATAAACGTTGAAAAAAAAATTAAAAAAAAAATTACCATAAACCTGAGAAAGACACTGGTATGCTTTGTAAGGCCTTCCACGTTTTGTCCTTCATCTTATATTGAGGGTAGATGAATAGGGAAGGCTTCCTCTTCATTTTGGGCATACCAACTAGAAGTTAAAATATTTAACATAGTTGCCTTTTTCGACTTGTTTAACATGATTTGGGTCACAGAGACGTAAACCTTCTTGATTTACCCAGTTTTCATGTTATTTAGTTGTTCTGGAAGATGTCAACGTTTGCGAAGTTCACTGAGGAGCCGCCATATTCCTCTCCCCCACCCCACCCCCCGTGGCTGCGCCAGTTGACATTCCCACCAACAGTGCGCGGGGATTCCTTTCCTACACAGCCTCACCACCACTTACCTCTTGCCTCCTTGATGATAGCGATCTCAACAGGCAAAAGGTGACATCTCACTGTGGTTCCGATTTGCATTTCTTTGAAGATGGGCAACGTCAAACACCTGTTGTTCATGCACCTGTTGGCCATCTGCACGTCTTCTTTGAGAAAATGTCTGTTCCGCTCCTCTGCCCATTTTTTCATTGTGTTGTTTGGGTTTTTTGATTGTTTGTTTGCTATTGGGTTGTATGAGTTTTCTATAAATGTCGGATATAAAATGTGCAAATATTTTCTCCCATCCCATAGATTGTCTTTTCATTGCTGCTTGTTTCTTTTGATGTGCAGAAGCTTTTTAGTTTGCTATGGTCCTACTTATTAATTTGGGCTCTTATTTGCGCTTTTGGTGTCATATCCAAAAAATCATTGCCAAGACCAATGTCACGGAGATTCCGTCCCCCCCCCCCCCCATGTTTTCTGCTAGGAATTTTATAGTATTGGATCTTATGTTTAAGTCTTTAATCCATTCTGAGTTAATTTTTGAGAGTAGTGTAAGATAGGGGCCCAATTTCATTCATCAGCAAGTTTTATCCAGTTTTTCCAATAGCATTTATTTTATTTTTTATTCTTTTTGATGGGGGAAGGGGCAAAAAGAGAGGGATAGAGAATCTTTTTTAAAGTTTCTTTATTTACCTTGAAGAGAGAGAGAGAGAGAGAGAGAGAGCAAGTGTGGGGGAGAAGCAGAGTGAGAGAGAGTCCCAAGCAGGCTCCATGTTGTCAGTGCAGAACTCAACATGGGGCTTGAACGCATGACCCGTGAGATCATGACCTGAGCCGAAACCAAAAGCCCGATGTTTAACCGACTGAGCCACCCAGGTGCCCCTCCAAACCATTTGTTGGAAAGACTATGCTTTCCCCCATTGAGTGTGCTTCGCTGCCTTGCTGAAAACTAGTTGACCAGATACGCATGGATCTAGTTCTGAGCTTTTGATTCTGTTGCATTGGTTCATGTGTCTATTTTTTGCCAGTACCATACTGTTTGGATTACCATAGCTTTGTAGTACGGTTTGAAATCAGAAGGTGGGATACCTACAGCTTTGTTCTTTCTCAGGATTGCTTTGTCCATTCAGAGTCTTCTGTGGTTTCATTTGGTGATGTTTTGACCATTTAGATCATACATGAGAAGCAAGGCAGAAAAAAAAGGAAGCAATTGTATCTGCATGTAACCGTGGCTTTAAGTGGAGCTGGAGAATGACTCGACTAACTTGGTCTCCTTTGGGAAAAGGCTGTCATTTATCAAAAATATGAGTGAGACCTACCCTTTAGGAAACAATAAATACAATTACAGGACATTTCGGAGGGCGGGGAAAAGCGAGTCAAAGTCTGGAGCTGAGAAATCACTATTAAATGGGCTGTTGAAGGGTAAAGCTGACATGAAAAGAACAAAGGCAAGAACACGGTCATTAAAGTAAAATGTGGATCGTATGAGGAATGTGGAGTCTGTTGTTAAGAGGCAGACCGAAAATAGTGCGTAAGTGGAATACCAGCTCAGCAGGTTTGTAGATCTCTATCTCGACGATGAATATGAATATAGAGAGAGAAATATTTCTGTTTTGCAGCTGTACCAAAGCATCTGTCAGTCGTTCCATTATTACTTTCTTCTACATATATTTTTATATCCACGCAGGAAGATTAGCGTAGGTAAAAATACATGCTCTGTGTGTCTGAGTGCACTAAGTATTCGTTTAATGGTTAAAAGGAAAAGTTCCTAGAAATTGTTTTTCTTGTTTTATACACTTCTTTTTTTTAAATGTTTATTTATTTATTTTTGAGAGAGAGAGAGAAAGAGAGAGAGAGAGTCTCAAGCCATTAGCACAGAGCCCAATTCAGGGCTGGAACTCACAAACCGTGAGATCATGACCGGAGCCAAGATCACTAGTCAGATGCTTAACCGACGACGGAGGCCCCCAGGCACCCCTAGAAATTGTTTTTCTAACTCCACAGCTCCCTGCTGGCTAAGAGCCCATTCTCATTCCCTTGTTTTTCATCTAAAAACCTGAAAATAGCGTCCAATGTAAATCAAGGGAAGAGATTTAGCTGTTATAAATAAGGATATTATATGATCATCTACCCAATCAAGTCTTTAAAATAGATTGAAGTGCTACCCTGTCCAAGAGGTATAGAATTTGCCTTAAAAATAAATGTGAGCTGTATATTAAGAAATATGAGTGAAATCCATACCCATATTTGTGCAGGAGCCCTTAAATCCATACCTATGGCAGGCTCCTTCACCGGCCTGTTGCTGCAAGATCACTGTCATTACTATGTGAAATTAA
The DNA here is from genome assembly GCF_018350175.1 of Felis catus. NCBI lineage: Eukaryota > Metazoa > Chordata > Mammalia > Carnivora > Felidae > Felis > Felis catus. Next base: position 3,142,195 of record NC_058384.1, read on the forward strand.
CCTGGTAAGATGAATTGCGAGGCTACGTGAATGGAACTGGCTTTCATTCAACAAAATCCATGATTCCACTGCATGTTGTTTTTGTCTTTTGCTTGATTTTCTCCTTCCAAAAGATAGATCATGTCAAAGTCAAGACTGCTCTGAGAACTCACACATCAAGTGGGGGCTCCAGTTTTTTCATCAAATTACTAAGACATATTTTAAAGAAAATTATCCATGTTATTTACCTTCTCAACTTGGTTGGCACGAAGTCACTCGCGATATTCTTTTTCATAGTGCAGTGATTTGTGATTCTGTATTGTGGCTCTATCCTCTTCATGTTCCTAAAATTGTTTATTTGTGCCTTTTTGTCCCATCAGTCTTGTGAAAGGCTGTGTATTCATGGTAGATTTTTTTTCTAATAACTAACTTTTGGTTGTATTTATTTCCTCTATTATGACTTTGTTTTCTATTTCAGCCTTTTTTAAAAAATCTTTTTCAATGTTTATTTATTTTGAGAGAGAGAGAGAGAGAGACAGAGCATGAGTGGGGTAGGGGAAGAGAGAGAGGGAAACACAGAATCCGAAGCAGGCTCCAGGGTCTGACCTGTCAGCACAGAGCCTGTTGGGCTCGAACTCACGAACTGTGAGATCGTGACCTGAGCTGAAATCAGACACTCAGCCAACTGAGCCACCCAGGCGCCCCTTCAGCCTTTTTATCAATGCTTTCTGTGATGAGTCAAATGTGCACACTTCTCCCCAAATAAGATATTGAAGCTAATCTCCCGTACCTCGTACGGTGACTTTATTTGGAAATAGGGACACTGTAGATGTGATTAGTTGCGTTGTCATGAGGTGAAACTGATGTAGGATGGGCCGCTAATCCAACATGACTGGTGTCCTTCCACTAAAGAAATTTGGATGGAGGGAAGAAGACGTAGTGGAGACGCACGGGGAGAACACCCGGTGAAGAGAATTGTCTACAAGGCAAGGAATGCCTGAGGCTACTAGAAGCATGGAGGGGGGCCGCTTCAGTTCCTTCCACCACACCTTCAGAGGGCCCTGCCTATACCAGACTTCTGGTCTCCACAACTGCAAGACAATATATTTCTGTTGTTTAGGCCACCCATTTGGTGGTCCTTTGTTATGGCGGCCCTAGGAAACTAATGTACCTTCCTTCTCCACTCTTTAATTTCTTCCTCTATGATTTTTCTTTTTTAAAAATTTTTAAAAATATTTATTTATTCTTGAGACAGAGAGAGACAGAGTGTGAGTGGGGGAGGGCCGGGCAAGACAAGGAGACACAGAATCTGAAGTAGGCTCCAGGCTCTGAGCTGTCAGCACAGAGCCCAATGCAGGACTCGAACCCACAAACCGTGAGATCATGACCTGAGCCAAAGTTGGACACTTAGCCAACTGAGCCACCCAAGCAACCCTCTTCCTCTATGATTTTTTTACTTTCTATGTTGGATGGTTAATTTGTTTATTTTCAATCTTGTTTCCTTTTAAAAAAAATTTTTTTATGTTGACTTATTCTTAAAAGCGAGAAAGAGTGTAACACAGGAGGCGCAGAGAAAGAGTGAGACACAGAATCCCAAAGAAAGCTCCAATCTCTGAGCTGTCAGCACAGAGCCCAATGCAGGGCTCGAACTCACGAAACATGAGATGATGACTTGAGCTGAAGTTGCATGCCCAACCGACTGAGCCACCCAGGCACCCCTCAATCTTGTTTTCTTAATAAATACATGAAAGATGGGGCGCCTGGGTGGCTCAGTCGGTTGAGTGTCTGGTTTTGGCTCAGGTCATGATCTCGCAGTCCATGAGTTGAAGCCCCACGTCGGGCTCTGTGCTGACAGCTCGGAGCCTGGAGCCTGCTTCGGATTCTGTGTCTCCTCCTCTCTCTCTGCCCTTCCCCTGCTCATACTCTCTCTGTCTCTCTCTATCTCTCAAGAATAAATAAACTTAAAAAAAATTAATAAATACATGAAAGAATAAACATTTACCACTAGGTAGTGTGTGATTCCTTTGTGTAATTTTCATTGTGATTTTCTTTTTTATCTCGAGTTATTTGGTTGTAAATGTTTAAATTTCGAAACATGCAGAGATTTAAAAAAAAAAAATATTGACGTCTATTTATTTTTGAGAGACAGAGAGAGAGAGAACAAGCTGGGGAAAAGCAGAGAGAGGGAGACAGAATCCAAAGCAGGCCCCAGGCTCTGAGGTGTCAGCACAGAGCCTGATGCGGGGCTCGAACCCACAAACTGTGAGATCATGACCTGTGCCAAAGTCGGACACTTGATTGACTGAGCCACCCAGGGGCCCCAACATGCAGAGATTTAAATTATATTCTTAGTGTCCATTGAAGTCTAATCAGATTATGGCCTGTAAGATACTGATTTCTTAAAACTTTGTTGAGACTACTTTTTAAATCTAGTACGTGATAAATCTCTTTTGTAAAAGTTCCAGAGATAATTTAAAAGAACATACTGTATACATTCTTCATTTGCTTGGTTCAGAGTATTATATGTACTTAACATATGCATTTGGATCACATTTTAAAATCTTATGTTCAAATATTCTAGGTAGTTGCTAATTTTTTTTGTATCTACTAAGAGCTATCAAAAGTCTGTTAACTCTGTTAAATCTTTTATCATTATAATGGATTGGTAAATTTCTCCGTAATATGATCATTTTCTTCTTTATATAGTTTGAAGTGTCCACAGATTTAGGACCACATGTTACGAAGCACGTTATGTTAATATATAGTGTCCCTTTTTGTCTCTATTAATTTTTTATGATTTTAAATCTTATTGCATCTGATATTAAGACACCCATGTAAGCTTTTTTTGTTGTTGTTAATTATTTTTACCATGAGGGCCACCAGGCTGGCTCGGTTGGTAGCTCACATGACTCTTGGTCTCAGATCTGTGAGCTCAAGCCCCACATTAGATACAGAGATTACTTAAAAATAAAATCTTACGGGCACCTGGGTGGCTCAGTCCGTTAAGAGTCTGACTTCGGCTCAGGTCATGATCTCATGCTTTGTGGGTTCGAGCCCCACATTGGGTTCTGTGCTGACAGCTCAGAGCCTGGAGTCTGCTTCAGATTCTATGCCTCCCTTTCTGTCTCTATCCCACTCACAGTCTCTCTCTCTCTCTCTCTCTCTCTCAAAAATAAACATTAAAAAAGTTTTTAAATAAACTCTTAAAAATATATTTTTTTATGTGAATCATTTTCTATTCCTTCCTTTTTTATTTTTCCATATCGTTTTGTTTTTGGTATGTCTCTTGTATGCAGTATATAACTGATTTTGGTTTTTTATTTATTCTAATAATCTCCTTTTTTAAAATCAATTTTTATCATTCATGGTTGCAAATGTTAATGATAATATTTGAACTTCTTTTTAGCTCTTTTTTTAATTTTATGTTTGCCATCATCTGTTTCCCCTCTCCCCACTTTTCCTGCCTTTTCTTGCATTAAAAACACCTTCTATATTCCCTTCTTCCTTTTCTGCTGACTTTCAGACATGATATTTTATGTATTTTAGTGGCCACCCGTAATGGTTATTTTCTAAACTATTTTCTAAAAACAATTCAGAAACTATTTTTCTAAAAACATCTAAAATTATTCCGTATTTTTATCCTTCTTCCTGACACGTCACTGATCTTAGCATATATTAACTTCCCATTGAATAATTCTCATCTCTTCCCATCCGTTGTGTCCCATAGTTTTTTTTTTTTTTTTTTTTTTTGTCTAGAGTTCTGTCTAGAGTTCATCTCACTCTCTTTTTTAAAGATTTTATTTTTAAATAATCTCTACACCCAGTGTAGGGCTTGAACTCAGCACCCCGAGATCAAGAGCCACATGCTCCACCAAGGGAGCCAGCCGGGCACCCCCAGAGTTCTTCCTTTAATAGATGCAAAAATGGTGAGGTTTGTGTGACAATGAAATTCACTAACCTATTTTATCAATTTCTGCGTTATCATCTCAACCTCTGTTTCCTTTTGTTTCTGCCAAAATACATCCCCGCTAACAATTTTCAGGAGGGTCTGGGAGTTGAAATACTTTAATCACTGTATTTTTGAAACTGTCTTAACCGCTTCTCACTGTCGAATAATAATTTAAAGAGGTAGGAGATTTTAGGGTTCTCAGCTCCTTCCCTCGGTACCACAAAGACATTGCTTCCTTGTCCCCTGGCATCAATTTCTGCCCATGAGAAATTAGCTGTTGGTCTAATTCTCATTCCTGGGAGGGCGAGACGTTTTTTTCTCGCATGGCTTTTAAGTTTTCTATGTATTTTTTTTTTTTAAGATTTTATTTTTAGATAACTCTACACCCAAAGCGGGGTTTGAACTCACAACCTCAAGATCAAGAGTCACGTGCTCTATGGACCGAGGCAGCCAGGCGCCCCTAAGTTTTCCGTGTATCTTTGATGTCACGTGGTCCCACTGAGCTGTGAGGATTCCCGTGTATCCCCCTTGGCACTCCCTACGACCCTTCTACCTCGGACCTCGGATGGTTAACTGTGGCAAATCCAGAGCTGGTGCCTCTGGGGAACTGCTGCCCCACCTCAGCTCCCTCCCCACTGTCCCCCTCGTGGACTCACGCTGGGACCCATCACCCCATCTTCTCTGACTCTTCTCTCCTCCTCAAGGTTTCATCTCCTGTCTCTGTCCCGTTTCCTGGGGGAGGGACCCTTTCCAATTCACTAATTTTCTCTTGAACTCCTTCCCACCTAGAGCTTAGCTTACCTGTTGGATGCTTTTTTTTAACCGCTCCACGTTTCATTTCCAAGGTTTCTAAGTTGCGCTTTTCAGTACCCAGGCGTTCTGACTCTTAGGCTGGCGTTTTTCTCATCGCGTCTCGCTCTTTTTTAATTGGCAGCTATTCCTTCGTGTGTCTCTGAACAGTCTAAGCATTTTAGACCTTTTCCCGGGTAGCTCCATAAAATTAGTCTCAACGGGAATTAATTTGTGTTCTCGTTTTGTTTTGCTGGCTGTCTGTCTCAGCAGCAGATTTGGGTCGAGGAGATCATTTCGAGACGAGGCTTGCGTTCCCCGTGTCTGTCTGTTTCTCGTCTCCCTTCTACCCCCATTGCTTTCCCCTCCCTGTCTAGTGGTTTTTTTTTTTTTTTTTTTTTGATTGCTTTCAGTCTGTACTTGGCTCCCTGGACCCCAATTCAGACCAGTCTACTAAAGGAGCTGCCGAGATCCAGCCCACAGTCATACTGAGGACAGCACAGATCCAGGCCGGGCCAGGCAATGGACTACTCCCTTTCCTAGTCACATCGCAGGGTTGTTTCTGTGTCTTCTCTCTCCCCTAAGTCCACAGTTTGCTGAAAACTGTAGGCCAGGCAGATATAGCTTCTATTTCAGCCTTGTTTCATGAGTAGGAGGAACCTGCCTCTGCCTCTGGCTTCAAGCAGGGAGCCTGGCTTCAGTCTCCCATCTCGGCATGGAACTCTTTTATTTTAATTTACTCCGGAGAAGCCAAATTCTGGCTAATCTTGCCTGGTTCCGGACCTAGAGCCCAGTAAGCTTGTGGGTTTCACTCAGCTCACAGCTTTGGGTTTCTGTCCCCGTTCTGGGCCACAGAAGTGTTTATTTAGTTTTTAAGCTTGATACACTTCATTTGTCACTGCTATGTGTTTGGAGAAAAAACATGTCAAAGAACAAACTCTCAGAAGTGTCTGGACTAGGTATGTATCTGACTTTAGTCGGTTGATGACCCTGCAAGGCATTCAGTTCAACCTTTGGTTCACTTTTTGGCAAGAACAGGATTTAGTCAGTGACCACACGTCACGACTGAAATAATGTCAGACGCCCAGTTCTTTAAATGATTGTATCATAACACCTGAGTATCTAATAATTAGCTTATTTACCAACTGATCTAATTCAACTGTCATGATATTGAAAATAATCCAACTTTCTACCTCCCTGTTAATTTCCTTATCTACAGATTCATGGAATAGCGAGCATTTTCTAAATTTTTAAATTTAATTTAATTTAATTTAATTTTTTTAAGCTTTATTTATTTTTGAGAGAGAGAGAGAGAGAGAGAGAGAGCATGAGTAGGGGAGGAGCAGAGAGAGGGAGACACAGAATCCAAAGCAGGCTCCAGGCTCCAGGCTGTCAGCACAGAGCCCGATGCAGGGCTCGAACTCACGAACCTCGAGATCATGACCTGAGCCGAAGTCAGACGCCCAACCGACTGAGCCACCCAGGCGCCCTGCGAGCATTTTTTTTTAAATGAAAAAGCAAGATGGGGAAAATGTCAACACTTAGCCCTTGAATTCTGGAATCTTCTAATGATTATTTTTACTAAGTAAATAAACCCAGGAGTAAATGAAATGTGGTTTACTGCTTATGCTTCCTGGAATTTCTTACAGCCAAGTCAGAGTTGGAAGAAATTCTTCATATGACCACACTGAATTTTTTTTCCCCTCAGTCTGCCTCCAATTTGTGAAGGTTAGTGACTAAAAGGCTAAGACTTTAGAGAGTCCTGTGGCAAAGGTAAAACTCACTTGAAAGGAAGTTCAGACACTCAGCTGGTTTCTTTGAAGAGAATTCAGTTTCATGGGAAATGTTCTGGAACTCTCCTGATGGGACCAGAAAGAACAGAGAAGGCCGGTTCCCCCTTCATTCTGTTACAAATGGGGTCACACCACCAGGGGCGTCTTTCCAAGAAAAAGAAAAAACAAAACAAAACACAATTTGTAGTGTTTGTTCAGGCCACGGTGTGTGCACTCCCACCATAGTTGACTCTGGACTAACCACTCTGTTACCGCCCAGTGCAGAACCCGGAGACGCCCACAGTAGGGTTTCTGGCCGGGGCGGGACAAGTTCAGCACTCCACCAGCACAAGCCAGTGCTTTCCGGGCCTCCCCTGGACCCCTCAGCTGCACTCAGCACCAGTGTCGAAAGTCGCCCCATGCCTTCCACCAGCCACCCCTCCTCTCCTCTCCTGCTCGGGCGTGCCCCACCACCCTGCCCGCTTTTCCTCCTCCCTTCCACCTCTGCCATCAGATTGCTCTCCCCTCCTTGGGGGCCTGTTTCCCTGCTCTCTCTACACTCTCCCCCGGGGCGATCTCACCCACTACCACAACTTTAACTGTCACCGAAATGCTGTTACCTCCCATATTTTTATCTCCAGCCCAGACCTTCTTTCTGAGCTCCAGGCTTGCATCCCCAGCTGCCTACTCAGATATCTCAGAGGCGGCTCACACTTAACTTGTCCAGAACTGAGCTCGGGGTTCTCCTCCTCCTTCTTCCTTATCTAAAGAAATGGAACTACCATCTGTCCGTTTGCTAAAGTCACAAACCCAGGAGTCCTCTCTGCAAACTCCCTCCTCGTTGCTCCTGAGAGCTAACCCATTACCAAATGCCACTGATTCCACTTTCCATGCATTTCACACATCTGCCCATGTCTCTCCAGCTCCCAGCCCCCGCCGTCTCTCGAATGGGACTCCGCAACATGTTCTTCTCTCCCCGCAGTGGCCAAGGAGGTCTTTTCAACACACTTCAGAACCGTCGCCGGCCTCTGGTTGCGTTTAATAGAAAATGAAACATCCTCGCGTGGCCTACAAGGACGTGCGCGATCAGATTTTGGTTTAATTCTTTTTTTTTTTTTTTTAATTTTTTTTTCAACATTTATTTATTTTTGGGACAGAGAGAGACAGAGCATGAACGGGGGAGGGGCAGAGGGAGAGGGAGACACAGAATCGGAAACAGGCTCCAGGCTCTGAGCCATCAGCCCAGAGCCCGACGCGGGGCTCGAACTCCCGGACCGCGAGATCGTGACCTGGCTGAAGTCGGACGCCCAACCGACTGCGCCACCCAGGCGCCCCCGGTTTAATTCTTTAACTTCGTTCCTGCCCACGTTCCTCTTCATGGACTGCACCTGGCCACACAGGTTGTTTTAAATTCTTCACACAAACCCTTTCTCGTCTCAGATCCTTTTAATCCTAATTTTTTAATTTAATTTTTTAAAAAATTTTTATCGGTTTTGGAGAGAGGGAGAGAGAAAGTGTGCATGTGTGGGAGATGGGCAGAGAGAGGGAGAGGGAGAGGGAGAGAGAGAGAGAGAGAGAGAGAAAGAGAGAGAGAATCCCAAGCAGGCTCCACGCTCAGCACACGGCCTGATGCGGGGCTCGATCCCACAACCCTGGGATCACGACCTGAGCTGAAATCAGGAGTCGGATGCTCAACTGACTGACCCACCCGGGCATCCCTCAGATCCTTGTAATTCTAAGCATCGATCTGATCATGCTAATTTCACTCCTGTCTTTCCCCATCAGGACCACGTCTGCTCACTGTATACCCAAGGCCCAGCCCATAGTACTCAATGAATAACTATTGAAAGAAGTAGTAAATCAATGAATGAGTGAAACATCAGATTTTCAGACACACCTTTTTGGGTTATACATCGGGGCGTGGATAAAGGGGAGATCAGAGTGGCCGTGGGCATGAAGCTCTTAGCCTGCTGTGACCGGACAAGAATTCACAGCTGCTTTGATGGCCTTGCTCTCAGGCCAGTGTGCAGTTAGAACAGGGAAGCTGGGAAACAACCATGGAAAGGATGACCTTCCCTGCGTGCGATTCAAATTCAAGACAAACGACCAAGCGATAGAGCCACCAAGCCGCTTTCCTTTCATGAGGACAGGTGCCGGAGGAGGAGGGCGAGCGTGGGGGTGGACCAGCTGCTCCGAGTTCGGAGTGGCTTCTGCCATTTAACTGATGTGCGAACGCGAGTGGACCCCCCCCACCCCCGCCGGCCCCTCGTTGCTCTCGTGTGTAACACAGGAACACTACCATCACATACTTCTTGGGGTACTTGCGAGAGGATGGATGGGGAACACATTCTACCACCAAATCCGCTCTGCCTTTAACTCGCTTAATTTCTCAGAGCCCCAGGACTCTCGTTGTAAAACAATGGGTTTCTACTTAACTTCTTGTCTGAGACCCTTTGGGTGTGAAGACTCTGTTTTATTCTCAATAATTTTAGTGTTCTCAAGGCTACCCCTGCTCTCAGTGGATGTGTGAGGCACGCTGCACTGTGCGGGCCCTGGGGGTGCCCTGCGGTAGGAACGGGCTGTATCTGCACCCCCCACCTCCCACCCCGTAAGCGGACTGTCTGGCCCACCCAGTACACCACGGTCTAGAATCAACTTTAAAGAAATGTTTTGAAAGTACCCTTTTTTTTTTTGCTTCCTTTTCAAGAGTGATACGTGCTAGCAAACACACTCCATAATGGAGCCCTAAGGGTAGGGCTGTAGCTGTCCCTTATTTTCCTCTGTTTAAAATTTGCTTATTCATTGCAATGTGTTTTATTGTGTGGAGCAGTTTTAGGTTCACAGCAGAACTGAGCAATAGGTACGGATTTCTCAGGGCGCCTGGCTGGCTCAGTCCACAGAGCGTGTGACCCGACCCTTTGGGGGTCATGAGTTTGAGCCCCACATTGGGCATAGAGCCCACCTAAAAAAAATAAAAAGGTACAGATTTCCCATGTACCCTCTGCTCCCCCCCCCACGCACGGTCTCCCCCATTGTCAACATCCCCCACTAGAGTAGAACACTTGTCACCATTGATAAACCTACATAGACACATCATTGTCACCTAAAGTCCATAGTTTACATGAGGGTTCACTCTTGATGTTGTGCATCCTGAGGGTTTTGACAAGTGTGTAATGACATGTATCCACCATTATAGTGTCGGACAGAATAGTGTTACTGCCCTTAAAGTCCCCTGTGCCCCTCCCCCAGCCCCTGGCCGCCACCGATCTTTTACAGTCTCCATAGCTCTGCCTTTTTCAGAGAGAAAGAGCTCACGAGAGCGGGATAGGGGCAGAGAGAGAGGGGGACAGAGGACCCAAAGCGGGCTCTGCGCTCATAGCAGCAAGCCCACTGTGGGGCATGAACCCTCAAACCACGAGATCATGACCTGAGCCAAGGTCAGACGCTTAACCGACTGAGCCACGCAGGCGCCCCCAGCTAGAGGATATCTTGGTTGCTCCCAGTTTGGGCGTGTGTGTATAAACTCCGGTACACATTTGTGTGGATGTTTTGTGTGGACATACGTTTTCAACTCCTGTGGGTAAATACCAGGGAGCGTGATTGCTGCATCATATGGGAAGAATATGTTTAGCTTTAAAAGACGCTGCCAAACGGTCTTCCCAAGTAGCGGTACCATTTTGCATCCCCGCCAGCAACGAATGAGACAGCGTATTGGTCCCACATCCTCCCCCGAACTTGGCATTATTGGTGATCTGGATTTCGGCCATTCTAATAGATGGGCAGTGGCGTCACTGTCTTAATTTTCATTTCCCTGATGACATAGGATGTGGAGCATCTTTTCATCTGCTTACTTGCCATGTGTCTCTCATCTTCAGTGAGATGTCTGTTAAGGGCTTTGGTCCGTTGTTTAATCCAATTGTTCAGTTTCTTATTGTTGAGTGTTAGCCTTTTTTGCATTTTTGCTTTCTTTTCCCCCTGCTTTTTTTTTTTTTTTTTTTTTTTGGCGACTCCATCGGAACTCGAACCCAGGACTCACTTTTATTTTTATCCAAATGATGTTTTCACATGATTTGGAGGGGCAAAGTGATCTATAAGGTATGAAAATCGGCATTTTGCTGAATCTACCTTTGTTTCCTATGCCCCAGTGGCAACGTTTTCGATGGATTCTTCCGGCAATTCCTTCCATGTTTCTAAAAAGGAGTCTGGGAGCGCCTGGGTGGCTCAGTCAGTTGAACCTCCAACTTTGGCTCAGCTTATCATCTCCTGGTTAGTGAGTTCGAGCCCCGAGTCAGGCTCTGTGCTGACAGCTCCCAGCCTGGGGCCTGCTTTGCCTTGTGTCTCCCTCTCTTTCTGCCCCTCCCCTACTCGTGCTCTATCTCTCTCTCTCAAAAAATAAATAAATATTGGGGTGCCTGTGTGGCTCAGTCAGTTAAGTGCCCAACTTCAGTTCAGGTCATGATCTCACTGTGTGTGAGTTTGGGCCCCACATCAGACTCTGGGCCGACAGCTCGGAGCCTGGAGCCTGCTTCGGATTCTGTGTCTCCTCTCTCTGCCGCTCTCCTGCTCATGCTCTGTCTCTCTCGCTCTTAAAAATAAACATAAAAAAATGTTTTTAGTAAAAAAAATAAATATTAAAACAAATTTTTAAAAAAATTGAGGCTCATCTCGCTACTTTGTGATTTGTCAGTTTCAGATCTTCTCTAGTAGGTCCCCACCTTGGAGGACAAGGATTTGGCACTATGTCCCCAACCCAGTCCTCCACCATCACTCACATCCGTTTCCTCCTTAATCCCCATTCTGCAATGTAGTTAAAATATAATCTTGGTTAAATATTCAGTGTTATTGTGACTATATTATTATATTTTGACTCTGTGGCGTGATTAATGGCTAAGCCACGTGGTCCACTATGGTGACCGTGTCTGTTGTGATCACTCTGTTTTCCATGGAATTGATAATAGTCTTATTTGGTTTTTAAGTTTGTTTCCTTTTTTTTTTTTTTTTATGCCCTTATAACCGAATCATCTCCAAATTCTTCCTTAGTTGTGCAGACGTCTTCCCAATAGAGTTCATCACATTGGGCCCTCCATTAATTTCATCTTTGTGAGGAAGCCTTTCCTGGAAACTTCTGACCCACTTCAATCTGGGTTGGCTACTCTGCCAGCTTTCATCTTGGCCTCTCCCCCTTCCCTCTTCCGGAGGATTCCCTGAGCTTCTTCCAGCTTGGATCTTCTGTTTCGGGGATCCCATGTCTTTCTCTTTGGGTTTATTTTCCTTTTTGGTGAAGAAAAATTGGGGAGCGCTTACATGTCTGAAAATGTCTTTAACCTGCCTTCACACTTAACTGAGGATGTGTCTAGGTATAAAATTCCAGGTTTTCGGTTATTCTCCCTCAGAATTTGGAAGACGTTGTTCCGTTGTATTCTGGCTTCTGGTGACACTGTTGAGAAGGGAGGGCTGCTCTGATTCCTGCCTCTTTGTGTCTTACCCTTTGTTTTCCTCTTGTGGAGTCTTTTCCTTGTCTCGGGTCTTCTGAGATTTTGTGCGGCTGTGCCTTGATGTGAGCATGTGGTAGGCACTCAGTGGGCTTTTCTTATTTGTAACTCATAACCGTATGTTCTGGAAAATCTCCCTGAGTGTGCCTGTCTGTCTTTCTTTCTTTCATACAATCCTGTTCATATTTCCTGGGTTTAATATCTTCCCTTATCACTCTGAGGATACTAATTACAGCTGATCTTTTGAAATAGTCTTCTCCTTCCATCTCTGTTTCATCCAAATTGCTTTTCCTGTTTGTGTTCTGTCTTTCATATTAGAGGTTTTCCTCAAGTGTCTGGAGACTTCTGGATGTCCGCTTATGTTTAAGAAAACAGATTGGAATCTCTATCTGCTCACGAGGCTTGCGAACGATGGGTCTCGCTGCAGAGCCACGTGGCCAGGCCACGTCATTAGGGGACACGGCCCTGCCCCACTCCTATTGGCATCATTAGATCTTTCCTCAAGGGCTGGACAGATTCTCCAGAAAAGACTTTCAATTTTCTGCTTAGGTGGAAGGCCTAAGCCTAAGCCTGCACACCAGGAGCTGATTAATGGAAGAGGTGTTACGTGGACCAGCATCCAGTGAGCAAATTTCACTTAAGATCTCTGGTTTTAGTGTGGTACCCCCCCATCCTGAACTATGTCTGGTGTTCCCTAGTCCAGAAAACATTTTCTTGGGCGGGAGAGGTAACATGGATATCAAATCACTTTTTTAAAAAGATAAAAAAAGAAAAAAACAGGGGCACCTGGGTGGCTCAGTCAGTTAAGTGGCTGACTTCAGCCCAAGGCATGATCTCACAGTTCATGGGTTTGAGGCCCGCAACGGGCTCTGTGCTGACAGCTCAGAGCCTGGAGCCTGCTTCAGATTCTGTGTTTTCCTCTTTCTCTGCCCTCCCGCACTCATGCTCTGTCTCTTTCTCTCTCTCAAAAAGAAATAAACATTAAAAAAATTTTAAAAAAAGCTTCGTTGAAATATAATTCACATCCCATACAATCTCATCCATTTAACGTGTCGTATTCAATGGTTTTTAATATAGTCACGGAGTTGTGTATCCACCACAACGCTTAATTTTAGAATATTTTTATTACCTTAAAAAATACTTGTTAGTGGAAACTCTCCATTCCTCTCTACACAACCTTTCTAGCCCCACACAACCATTAATCTATTTTCTATTTCTGTGGACTTGACCCTTCTGGGAATTTCATATTCACAGAATCACACTGTATGTGCTTTGTGACTGGAGGCTTTCACGTAGGGTTCATCTCTGTTCTAGTGTGAATCAGAACTTTATTTATTTATTTATTTATTTTTGCTGAAGAATATTCCACTGGAGCACCCAGGTGGCTCAGCCGGGTAAGCGTCTGACTCTTAATCTCAGCTCAGATCATGATACTGAGGTGCATGAGATCGAACCCCATGTCAGGCTCAGAGCTGACATCACAGAGCCTGCTTGGGATTCTCTCTCTTCCTCTCTCTCTCTCTCTGAAAAAAAAAAATACACAAACTTAAAAAAAACATTCCACTGTATGGATACACCACATTTTTAAAAATCCATTTATCCATCTGTTTTTTTACACAGACGTTCATCCAGTCTGGTGAATGTAACTCCTCTTAAACCTCGGGTCAAGAAGAACCTCCAGTCACCAGTGCCTAAGCCTTTGGGGGTTCTTCAGTGTAAACTGGGTTGCTTCTCAGCTTCCCCACCGCTGTTAAAAAATTTGGCATTCTCAGATCGCCTATGTAGCTATCATTTGACTGTGTACTTTCTAGCAACCAAAAGTTTTGTGGGTTTTCCCCCCTCCTCTCTTATTCTCTTTGTTCTTGTGGATTATCTTTTTTTACCCATTATCCCTTGATGTATACTTTATTATTTAAAAATATTTTTTTAATGTTTATTTATTTTTGAGAGAGAGAGAGAGACACAGACTGTGAGCAGAGGAGGGGCAGAGAGGGAGACACAGAATCCGAAGCAGGCTCCAGGCTCTGAGCTGTCAGCACACAGCCCGACGCGGGGCTTGAACCCACGAACCGTGAGATCATGACCTGAGCCTAAGTCAGACGCTTAATCAACTGAGCCACCCAGGCGCCCCTTGATGTATACTTTAGAGCAGCTTAGAAGGGAATGAAGGCTAATGGGTGCATATAATCTGAAATCTATAAAATGTCCAATAGCAACGTTTTTATTGAAGGACAGTTGACATACAGCGTTGTATCAGTTTCGGGTGGACACCATACAATTCTATATCAACAATACAAGAGGAGATGGTTTTGATCTGATTTTACAGAAAAAAAAAACAGAAATAGTATAAAAATTACCAGTATCGTAAAGGAACTACAAGCAGTTAACTTAGAAATTGTATGCACACAGCAAGCTATCAATAGTCCCCAGCGTGGCTCTGGTTTTCAGTTTAGACAAGGACGACCGATGGAAATATCCCTGCCCTGGTCCTCTGTGATCCTTCCCATTGCCCTGGCTCAGCGTCACCCGCTGAGCCTTGTCTGCGTCCCGCACTGCCCCACCTTCCACGCCCTCCTCCATCAAGGAGTCTTCCTGGAATCAGGAAGCATTTTACACGAATGGTGGAGAACCCCCAGTATCTCGGTGCGCCCCTGCTCCCCTAAGTTCGCTCTTCAGCGTGCCCTCCCCTTCTGGCCATACACATTCCCACGCTCCTCCTGAGTACAACTGAGGCAGAGAGGTCTGCTCACCGTCAAGATCAAGTAAAAATGGCCTTGGCCCCTGCCCTCTTCCTGGGAACAGTGCGTTCGGTTGCAGTGGCTGCTGTGTGATGTGGCAGATTACACGGATCACGTCCCTACTGTCTTCCGCTCTGTCTCAGGTCACATGTCGTTTGCTGCATGCCTTGGAACAAGACACAGGAAGTCACAGGATCAATTATTGTGTAGTGGTGTCTCTCGAAGACAGCTCCCCCCAACACAATAACCATTGATTCCGTTATTTCCCGTGTCTTGTTCTTACGTATGTGACACGTGACACATAAC
The DNA here is from genome assembly GCF_018350175.1 of Felis catus. Lineage (NCBI taxonomy): Eukaryota > Metazoa > Chordata > Mammalia > Carnivora > Felidae > Felis > Felis catus. The sequence continues at coordinate 3,157,220 of NC_058384.1, forward strand.
ACGTCACTATAATATACCTTATATTTGTTGTTTGCTGAGCAAATCTTCTCCAAGCTGAGGTTAGGTAGAACGTTTCCCGTGTTCTATCTGAATTAAAATGTGTTCCAAGTTAGACTAATCCGTGATATGACAACTGCGTTATGACTCCACCCCAGCCGGCGATCACTGTTCCACCGAGGTGTCCGTGTCCAGTCACCGTCATTGTGGGGACCCGCAGTCTGGGGTCTCACCCGCTGCCCGTGGGCCAGCACGCACCTGTGCGCTCAGTGTCTTAGGAAACTTCCCTGAGAAGACCAGGTTTAGAAACGCTTGGGGGGCTCAGTCAGCGGGTTAAGCATCCAACTTCGGCTCAGGTCGTGATCTCGAGGTTCGTGAGTTCAAGCCCCACATCAGGCTCTGTGCGGACGGCTCAGAGCCTGGAGCCTGCTTCGGATTCTGCGTCTCCCTTTCTCTCTGCCCCTCCCTAGGTGTGCTCTGTCTCTATCTCTCAAAAATAAATAAAATGTTTAAAAACAATTAAAAAAATAATAAAACAAGGGATACCAGGCTTACAGCCCCAGGGAGGACGTGGCAATTCCAAGTTCTGATCCAGGCTCTTCCTCCAGCTTGCTGTGTGGCCTCCCGCGAGTCATATTTCCTCGGTCGTTTCTACATTTCCACATGGAAACAGTGCCTGTTAGGTTCTCAGGGGCATCGTGACACAGGGCAAAGCGCTGGTCACCGTGAGGACGGACCACAGGACCACAAGCATCAGACCCCCTCAGTAGCTCTGACCTGCCGCGAGACACGAAACGAGGCGATACCAGAAAGCCCAGCACGAATTCGGCCAAAACCAAAGGCGTGTTGTTGTTACAGAGAAAAAGGAACAGTGTCTGATTTTAACATTCACACATTCCAAACCACAGTCTTCTAAGCCTGTCTCCTGCAGCCAAGCCAGTTGGTGGGAGTCAGGTCTGGAGGAAAGTTTCCAGAAAGCGGATTTTGGCAAAGGTTGCCTTCAAACCTGCAGAGACTACAGTTCAGTTCTGTTGGCTTTTTTTTTTTTTTTAAAGAACATTTTCATTCCTTTTTGCCACAGCATTTCACGGGCTGTGTTTACTTTTCCTTTTCAGGGTATAGTATATGGATTTTTCAAAGTCGGATGAGAGGAACGGACACATTTCTTTCCTTTTTTTTTTTTTTCTTTCCTTCCTTACCCAATTCTTCCAACTTGTAGGCGGGGCCAGAGTCTAAGATTGTATTTTAGATAATTGTTTATATATATATATATATATATATATATATATATATAATCATTAAATGGCTCCAGAGCAAAAACTGAGGTACTAAAGTCCCCTTTATGACTGCTTTGAAAAGAGGCTAACACATGCGGGGTAAAATGGAAAATTATTAAGTACGGCCAGGGACAAGTGGCCCATGTGGCCCCGAGACCAGGCAAGTGGAGAGGGCAGCGGGTGTGCCTCAGAGAGCTTCGTAGACCAAAATCAACCACTACAAGTGCACTGGTTTTAGAGGAACGTCCAAGAAAATTGCCTTCCTTCCACTCACAACGTGTCATTACAGAAAAATAGAAGCCCGTGCATTCCAATCTGATTTTCATTTAACTCTGAAAGCCTGTAAACCTTGCTACGAGGTGAGGGGCTGATTCAGAGCTCCAGAATCCTTTCGGTGCCAAAGACACTATTTTAAAGTGGCTATTCCTGTGGGTCTCTCGGTGTTCTTCCACCGGGGTCACGGAATAAGTGGGACTCTGTCTGCTGAGAACTCCCGGTCCTGGTAAACAAGACCTGAGACGCCTCGTGGCCAAGGCAGCAGCCTTGCATTTTAAAGGTTAGGAGTTCAAATCTCGTGGGTTTGCACTTGAGTTAAAGTATGCTCGTGTGGTTGGAGAAGTAATAACATTGCACCATGAAACCTGGCCTACCCACAGCTGAGTTCTGGCTACAATTAATTAAACAAATACTTCCGATGGAATCCCTTACCTCCTGGATCTGGATCCTGAACAAAGGGTCCACATCCCAGAAAGCGCAGGAAAGCTTTCTTCTCCAAGCTTCCTGCCCCCCACAGGGGATAGACACCTGAATTCCACCGTACAGGCTAGAGCTCATACCTGACGCATTTCACAATTTTTGAGATACCGATAGCCCCAGGCTTCCTTTCCCCTCTTTATTTTCTTTTCTCCTGATTTTCCAGGGACAGAATAATTTGCAGATTTAAAGGCATGCTCTTTGCCCTGATGACCCATTGGAAATAGACCCCCATTGGAAGAAAATATAACCCTGTATCAGGGCCTATAATTGTACTGGTCCAACCTTCATAATATCTTGTTTTGCATAGAATTTTGCTATTTATATAGCACTTTACATATATGATCTCCTTTTATTTATTTATTTATTTATTTATTTATTTTTAAATGTCTATTGTTGAGAGAGACAGAGACAGAATGCGAGTGGGTTAGGGGCAGAGAGAGAGGGAGACAGAATCGGAGGCAGGCTCCAGGCTCCGAGCTGTCAGCACAGAGCCCGACGCGGGGCTTGAACTCACGAGCCGCGAGATCGTGACCTGAGCCGAGGTCGGATGCTCAACCGACTGAGCCACCCAGGCGCCCCGATCTCCTTTTATTTATTTATTTAACATAAATATTGTGCCCAAATAAATAAATATTGTGCCCATGTTGCGGACAAAAGAAGTGAGATCCGCTCCAGCCCAGACCTTTGCAGTGCTAAATGTTTTCATCGTCACAGTGCGAGAGCCCCTATTAGCCAAAAACTGCTATGGAATTACATTCATATTCCAGATTTCGTGGCTGGTCCCGCCATATTGAGCTACATTTGGTGATGCTCCTGCCGTCACGGAAAGAAACATATCCTGAAGCTCCCCGCAGATGCTGAACATTTAAAGAGTACCAACAGCTGAACAGACTTAGTTAAATCATCTGCTACCCCATTCCCTCCCGTCCACCCACAAATAAAGAGAAGTAACGTTTTTATGCGCCCTTGCTCCACGAAATGCCAGAAATTAGAATGATCCCGGGACCGGGGCCTGAACTTGCCTCCACAGGAAGTTCTGTTTTTTAAATTCGGACTCTGGTCACTTTCTTTTCCATTGTTCTTATTGCCAATGGGACTTTGGGCAAGTAATTCTCGGGAAAGCTATCTGTGTATATACAAGATGAAGACAATAATGGTACCTGCTCCCTACCTACCTGGCAAAAGTGTTGGGAAAGCAACCAGCTAACGTCCATTGTGCTCTTGGAATGCCTGCAGAGAAAGATAAGGTCTACGTGCAAGGGTGTGATTATATCGAGTCAGCACGACACCCTTGTCTCTGTTCTGTATGCGTGGCTGTCGCCTAAGACACTATGGAACAGAATTTGGCTCTCATGTTTGATGTTCTAAGGACAGGATGATGTGACAATACATTTTCTGAAGAGCCAGAGTTGGGAAGGTAAGACATCTTCTTATCTATTTATTTATTTATTTATTTATTTATTTATTTAATTTATTGTTTTAATTTATGTCCAAGTTACTTTGCATATCGTGCAACAATGATTCCAGGAGTAGATTCCTTAGTGCCCCTGACCCATTTAGCCCATCGCCCCTCCTATAACCCCTCCGGTAACCCTGTTTATGCTCCATATTTAAGAGTCTCTTATGTTTTGCTCCCCTATCTGTTTTTATGTTATTTTTGCTTCCCTTCCCTTGTGTTCATCTTTTCTGTGTCTTAAAGTCCTCATATGAGTGAAGTCATAGGACTTTTGTCTTTCTCTGACTGACCTATTTCGCTTAGCATAATGCCCTCTGGTTCCATCCACCAAGTTGCAAATGGCAAGATTTCATTCTTTTGGTTGCCGAGTAATACTCACAAGTACTCCTTCCAGTTCTTCATCAGTCACGTGACTCCACTTCCAGAAAGGGTCAGGATGCTGTGGCGAGGGGTGACCCACAATGGGCAGAGAAAACGTGCCCATTTCTACTGGGGGGCTGCCCAAACTGGAAAGCCCGAGTGTTGGATTTCTATGGTCAGGCTTCTAGAAAGTCTATGCCTGTCAGGTTTACCCCCAGAGCAGTGTCCCACCCCATGCCTAGCAGGACCACGCCAGATGACCCCCCCACACCACCATTTGAATCTATTTGTTTTTTATTTTATTTTAATTTTTTTAACATTTATTTTTGAGAGAGAGAGAGAGAGAGAGCATGAGTGGGGGAGGGGCAGAGAGAGAGGGAGAGAGGGAGACACAGAATCCCAAGCAGGCTCCGGCTCCAGGCTCCGAGCCGTCAGCACAGAGCCCGACGTGGGGCTCGAACTCACGAACCTCGAGATTATGACCTGAACCGAAGTTGGACGCTTAACCGACTGAGCCACCCAGGCGCCCCTTGAGAACCTTACCTCGATCCCATCAGTGAAGTCCTATTTTGCCACACAAGGTAATATATGCCATCTTTAGGGGAGAAAGAAATGGGCAAGACGATGGGAGAGAAATTTTCCGGAGCCTCCACTGCACGCTAAATAATTCCCAGACACTCTTCATGACCGGAGCGTGGTATCTCTTGTCACCGTTGTACAGGTGAGAAAATCAAGGCCCAGAGAGGCCAAGCTACTTGTCCACCACATCCCAGCAAGTAAATTGTAGGGACAGCAAGCAGACATGGATCTGTCTGATTTCAAAGCCCTCGTCCTGGCCACCCCACCAACATTCCTCACATTCCATTAACACTCTGACACTTTGTAAAGGGGAAGCAATTCTGGCAGACCCCGCTCTGAGAAACAGCTGACTTGAAAAGACTAAAAGCTTTAGTCGATGAACACATACATGTAAACATTCTCAAGTTCGCCCCCAAATCCTGGGACCATAGGGATGAGAAGCATCAGGAGGAACCCAGTATGTTCCCTCTTGAGAACTCGACTTTCAAGGACCCTAATACTAGGACCCGACCACGTGGCTCTACTTAGGAAAAGGCCTTAATGAAACAAAGCATTTCCCACTGGTAAGATTTTAACACTAACCCTCTCTTAGTGTTATGGGTGTAAGTTAACGATTTCCACCGCAGAGACGCTTCGGGAACGTCGGCCGCGCGGAAGTGGACGGCTGTGGCTTTTTCTGAACTTCCTCTAAATGAAAGTTTACCTGGATGTCCCACAAAAGCTTGGGAGATGGAAAATGTCACCCTCGTCTTGGCCCAGGCTAACGGCTCTGGTAACATTGAAGCATAATGCTTATCACGCAATTGCTTGATTACAATGACTTATGTGCCCGGCACTGCGGTGAGCACTTTCCATGAGTTAACGTGTTTAATACCCAGGAAAATCCTATGAGGCAGGTCGTAGTCTCCCCTTCCTTTAACAAATGAGAAAACTAAGCCACAGAAAGGTCAGGGAATTTCTTAAAGTCCCACAACTGGTAAAATGTGCGGAGCTGGGATGAAACACAAGTCACCTGACTATAGACACCATCTTTCCTTTTTAATTTTATTTTTTTAATTTACATCCAGGTTAGTTAGCATGTAGTACAACAATGATTTCAGGAATAGATTCCTTAATGCCCCTGACCCATTTAGCCCATTCTGCCTCTCACAACCCCTCCCGTAACCCTCTGTTTGTTCTCCGTATTTAAGAGTCTCTTATGCTTTGTCCCCCTCCCTGTTTTTATATGGTTTTTGCTTCCCTTCCCTTGTGTTCATCTGTTCTGTGTCTTAAAGTCCTCATATGACTGAAGTCATATGATATTTGTCTTTCTCTGACTAATTTCGCGTAGCATAATACCCTCCAGTTCCGTCCACGTAGTTGCAAATGGCAAGATTTCATTCTTTTTGATTGCTGAGTAATACTCCATTGTGTGTATATATATATATATATATATATATATATATATATATATATACACCACATCTTCTTTATCCATTCATCCATTGATGGACATTTGGGCTCTTTCCAGACTTTGGCTCTTGTCAATAGTGCTGCTATAAACATTGGGGTGCATGTGCCCCTTTGAAATAGCACACCTGTATCCCTTGGATAAATACTTAGTAGTGCAATTGCTGGGTCGTCATAGGGTAGTTCTATTTTTAATTTTTGAGGAACCTCTGTACTTTTTTCCAGAATGGCTGCACCAGCTTGCATTCCCACCAACAAAGGAAAAGAGATCCTCTTTCTCCACATCCTCACCAACATCTGCTGTTGCCTGAGTTGTTAATGTGAGCCATTCTGACAGGTGTGAGGTGGTATCTCATTGTGGTTTTGATCTGTATTTCCCTGATGATGAGTGATGTTGAGCATTTTTTCATGTGTCGGTTGGCCATCTGGATGTCTTCTTTGGAGAAGTGTCTATTTATGTCTTTTGCCCATTTCTTCACTGGATTATTTTTTTTAACATTTATTTATTATTATTGAGAGACAGAGACAGAGCATGAACATGGGAGGGGCAGAGAGAGGAGGAGACAGAGAATCCGAAGCAGGCTCCAGGCTCTGATCTGTCAGCACAGAGCCCAACACAGGGCCAAAACTCACAAACTGCAAGATCATGACCTGAACCAAAGTCAGATGCCCAACTGACTGAGCCACCCAGGCGCCCCGACACCATCTTTTAACAGAACTGAGGACAAAGATGTTCGCTCTGGGCCTAAACCCGTTTCCTGGGCCCTGGCCCCATCCTTCCTGGTCTAGGGCAGATGCTATATCAGACTCTTTTTTGAGACCTTCTACTCACTGTCCAGTCACCTAAGGACACATCCAAAGGTGAAAGAACATTATCCATGCACCAGATACTGGAAATTCCAGTCTGCTTTACTGAACCCCTGTTCCCAACAGCCTCTACAGTGAAGGGAACCATGGAACATCCCCCCGCCTCCCCCCCCCCCCCACTGTCTCTGCTGCAGTCCTCAGTCTACTCCTTTGTGAACTTTTTACTTCAAAGATTTCCTTGGAGAAATGTTGGGGTTACAGAAAAGGCATCATGTGACTTATCTCAACCTTTCCAGGAATGGATGGACCTCCAATCCCAAGAGACCCCTTGAGTTCTTAAACATTTCTTCACGTTAGATGTTCTTACAACTGATTGTTAAATCTTGTAGATGGCAGTGGGACTCAGTACCAGGTGATAGAGCACCTGCCCGTAACTACACCGTCTAAGGTATGGCGTGTCCTCTCTTTCTAGAAGAAATCTAGAAAGAGATCTTCTAGGAAGATTAAGATCCCACTTTCAAATGGGCAAGAACTCATGTTACCCAAGGCAATGAACTTGGTTTGTTTTCTTCTTTGCATTTCTGAGAAGTATTTTCTTGTTCCACATCTGACTGGAGAGTGTGATCACGTGAGTTGGAAACCCCTTCTCTGTGGGTATGTTGACAGTGCTCAGAAGGTCCCATCAGCAATGGAAACTGTGCAAGGGTCCGGACACTCTAGAAGCAAAAGAGAAGCAATTCACTGTGGAAAATCATAATAATATAGACTTTCTATGTAAAGTCAACTTCCTGAGGCTCTCACACTATACCTCCCTTACTCTGAGATGAACATATCCGAATTAGTTCCAGAAAAAGAGATTTTTCTCATTTTTTAATCACTGCTTTCCAATTAACACTCCTTAGATTCCAAACTCTGCCGTGATCAAGCCGAGCAGTTTCTGCCTATATGGCCGGGGTTTGAGGCTGTGCCTGCCATCCAAGAATCTGACAGCAGCCATGACCACCTTGACTCTCTCCCTGGACCTCGTCTTTCGGTCTCTGGACTCGACCCCCATGTTTGGAAGCTTGCACGCCGAAAGAGCTATCCCCAAATGAGGAAGTCAATGAAAGACCCACGTTCACATTGTCCACTCCTTTCCCATTCCCTGCACCCGTAGGGCTCTTCTCCGAGGTCATATCAACCTATTTAATCAGCTTCCCTAACCTGTATGTTCTTCAGAGAAAAAAAGCAATCCTTCCAATGCTTTATTATTCCTTCATTTCTTTTGGTCAGCCCCCTATGGACGATCCGATCCATGTGGCCCAACGGAGGAGCACACAACTAGCCTTGCCATCAGATGGGATTCTGCATTTGCCTTCTGGTTCTTCTGGAAAATGGTAATTCTTATTTTATTATTCAGTGTGGTTTTTATTGGGAGGTCAGTTCTTCTTGAGGGGCAGTGATCGAGAGATTTGGTGGAAGCTTGCCCATCTTAGGAATCCGGTTGAAAGAAGACCACTCATTCATTACACAACACCAGGGTGGTGAGCCCACTTCTGAACATGGCTGGCCCGATCTGGCCTGTCTCTCCAAGCTCCTAGCAGCCCCTTTACAGAATACCTAAATGTCATGCATGTTGGTCATTCTGGCTACCCAACCTTTAAACAACCTTCCCATTTGGGGGGGAAGGCCAAAGCAGAGAGGAGGTGGGTCTCCTCTCCCTACTTTAGAAGCCAAAGAGGGCAGAGTTTCTATCTTTGCCCCAGCAACTAGGGAACCATCCTGGGCTCGGCCAATCAGAGGCCCCCTCTGGGGACACGATGTGGTGGATTTGTGTCCAGCAGCACGACGATAGGTGTTTGGGGTGACCAAGCCCCAAACCGGTGTCCAGCAATGACAACACCAGTGACAGGATCCTAAGCAGACCATCCTGTGTGAAGACCTTGGCTGTGCCTTGCCTCCCGTGATCTCATTCATTTCCCATCACCTGGCTCTCTAGTCCTCTCACTGATTCTGCAAACTGCACAGTAGTCTTCCGGCAAATTCGCCTCCTGCTCAGGTCAACCAGAAGAGATCTTCATTGGTTACAGCCAAGAATCTCAACTGGCATGCCAACCCTTCCTTCATGGACATGTGACCCTGTAACAACTTAGGATGGTGGGCTCGATGGGGCCGGTTCCTGTTCTCAGGTTGACTCTCCCACCAAGTGCGAACTGTTTAACTTTCTCGCAAATCTGAAGGGGCTGTATATACTCCAAGGACAGACCCCAGAGCCTGGCAGACGAGGGCTATGGGACCCCAAGGACACTGGGAGAAGTAACCGGAAGGAGGAGATGTATCTGTTGGCTTCTCTGCTGACAGGTAGTTGTGTTCATTAAGAACGAATGCAAAGAAACTTGGATATTAATTCTTCTTTGAAAGAGAAAGTTTAGGGGCGCCTGGGTGACTCAGTCAGTTGAGCGTCCGACTCTTGATCTTGGCTCAGGCTGATCTCATGGTTGTGAGATCAGGCTCCACGTCAGGCTCTGCACCGAGCGTGGATCCTGGTTGGGATTGTCTCTCCCTCTCTCTCTGTCCTTCCCCCCTCCCTCAAAAATAAATGAATGAACTTCCAAAAAGAAAGAAGTAAAGTTTACTTTGTTTCTCACCCCCAATACAGAAGTAATTCATGCTCATTGTGGAAGATATGGGCGAGAAGAAAAAAAGAAGAAAAAAACCGCCTCTCCTTCTACCAGCCACCAATAGCCACTGATGAAATTTCGGTGTGTGTCTTTCTAATATGTTTACCATGAAAACCTCTCCGTAGCTACGCTCATCCTGGTCTCTTGCCTGCTAAAATTCTGGAAAGGCCAGGAATATTTCCATTACATGCTGATATCTGTCTCTCGAATATCCCCAGGTGCTAAATAAAAGACAGTAAATACTACCTTTTGGCTGAACGGAGCATTTCCCAAAATGTGTCCCGTGAAACACTGATTCCTTCATTCATTATCAGCTCCTGTAGATATAATACAAAGAAAGGTTTTCTTAAGTTTTTTAAATGTTTATTTATTTTTGAGAGAGAGAAAAACAGAGTGTGAGCGGGGGAGGGGCAGAGAGAGAGGGAGACACAGAATCCGAAGCGGGCTCCAGGCTCCGAGCTGTCAGCACAGAGCCCCACGCGGGGCTCGAACTCACAAACCATGAGATCACCACCTGAGCCCAAGTCGGATGCTCACCCGACTGAGCCACCCAAGCGCCCCTTAAAAGAGTTTTTCTTGATCAGAAAAGTTTGGGAAATACTGAGTTAAAGTTGAACACGTTTCTTTATTGCGTGAACCTTCAGAGCTCTGAACACATCAGAGCACCCTGTGACTCTCAAAGACATTGAGAGCATTGTCCCAGCATCCTGAGCATAGAAATCCCCTTTGAAAATCTTTTTCTCTGGACCAGTGTTCTGGGGAGCGCTGACCCAGAAAACTTAGACCCTAAGATCATTTTACCTTCCTCCCACATCAGCAGTGGATTACCCATTCAGAGTCAGTAGGGGGAAAGGAGAATATATCTCAGATATATAAAAGTGGAATTTGGGGGGCGCCTGGGTGGCGCAGTCGGTTAAGCGTCCGACTTCAGCCAGGTCACGATCTCACGGTCCGGGAGTTCGAGCCCCGCGTCGGGCTCTGGGCTGATGGCTGGGAGGCTGGAGCCTGTTTCCGATTCTGTGTCTCCCTCCCTCTCTGCCCCTCCCCCGTTCATGCTCTGTCTCTCTCTGTCCCAAAAATAAATAAACGTTGAAAAAAAAATTAAAAAAAAAAAAATAAAAGTGGAATTTGGAAAATAAATAGCAGGACGGGGCCTAGGAACTAATCGTTCCTTTGCTGATTTATTTACCTGTAAGGACGTGTCCAAGGGAACGAGGTTTACAGACAAGCGTCACAATTCATGCCCGAGAGCCCGAAGACCAGAGCCACGCTGCATTCTAAGCGAGCGATCTCATCTGGAGAAATGTTGCTGCGTAAATGACTTTATCCACGTTTAGGTAGAAAATCCAATTAACTTACTAGAAGCCTGCATTACCAGACGAAGGAGATTAACTTCCTGTTACTCAGTATCATTTTAGTACTCCCCCCCTCCCCTAAAAAAGGACAGTTCCATATGACCAAAAAGAATTTTTTTTTTTAAATAACGCTCACTAGGACAAAGGAGGAAACAGAAACACACAGAAGTACGAGAAAAGCAGGACATCCTCACTGGAACACAGCTCGGTGGACAGGAGAACCTTCGGGCAGAAATCCTGTGCCTGCCCCGTCCCTTTCCCAGCCGTACTCATGTCTGCTCAGACTCCACGTGGAATCTGCCAGAGCATCTGGGGGTTCGGCCTCAGAAGAGGAATGCAAACACGGCTTCTTCCATTAAGCCAACGAGTCTGAATGCCCATTGGACAGATGCAGAAACTGAGGAGAACAAGAAGTTTTAAAAAAAGCTTTAAAAAGCTTAAAAGCGGGCGATGTCTCCTAACACACACTCTGTGTACCACCTTGGGGTCCGCCCTGTGAACTTGCTTTGTGCCAAAAACCCGGCTGCGAGACCCCCGTGATGCTCCTGAGCTCGGCGTCTGTCTTTTGGGGGACAAACCTAAGTGTTTAGGAAAGTCTGGGAATTACCAGGGTTCAAAAGTACCTTCTTTCTGTGAAGGAGCCCCTAGGATATGCTGGAGAAGCTTCCGGATTTTCAGCCGGAGATCTTCCCCCTGCTTCTGTTTCCGCAGACCCCCGTCCCTGAGCCGGACAGGGAGAGCTCCGGGCGGCCCTCCGGAGGGAAGTGGAATCTGAGAAAGTCCAAGCTGGAAGGGACCTTAAATGATCATCGTGGCGAGCCCAACCCCCTCCATTTACAGATCCAAACACACGGAGCCCGGAACCCACCAGAATTCGAGAGTGAATGTGCTCCCCCCGCCCTTCTTCTATTTGTGTGCGATTTTCCCATGGCAGCCGGCCAAAGCATCTACATCAGTAATGTCTGGGGGATTTACGAGGCCACGCGATCCGCCGGGTTTCTACGCAGACCTAAACAGGAAACCCACACAAGGAAATGCTCTTTGTGTTGGCAGGCCGAATTCCCAGGATGCTTTCGCCTGAGTGGCCTGGCTGGGACGAAACAAGGGCTTGGCCCAACAAACGCCCTTAGATCTGGTGGCAGGGGTGCCCTCCCCACCCCACCCCCACCTCGGCCACCCGCCCCCCCACCCCCAGGCCTGTGCTCATTTAATGAGAACAGGATTTGCCTCTCTCGGACCTCGACTTAGGGTTGCTCCAAGGTCGGGGTGCCTGGGTGGCCCAGTCGGTTAAGCGTCCGACTTCGGCTCGGGCCACGATCTCGCGGTTCGTGAGTTCGAGCCCCGCGTCGGGCTCTGTGCTGACGGCTCGGGGCCCGGAGCCTGCTTCGGATTCTGTGTCTCCCTCTCTCTGCTCCTCCCCGGCTCACACTCTGTCTCTCTCACAAAAATACATAAAAACATTAAAAAAAAAAAAAAAAAAAAAGGTGGCTCCCAGGTCTTGATGCTGAATAGGGGTCCGTCGCTCCCGAGACACCCACTCTCTGTTGAGTTCAAGGCTTTGCTTGTCCTCACCTGCGTGAAATCAGTTAACCTGGGGAAGTCAGGCGTCCCGCTCACGCCCATCCTAGTCTTTCTGCCTGTTGCTTTTTGTCCCAGAAGATGCCTTAGGGCCAAAAAATTACTGGCATTTCCCAGCCAAGGGACAGCCAGATGCCTCTGGGTCCCTCTGAGTCATCACGTGTGTCACCCGGCTCTGTCCTCCTTTGCTGCACCCCCAGCCCAGAGTCCTGCCACATCTCGACTCCCCACATCGTCGGTCCGTCTGCCCTCGTGTCTAGCCATTCCGGCCCACGGTGGCGTTTTTAATTCTTTTCATCTCCCCACGGGCGATTCAAAACTTAAGAGACTTGCTCGGGGCTGGACAGGAAGGAAGCGTGTAGCTGGTTCGCAGAACAGAACAGTGGTGCTGGCGACCTGTTCCCCTCCTCAGGCGTCCCCTCGGGCTGACACCAAAAATAGACTCTGTTCTCTTTGGTTGCCCCCCACGTCCCCCCGGGGAAAGAAGACACAGGCTTCTGGGGAGCCCGCACTATTATGGGGACTGACTGTCTTTGAGGAATTCCCAGATGTTGGGAGAGGATGAAGTGTCATTTCCTCTAACAAATAGTCTGGGCATCTGTGCATTTCCTTCTGAGCCAGCTTTTTAGGAGAACGTGATGTGGTGATGACGAAGGACAAATCACTCGGGCTTCCACTCTCGGGTACTGGTGGCGGGGGGGGGGGGAGCTCGCCAAACCCTTTGGTTCCAATTCTCCATTAAGAAACTGTTTGTGGGGGCGCCTGAGTGACTCAGTTGGTTAAGCACGCGACTCTTGGTTTCAGTCCAGGTCATGATCTCACAGTTCACAGCTTCGAGCCCCGCATAGGGCTCTGCACTGACAGCACGAAGCCTGCTTGGGATTCTCTCTCTCTCCCCCTCTCTCTGCTTCTCTCCAGCTCAAGCTCTCCCTCAATGTAAATAAACATAAAAAAATAATTTAAAAAAAAAAAGAAAAGAAAATGCATAGGTGACACCACAAGGGGACAGCACAGGTAGTGGTTAAAGGCAAGGGCTCTAGACACAAGATAAAGGCGCTAAGGGAAACGCACAAGGAACCAAGAATGCTGGGAGGAGAGTTGGAGTAATGAAATTGTCCATCCATCCCCCACATCAGTGGTCTCTGTGGTGGACAGGCATAGGCCGCCTTACTGGGAAACTTGTCCCCCACACGGCCAGCCCTACTGAGTCTGAAACTCTGGGGATGAAGCACCCTCTTCTGAGCCTTCCAGCTCGTTCTGACGGACCCTTGAGAATCCCTGACGCGTCTAGATGCGCATTAGGGGTTGCTCAGAAGGCAGGAGAGAAAAGATGGTTACCCAAGAAAATGCTTCAGCAACGCTGCAGAGGTGAGATTTATAGGTGAGGCTATCTTGGAAAGAAAAGGATCCCAGAACTAGAAATGAAGTGACTGCAAAGAAAATAAAGAGGGGCGCCTGGGGGGCTCAGTCGGTTAAACGTCTGACTTTGGCTCTCACCGTTCCCGAGTTCAAGCCCCGCGTTGGGCTCTGTGCTGACAGCTCAGGGCCTGGAGCCTGTTTCAGATTCTGTGTCTCCCTCTGGCGCTCTGTCCCTTCCCCGCTTATGCTCAGTCTCTGTCTCTCAAAAATAATAAAGTAAACATTAAAAAAAGAAAAAGTTAAAGATCTAACCGTCCCTTGTTGCTTATACTGGACCAATTTGTAGCCCTTCTAGAATATGGTTTAATGGCTAAAAGTATATTCATAGAATACTTTTCAGTTTAAAATTCTTCTAGTGTTTATTTATTTATTTTTGAGAGAGAGAGAGAGAGAGAGAGAGAGAGAGAGAGAGACAGAGCACGAGCAGGGGAGGAGCAGAGAGAGAGAGGGAGACACAGAATCCGAAGCAGGCTCCAGGCTCTGAGCTGTCAGCACAGAGCCCGACGCGGGGCTCGAACCCTCAGACCGCGAGATCATGACCTGAGCCGAACCGGCTGAACCACCCAGGCACCCCATAATATTTTTCAGTTTACATAAAATGTACAATGTGGGCCCAATTATGTAAAATGTATGTGGATATCCATTGATACGTAGGGAAAATGTTAGAAAATTACCCATCAAAACGTTAACAGTGATCATTTTCCGGTGATGGATTCTGGATCCTTTTTATTTTATCCCGTAAGCTTTTCTGTGTATGCCCCCAACTTTCCCATAATAAATACGTATTTTTATAACCAAACCTTTTTTTTTTTTTTCTCCCAATAAAGCAACGAGCTTGTTGGGTCAAAACAGTCCTTTAGACAAATCTGCACGGCCCTCTGCAGAGGCTAGCTCTCCAAGAATTTATGTCACACGATAATCAGCACCACCTGTTACGCTGGTGCTAAAACGGGGCCTGAAGAACAACATAAAAAGAGACTGTGAAACTCATCAGCTCCAGTTCAAACCCGAGCAGCAGGGAGAGCCCACCCGAGGCACCTGCCGCTCCCGCCTCCGGGCGCCTGGGAGTGCGGATCCCGGTGCTGGGTGGTTCTCAGCATGGGGGGGGTGGGTGGGAGGGGAGGGGGGTGGCGTTGCCCCTCTCTGCCCGGGGCTTTGTTCACAAGCCGGGTGCCTCTCAGTTTTGACACCCCAGATTTCCAAGCGGGGATAAGCTTGGGGCAAACACAGAACAAAACAAAAACACAGAAAGAGCCCTTAAAAGCCTAGAAAGGAAGAAAGGACAATGGAACGTGATGTAAGGGCCGCTGAACAGCCAGTGACTCAGCGCTTCTGTGCCATCAACACCAGCTGCAGCCCCGGGGTGGCCGAGGTGGCAGCTCACAGAAGAGCCACACACACACACACACACACACACACACACACACACACTGTGCAAACACCCCACTGCCTGGAGCGAAGCACAAACTCCAGCCTGTGCTGCAGACATCTCTGCGGCCGCCGCCCTGGCAGAATGTTTAAGGACGGTCCCCGTTACTTCGGCTTCCTATTAATACCTTTTATCACGACTCTTTCCCTAAGGAGCTGGACACGTGTCTCGGGGGGCAGATTCCCCAAACGGGAGCCGGTGTCTGCCTGCGAGGAGGGCTGTGTCTCACTCTGCCTCTGAAACGTCACGGGATGAAATTTGGTTAGTGGGGAAGATTGCCCTCTCTCTTCCACCCCCCCACCGTTGGCCTCTCGGGGAGGCTGGGCTGGGAGGGGGGACGAGGGAGGGTGTGTGCTCAGTCCTCACCCTTTGTGAGTCCCGGGAAGGGGCCGCAAGAGGACTCGCACAGACTCAGGATGGGAGTGGGATCTGTCCCAGGGAATTTTGACTCGGGCGATAACTCTGTCTGGAAGTGCATCATCTTATTAAAAGTTGCATTTTTAAGCCAGGCCTTCACCACGGTTCAGAGTGGGTTGAAGGAACCCCTCCCACGGCTGGGGCTGGTCCCCACTCCCGCCAGACGCCTGGGCTGCCACGGGGCCCGCCCCGCGGAACTCAGCACAGTGGGCTGGTCCCCACCGCTCCCGTTAACCACCGAATCCCCGGTCCACCAGCTCCCCTCTTCTTGTCCCTCTTCTTGTCCCCTGCTGCTCCTTCAACATGGATTCCCCAGGGGAAGCTCTTTCCTGCCCTCACGTGAAAACCCGCATGAGTTCCAGAAAGTCTCTGCTCCCTCCGAGGTATGAGATCATTCCACGGATGGACGTTCGGATCACAACACACAGTCTTGTTTCAGAAACTGGGTGTCTGGGCCAAGTATCCAGCATGTCAACGTTGTAATAGTCACCCCAAAGTGGGGCTTCCCAGCACTTCCTGAGCCCAGGGCGCCCGGAAGGAGCAGAGGTCAGCGATGGCAGGCTCTTAACAGGCCCTCTAAGGACGTGCGTGGCGAGACATTTGAAGGGACTCTCCCTCCTGGGTCTGTCTGTTTGCTTGTTTTTGTCTCATTTAGGCTCCCGATGCCATCCTCGGGCTGTGGGCTGCTCTCCCCACACAGAACCTCCCTCCTACGTTTCCCTCATCCCCTCACCTCTCAGGCCAACCGTTGGACCGAATTTAGAATGTCTCCCGGCCTGCCGTCTCCCTCCTGGGCCCACGCAGGCTGGACCCTGCGCTCCGTGGGGTGCACGTCTTTCTCAAATGCAGCCCCTACTTTTTCTCTGCCTCTTCCCACCGCCAAGGCCACTGGAGCTTTCTCAGCAGGTCCCCAGATGCAGGTGTCCGAGTAGATCTTCTCTCGCAAGATGTGATGATAAGGAGCTAATAGCCCGCCCCAGGGAGGGCGGTACAATCGTAACTTTCCTCCCAAAGCCCCCTCTCCTTTTTCTTGATCCTTCTATAGCCCTTCATGGAGGAAGGTTTTCAGGGGCTGTGAAAACCAGTTTCCGGATATTTCCTTTGAGGGTCTGCCTATGGTCTGTGTGACAATCCACCTGCTTCCAGCGAATATAGTATTCAGCCAGCACCTGTGTGAACACCTACAAGTTGTCCTGTACAGAATGGGAATAATACGATGTGCCCCGCTAAGCCTGCCAGTCTGAGTACATGGCCCTTAGACGAAAGCGGTGTTGACCTCCACCTATTAACGGTGCTATGAACCCAGTTTGTTTTTAGTTTCTCATAATTTTGAGGCCAGAAACCCTTATCCTATCTTACACAGTGTGGAAAACCCCTCCATATTTTTAAATTTGCATTTTTGAATAGAAGCTATAGTTTGTAACTCCTTTTTTTTTTAATTAACTTATTTATTTTGAGAGAGAGAGCAGGAGCAGGGAAGGGGCAGAGAGAGAGAGAGAGAGGGAGAGAGAGAATCCCAAGCAGGGTCTGCTCTGTCGGGACAGAGCCCGACGCGGGGCTCGACCTCACCAACCATGAGATCGTGACCTGAGCTGAGATCAAGAGTCAGCTGCTTACCTGACTGAGTCACCCTACAAACCCTTATTGTTTGTAGTTCTTTTTTTTTAATGGTATTTATTTATTTATTTATGTGTTTATTTGTTTATTTATTTTTGAGAGAGAGCACGCGCGGGTGAGCGAGGTGCAGAAAGAGAGAGCGCAGAGCCCAGAGGGGGCTTGAGCTCACCCACCGTGGGGCCCAAACTCACAAACCATGAGATCGTGACCTGAGCCAAAGTCGGATGCCCAACCGACGGAGCCCCCCAGACGCCCCTAGTTTGTAAGTCTTAATATTCAACAATAGATATCATTACACCCTAGAAAACTACTATCTGATCTCCTCGCCCCCCAGAAATGTCAGGATTTGGACAAGACCAGAGGCCAAGCTGTGGTGATGGGCTCACCTTCGCGGGTGTGCTGGAGTCCGTGTGCACGTGTTCCCAGCTCCCAAGTTCTGGAATGTCACACTGGTAGCTGGAAATTGGCCACGGACAGAGTATTTCCCCTACGGAAACGAGCCGATGCTGCCAGTCAGATCTTCCTCCCCCTTCCCCACCCAAAGCTGATTTTTGAACACTCACCAACATACCACTGCATGAGATTATCATGCAATAAATGTTACAGCTCGGTATGGCCAATATCTGGAGCCCTCACGTGACGTGGCTGGCAGATAAGACTTTGGGTAGAGCCGTGATAAAGAACAGAGCAGAAGAACGGAGACCTCTCACGCAGGAGCATGCCTGAAAGTGGGCCCAGGGGCGCCTGGGTGGCTCAGTCGGTTGAGCTTCCGACTTCGGCTCAGGTCACGATCTCACCGTCTGTGAGTTCGAGCCCCGCGTCGGGCTGTGTGCTGACAGCTCAGAGCCTGGAGCCTGCTTCGGATTCTGTGTCTCCCTCTCTCTCTGACCCTCCCCCGCTCATGCTCTGTCTCTCTGTCTCAAAAATAAAATAGAACATTAAAATGATAAATACATTAAAAAAAAAAAAAAGAAAGAAAGTGGGCCCAAAGACCGGCCCAAGGGAAGGACAATGGGTTCTCAGGGCCCGAGGAAGCACCTGTTTTCTGGGAAAAGTAATTTCCTAACAGAGGAGGGAGAGGAATGGGTGTGTGCTCCTCAGAGCGAGAACTCAGGCTAGGAGGGCTCGAGGGACCCACAGTGGCCCCATTTTTCAGGCCTACACGAGTCTCAGCTCCCGCAGGTCTTTGCCGGTGTCAGAAGCAGGGACGGCCACTCCAGCCCCACACGTGGCCTCTGTGGCCCCTTAGCTGTGCTCAACCCTCTGGCCTTTGAAGGCAGCAGGGTCTAGGATAGTGAAGGCGGCTCCACGAGGAGGGAACAGAGCGGGCATCAGTAGCCATCTGCGATGGCGGAAGCTTCCTGGGAGATGGCGGGGCTGGGTGAGCCTTGGCGTCTGCCCTCCACACTCGGGCGGTCTGGGTGTTTGCTCATCTGGCTTGACCTCTTAGCCCAGGGTGGTGAGGATGGGCCAGGCTGGGAGCACGGGGACAGGGGTGGTGAGTGCCGTGGACTCAGGGTATGAAGGGCCAGCTCCTGACTGTGACAGTTATGGTGCTCCCTGGAATGGCCGAGGAACAGAGGACAGCCTGTCACTAAACGGTGACACAGGCTGTGGCGGTGACCCAGTGAGTGAGCGGTTTGGCAGGTTCCTGACAGAGCATTAGCGTGCTGGGGGGACAAGACCATACGGATGGATGGCCTGTGCGGATCCGCACCCCCGAGGCCCATCGGAGAATCCATCTGTCACCTTGATTGCTAAGGCAGGAAAACGCTGATGCATCGGATCTGGTCCGTTTTCTGTGTTTCTGCAGAATTTGTGTTCTTCTTGGACTTATTATCTTTACAGAAACTAGGTCTAATTGGATGGGGTTTTTTGTTTGTTTTCTACCAGATATGTATAGACCCGTTAACTTCTAATACCGTTAGAGAGTCTCAATTATATGAGAAATTAAGCTAAACGTGCCATTCTTAAAAATGTTTAAATTTCCACATAAGTCGCCTTGACCTGGTTTTCTCTTGCCTTCTCGGGGCACAGAGTCCCTGACAATGACACCTTATTGCTTACGGCAGAAGACAGGGAGACACAGGGCAGCAGGACTCAAAACTGAGGAGGGGCAGAGCCTGAAAGGAGCCGTTCCTTCCTTTCTGGTCACATACTACAGAGGAAAGAAGTTGCCAAACATTAGATATGTTCGTATTTACTTACTTATTTGTTTGTTTATTTATTATTTTTTCAGTTAAAGGGGCAGAGAGAGAGAGAGAGAGAGAGAGAATCCCAAGCAGGCTCCCTGCTCAGCACAGAGCCCAACGCAGGGCACGATCCCATGACCCTGGGATCACCACCTGAGCCTTAATCAAGTGTCGGACGCTCAACCGACCAAGCCCCCCAGATGCCCCTTTGTGTGCTTTATAAATATCAACTAAGGAGAGTACAGCCATGAGGAAGGGGAAACTAAATTCCAGTGGAAAGATGAGCATTTGGTTTGAATGTCGGATACGCAGCATTGTCAGGGAGTAGTGATAAAGTATATATTTTGACATCCGAATTTTGAAAAGCAGGGAAGCCCAAAGCTGTCGTAAGGAGTCTCAGAGCAATGCCTCCAACCCCAACCAGGCATTCTTAGACTGTAAATGGTCATTATTCCAGATCTGGAGGTAACACGACTAAGTTCACAACGTCAGTGCCCACTTTGACTTTCCATTGAATCCTACTCAGGACAGAGGTCTCTGGCCCCAATCCAGCCTGTTGGGGCTGACGAGGATTCTACTAGACCAACTTATAGCCTCTCTGAGCTTATTTGAATGGGTGGAGAAAGAGACCAAGACTGGGCCTCAGCCCCCAAATTGTCATATCTGTTACTATACTACCATCTAATGGCAAGGTGCGTTAAAACAAACGCCACCTAGTCTAGGGACTACTGGCTTAAAATTGCTTTCCATGGCAAAGAGTTACAATGTATCTCCCTGTCCCTCCAGCTAAGCCAGCACATGGTCCCCCTAGCTCACAGAAATTGGCCCTGGTACAGAGAAGGTAATGAAGCCTCCAATCTGACTCCGAGAAAAGATTGTGTAAGCATCAGTGAGGTCAGAAAGATTTCTAAAACACTCCCACATGGGTGCAAGGTAAGCGAGAACTATTTTAAGACAGTTGTTGTTTAAACTGTCCTATAGAATAGGACAGAATAACAGAAGGAGCCGTAGGATACAATACGTTTATCAGGAATCATTATCTCACCGAGGAGGCTAAAAATTTAAACGTAACCCTATGCAGAAACTCTCCACTGCTCTAAAAATAAAGTCCCACTGCACAAATCAAGTTTTGTTGCTATATAAGAAAACAATGATATATCACCAGCCCTCTGCCCTCTGCTCCTGCTCGTCAAGATTTTAGATCACTAAAATTTTCCTCCCGGTGCTAAACGTTGGAAGTGGAGATTGTTTGGGGGAAATGTTCTCAGCGATGAAAATAAAGACTGCCTCTTCCCCTCCCCCATGCCGTCCCGCGTCTCCAAACACACGGGACACGCAGATCAAGGATTTTTCCACTTCCTGAGCAGTTCTGTTAGTGTCACCAATAACTCAACACTCAATCACATCAGAAGGCAGCCGGATCCCCGAGAACTCCTGGGTACAACTAGTGGGTCCACTGTGCATGGAGGTTTGCTGTGGAACCCCCAAGACTCCATGGGGCTGAAGGCTGGCGTTGATCGATGACAACCGACACTCTGTCAACTTGAGGGGGACGAAGTGCCATGGGATTGGGATACCCTAAACTAGGGCTCAGACACCAGTTACACCGTGCAATTTTGAGAAATAGCATTAGTAGACTGATGACAACCTAGTAACGCAAATTGCGAGTTGACTTCCAACCAGAGAAGGGGGCAGGGGTCACCATTAGACCAGAGAAAATACTCTCCGGGTTGAGATCCACACTGATGTGCCCCTACCCCAGCTTTTGGAGCACAGAGTAGTAGAAAGGTGTGCTTTTAGGTTATAAGCATTCCTAGGAGCACAGAATGGTACAAAACTCCCACGTGTCCTCCCCTCCTGCCTTTCTCTCACCCCAGGACACGGGCAAGACAAGACCAGCAGGCACGCCTTATGAATCAGCGATTGCCTTTCTTTCGATTAAAAATTTTTTTTAATATTTATTTATTATTTTGAGAGAGAGAGAGAGAGACAGAGACACAGCGTAAGCAGGAGAGGGGCAGAGAGAGAGGGAGACACAGAATCCGAGCCAGGCTCCAGGCTCCGAGCTGTCGGCACAGAGCCCGACGCGGGGCTCGAACTCACGGACCGCGAGATCATGACCTGATGCTGAAGTCGGACGCTTCACCGACTGAGCCACCCAGGCGCCCCTAAATCAGCAATTTCCTGCCTGTTGACCCCGACCAGAAGCTTCACCTAGGAGCTTATTAGAAATGCAGATTCTCCGGGTGGAGCCGAGTCCTACTGAGCAGGAAACCCCGGGGTGAGCACAGAAGTCTGTTTTAACAGATGCCGCGGGTGGCTGTGGTGCAGCCGTGGGCTTTGAGAAACGCTGACGCAAGAGGCGCACCGGGCCCAGTTTGGTGGTTAACAGACGGCAAACGAGGCGGTGGCCAAGTCTAGTTAGAGCTTGAAGCTGTGGAATCCACACTTTGGCCCTGTGTCCGAGCTCCCTCGGGCCGAGCGATGTGCCATCGTGGCCCGGTCCACCCTGGCAGCTTCCGCAGGGTCTGTCCGCCTCTGACGTAAGCAGGCTCATCGTGCCTGGGAACGGGCCCAAAGCCACGGGAGCAAAACTAGTTGCCCTCGGTGGAGTTCAGCAGAGAGGTCCCCTGGGACACTATATCTCCCTTTTGTTTTTTAATCTTTAGAACCAGTGATTTGCTTCCAGGTCCAGCAAGGATGGTTGGCAAGCACGCTTGTTAGGTGGGAGGACCGGCCCAGAACACGGAGATCTCTTTTGTGCCCAGGAGGAAACGGTGAGGTCCCGCTAACGGCTCAGGAACTGAGATAGCAGCTGGCCTACCAAGGTCCCCTCGGGAAGAGGACAGAGAGCAATGTATCTGAGGGGTTCTTTTTTTTCTGGCAAAGTTACAAAAACGTCCAAATAATACTTTAAAACCCATATTCCCACCACCTGGAATTAATAACTACTAACGTTATAATTAATAACTACTAACGTTGTGGGGCGCCTGGGTGGCTCAGTCGGTTAAGCATCAGGTCATGATCTCACGGTTCGTGAATTCGAGCCCCGCGTCGGGCTCTGTGCCGACAGCTGGGAGCCTGGAGCCTGCTTCGGATTCTGTGTCTCCCTCTTTCTCTGTCCTCCCCTGCTCCCGCTCTGTTCCTCTCTCTCTCTCGAGAATAAATAAGCATTTAAAAAATTAGTAAAATTGTGCCACATTAAGAGCCTTTTTTTTTTAATGTTTACTTATTTTTTGAGAGAGAGAGAGACAGAGCACGAGTGGGGGAAGAACAAAGAAAGAGGGAGACACAGAATCGGGAGCAAGCTCCCGGCTTTGAGCTGTCAGCGCGGAGCCCGACACGGGGCTCGAACTCCCTACCCTTGAGATCGTGACCTGAGCCAAAGTCGGATGCTTAACTGACGGAGCCACCCAGGCGCCCCTAAAAGGCTGTTTTGCGAAGTTGTGAAGTTACAACATATAAGCCGGGTGAGCACAGAGCAGCCAGAATAATTTTTAACAAAGAACGTTCTTTTATCGGAAAACATATCGACTATGAGGTTTCCACATAGCTGCTAATAATAACTCGTAAATTTGCCTAGCTGGAGGCTGGAGAGTTGGAATTTACCAATAACAAAGAGCAGAAAAATAGCTGAAGAGGAAGCCAGCTCTTTCCCTTGGGAATAAACACAACCTGCTTTCGAACAACTCTCCCCTTGCCTCTGAAGAGAGCAGGAAAGAAGTCGGGCTAGTCCAAGAGAAATCGGGCTACAGATCATTAAAGCCTAAGGCTTCCCCACCCCTGATTGTGGAGTTGGCGCCAAATGCAGGAAGCTCCAAGAGACAACCGCCACCAAGGGCACGCCCCTCCCTAGCTGACCTTAAACTATGTTTGGTGTCACCCAGCAGAGCCAGGAGACCGTGAAAAGGTGTGCTGAAGTCATGAGCCACTAGTCCGTGTCCCCAAGGGTGGGGAGAGGGTGAAGGTGAGAAGGCTGGAGGGCTGGTCACCAAAGAGGACGAAGCCATGTGGGCTGAGCTGGCCAAGGAGCAGGTGGGAAGGGCCACCACCCTCGCTCTGACCCAGTTTCCCAGCCACCATGGCTGCCCCTGGAGCAACATTCAGAAGCTCCGAAAAGAAATCACCCGCGGCACTGAGGACCTGCCCTCTGTTCTTCGATAAACTCGTTCCACCCCTAAGGGGGGAAAAATACGTATTAAAATCCTCATCTTCCCACTTAACCTCACCTGAGAAACTCATGCCTGCTTAGACAAGCCCATCTCCCTAGCAGGCAGAACAAAGGTGGGAGACGGGGTCAGGGGAGTTGTTTGGTCTGTGCGAGAGGGCGGGGGTGCCTGGATGCCCCTTTGTGCACGTATTGGTAAAATGAATATACTCAGGACGCCTGGGGGGCTCAGTCGGTTAAGCGTCCGACTCTTGGTCTCAGGTCATGATCTCGCAGTTTCATGAGTTCAAGCCCCTCGTCAGGCTCTGTGCTGACAGTGTGGAGCCTGCTTGGGCTTCTCTCTCCCTCCCTCTCTCTCTGCCCCTCCCTCCCTCACGCTGTCTCTGTCTCCCTCGGAATAAAGAAATAAACTTCAAAAAGAAAAAGAGGAAAGAAACGAACGTACGCATTGGAGAATTTAGTAAGTTAAGCATGCGGCTCTCTGCGCCAACCCCCCCCAAACAGGTGCACAGCTCTGTTTCTTTTTTTTTTTTTTAATTTTTTTTCAACGTTTATTTTTTTATTTTTGGGACAGAGAGAGACAGAGCATGAACGGGGGAGGGGCAGAGAGAGAGGGAGACACAGAATCGGAAACAGGCTCCAGGCTCTGAGCCATCAGCCCAGAGCCTGATGCGGGGCTCAAACTCCCGGACCGCGAGATCGTGACCTGGCTGAAGTCGGACGCTTAACCGACTGCGCCACCCAGGCGCCCCACACAGCTCTGTTTCTATCAGCCGGTGCCCCACTCGTCGGAGAGACACTATGCGCCATCCCCGTGACAGGCCTTACGACGACCACCAACCCCCCCCACCCACCCGCCACACACACACTGCTTCCCAGATCCCTCAGCACCTCTTCAGAGGCCGTGGAAGCCTGTTGGCCGCTGTCAGCGCATGGTGTCGAGGAAGCCTGTGGAAACGTTCAGGCCCATCGAAAGCCAATAACAAGAAATGGGCTTTTCACCTGGTTTCCTGTGGAAAAAATAATACCAAGGGGGAGAAGGGGGAGGGTAGGATCCGCGTGTGGGTGGATGTGAACACTCTGTCCTCGTCTCTTTCAGCCGATAAACACGAGCGGTACCTGCGATGCGCAAAGCTCTGGGCGAGATTCTGGTGACAAACGTGAGACACAGCCCCCCGACCTCCAGGAGCTCACGATCCGGGGTGGGGGGGGGATCACACATACAAACTCGAAAATCGTATCATAAGTTCTGTGATAAAGGCTCATTCATCGCGTCAACAAAGATTTATTGTGCACAATGTGCCAGCCGCAAGTATGAACAAATAATTTTGAGAGCACAGAGGCCAAATATAACTCCCCTTCGCCTTTCAAACAAGAGCCGCCATGCATACGCTCTTTGGGGCAGGGTCCTTCTCTCCGTACGACCCTCCCCCCTGGCGCTCAATAAATGCTGCTCTCCAAGGATGCATCGCCTGTCCTCCGATCCGCTAGACGATTTCCGCCCAATCTTTCTTCGCTATTCACTCATCAGTTGGATACACGCGCAGGGAGCACCTACCGTATGCTGGGATCGGGACGTTGGGGGCCGGCCAAGCTCAGTGGGGACAGAAGCAAATCACACACACCGTGTGGCCGGCACACATTCCGGAGCGTGGGATCCCCGGAAAGGGTGCAGGGGGGAAGCCCGTCACCAGCCTGGGGCTGGAGGGGAAGGCTTTCTGGAGCGAAGCCCGAAGCGAGCCTCAGAGGAGGTTGCGTGTGACAGACGGACAGCACTGCAGGCGGAGAGGGCAGCTCGGGAGAGAGAGCAGAGACCGCCTCGCAATCCAGCACCTTGACCCCGGCGGTTCCACAACCTTGATCTTGTCAGAGCCGTTTGGAGTCCCGCAAGCTCCCGGGAGCCAATCCCATTCTCGAGAGGGTGGTGTTGCCACCCGAATGCCGGCTTCTTAAGCCAGAGTGGCTCTGTCTGGCGGGCCATATGTCCACGTGGGCTTTGGAATCGGGATAGACGCAGAAGGATTCCGAGTGAGCGTGAAATCGGAGGAAGCTGCAAAGCCAGTGATCTTGTCATCGACTTAGGGCAGCTGCCGTGTCTGCCTGGCCACCGCCTCCCTCCCCTCCCTGGAGAGCCACGTTTCCAGGCGCTGCACTTTTCTCTGCTCCCTCAGCCCCCATAGCCCGGACCCCCATCCCAATCTGGGTTCCACCCCCTGCAGCTGCTTCACGGAGGCCACGCGTCCCCCTCGTCGCTGGCACCTCTGCGGCTTCTGAGCCTGAGACCTGTTCTCCTGCCCCCACATCCATACGCCACTCCTTCCTGGCTCCCCTCCTATGAGTCTGGCTGCTACTCCCCAGGCCCCTTTCCATCAGTTTCTCCGCCAATCGGGCAACAGATTCTTGTCCTGTCCGTTCCCTGTCCAGCTGAGATCACAGATTCGGTCACCACTTGTAGGGCCGAAGAATTCCCAAATCCCTATCTATGGCTCAAATGCCTTTTATCCCCCCAGTGTGGCAAAATACATTTCACCTAAATTTACCATCAGAACCATTTTCGGGTTTTTCTCAAGTGTACATTTCAGCGGCATGAAGCGCATTCGCCCTGTGGTGCAAACATCACCGCCATCTGTCTCCAGAACTCTTCCCTCTTGCAAAATTGGAACTCTGTATCTGCCGAACAATAACCCCGCCGGCCCCGGCCTGTCCTCCTTCCCCCGGATCCTGGCAACCGCTGTTCTAATTTCTGTCTCTGTGAGTTTGACACCTCATGTTAAGTGGAACCACATAGTGTTGGCCCTTTGGTGACGTGTTTATTTCACTCAGCATAATGTCCCCCGGGTTCATCTATGTTGTAGCAGGCGGCAGAATTTCCTTTCCTTTTCAAGGCTGAGCTGTGTACATATACAAATAGACGTGCTGCGTTTTGTGGATCCGTTCGTCCGTCCATGGCCACTTGAGTTGCTTCCACTTGTAGGCTATTTGAACAGTACTGCTATGAATATGAGGGTACACATATCTTTCCAAGACCCTGTTTTCAATTCCTTGGGAGAAACACCCAGCAGTGGAACTGCTGCATCATATGATAATTCTGGGTTTTTTTTTTAATGTTTATTTAGTTTTGAGAGAGAGAGAGAGAGCACGCAAGCAGGGGAGGGGCAGAGCGAGAGGGAGAGAGAACCCCAGGCTGGCTCCGCACTGTCAGTGCAGAGCCCGACACGGGGCTTGATCCCTCGAATCGTGACACCATGACCTGAGCCGAAATCAAGAGCCAGAATCAAGAGTCGCTTAACCGACCGAGCCACCCGTGTGATAATTTCATTTTTAACTTTTTGAGAACCCGCCACACTGCTTTCCACCGTTTCGCATTCCCACCAATAGTGCGCAAAAGTCTCAACCTCTCCAATCCTTGCTAACACTTGGCACTTTCTGCTTTTTTGAAATTAGCCACCCTCGAGGGTGAGGGAGTCTGATCCCTTCTGTCCAGTCTAGAGTTGCACGGCCAGCTGCCCACCCGACATTTCCATCTGAAGATGCCAAGGAACCTTGAACTCAACTGGTCCAAACCACCAAACCCGATACCCGTTGGAGTTTCCTGTGTTAGCAAACCACCGCCATCCGTCCAGGTGCCAGGGCGGATGCTGGACGGCACTCTTGAGCAACCCGAGCCCCTTGGTATGTCGTGAACTCTCCCTGATCTCCCCCTCGGTCCTAACACTGTCAGCTGAGTTCGGGCCGGGGCTACCTCCTGGCTTCCTGCCCCATTCCCTTTGACTTCCTGTTCCCGCTCCAGCCGGAGGCATCTCTCTCTTTTTAGGCTTCACGCCCAGCGTGGAGCCCAACGCGGAGCTTCAACTCACAGGATTCTGAAATCAAGACCTGAGCTGAGATCAAGAGTCAGACGCTTAACCAACTGAGTCCCCCCAGGTGCCCCCAGAGCTAAGTCTTTAAAATGTCGGTGTGATCCCATCCTCCCCTGTTTCAAATCCTTCCGGGGGGCGGGGGGGACCACCTAGAGTCTTCAGGATAAAGCCCAAAGTTGTTAGAGTGACCAGATCCATAAATCCACAGCCTGGCCCTTTCTGATCTGGTCAGACGTCATCTCTGATCACTTCCCGGCTTTGTCCTCTGAGCGACCAGCAGTGGCTCAAACGCGCTACAACGGCAACTCCTCTCACCAGGAATCCTTATCTGGAACATCCTCCCCTCTGCAGCTTCCTCTGTGCCACCTTCCCCGGGCCCCTGGCTCCTCCAGCTGCTCACCTCTATCACAGCACTGACCACACTGCCCCGTCCCCGAGCCGGAGGGCACTTTTAGGTTCCGGACCATGATTTCTTCATCTCGGGATCCCCCGTGTCTAGCACAGAGCTTGGCACATGCAAACACCATCTGGGCAACCAAAGCGGGCTTCCTGGATAGAGCTGACCATTAACACGAGGCAACTAGCAGGGGAGATGCAGGTGGCCGGGTACAGACCAACGCCCCCGAGAAACACAGGCTGTGCGGGTGGCCGGGGCGCGTGTCGTACAAAGAGTGGCAGAGACCAGGCCGGGCACGTTTGCCAATGGACTCTCGGCAGAAACACCATCGGGCCGTCCTGGCCAGGGCTATTACGTAAGACCAATTAGGGGTGACCCAGGAGCACCAGCAGTCCAACCTAAGGAGCAAACGGCTGATGACAGATGAATGCATCACCGTCCCAGAGTACGCACACCTGAGTCACGGGGTGGCTCAGCCGTCCCCCAAGTGGGTCTTTGTCATGCGTTCGTTGGATTGAACTGACAAGAAGCATTAATACAAAAAAAACCAGATCAATACCGCTGATAAAATATCTCATATACATTAAACGGTAATAAGGTAATATTAATAAGGTTATGCAACGAGATTGTGGCGCTTTGGGCATCCGTCAGAGGCTGAGGGAGATCCGTGTGTGGTCTGGGGATAACGAGTCTCCTGAAACTGGGAACCACTCTCTGACAATCGAGGTCAGAAGAGGCAAGGAACAGAAGCAGGAGGCGTGGGGGCAAGAGAGGAGAGGTTGAAAGGGGTCAGACCGTGAGCGTCTGGCAGAGAAGTTCACCAGTGGGGATGGGGACTCTGACTGTTTCTCCTACACGGTGAAGCCCTTCCCTCAGCGTTCTGTCGGTGACAAAGGCTCTTAACAACAGAGGACGGAGTCCTGGATGTCACATGTGGCCGCAGACCTCTACGCTAGTCCGTAGAAACGAATCCCCAGCGTCAGGTAAGATGGTGTGGCTTCTGGCCTGTGTTCCTCCTGTCGCCAGAGTGCAGGGGGCAAGAGCCCCTGGCTGGGGGTCCCGGACACCAGGTTTGGCCACTGGCCGTTCACAAAGTCAAAGGCCGAGAGATGGATGGTGGGGACACAGGAAAGGAATTTATTCCAATGAGGCCACCACTGGGAAGACAACGGACTAGTGTCTCAAAGGCCGTCTCCAAAGCGCTGAAAATACGTCCAGGTTCACGTAAGGCGAGTGTGGGACAAAGGTCGGTGGGCCCGCGCAGGTGGGCAGCAAAGGTCAGGTGGATCGTTGCCTTGGGGTCAGGCACGGGGGCTCCTGCAGCTCAGGGCGGTCCCCATGGCGCTACGGGGGTACTTTTGGTTCCCATGGGGGTTGCTTGGCCTGTCGGGTGCTCGCCTGAGTTAAGACAGAAGCTGGAAGGAAGAACGCAATCAGTTAGAAAGTACAGACTGAGGTCAAAACGGAGGTGGTTACAATCCCTTCCCTCCTGGCACTGTGTCCCCTAAATTGACCTTCAGCTTCCTGCGTCCCTCACTAGGTCATCGTTCACCTGCCTCAACCCCCTTCCCGCCACCACCAAGTCCGCTCTTTCCTTACCCGGGGAGGCGGGGGCAGTCCTGTCGCTCACATCTTCCGGGGAAGGCCTTGAGTCTTGCAGAACGAGGCTTGCCCCCTCCGGCCACGCTCACCCTAACCCCCCCCCCCCCCCCCCCCCCCCCCCCGTGCCTAGACCCGAACCCACCTTCTGACTCTGGCGAGGGGCTCCCCGCCTGGGCGTTGCCCATCGCCCCCTGGCCTGACCGGGAAGGCTCACAGGGACACGGTCCAGATGCCCAGGAAGGGTGCAAGGCCGGGAAGGGGGACAACCAAGCCTGGTAAAACCACGGGCAGCCAGAAATAAAGAGGCTGTAACCACGCAGCTACTAAGCAGCCCCAGGCCTTGGAAGCCACACCCTCCACGGAGGCAGCTCAGAAAGGCTGGGGACAGAGGTATTTTCTGGGAATTGGGACCCTGGGGGGAAACCGGCCACAGGGAGTCAAAAGGCTGCGGCGGTGGGGGGGGGGGGGGCGGGGGTGTCAGGTCCTTGAAAAAGAAGTGGCCCGCTCCTTTTTCGTGTGCTGCCACCTACTGGTGGCTTTCAGACTGCAGAGCCGCAAGGCCTGGAGCGGAGATGCACCAAGGTTGTCTCACCCGGATGCGGGCACAAGAGAAGGTCCCCGACCTGGATGAGATGGCAGTTCTGGGTGGCGGGGACAGTCACAGGTGGTTTGTTGTAGGTGCGAGCGACAGAGGGACGCGCGCCCGCCAGAATCCCGGGCTGCTCTCCATCTGCGCTCCCTTATCAAGTCCTCCAAGGACAAAACACTCCCTAGATCCCCCTCCCCCCGCTTCTCCCCACTTCATCCAAATCTCCCTTTGCCCTGCCCTCCTGCCTAAATATTCGCTTTTTTTTTTTTAATTTAAGTTTTTAAAATGTTTATTTATTTTTGAGGGAGAGAGAGAAAGAGAGAGCCAGAGACACAGAATCCGAGGCAGGCTCCAGGCTCCGAGCTGTCAGCACAGAGCCCCACTCGGGGCTCGAACACATGAGCTGTGAGATCATGACCTGAGCGGAAGTCAGACGCTTAACCTACTGAGCCACCCAGGCGCCCCTAGATGTTCACTTTCTTTCCCTCAATGCCCTTCCCTCAGTCATCCACTGCAGCCTGCTTAAAATCAGCTAGGATTGTATGATTGCTCTGAGAATCCAGACCAAGCTCCCTCCCATGACCGAGGGCCCAGCACGGTGCGGTGGCCTCCGAAGACAGACAGGTGACCTCCCCCGTCCGCCTCTTGCATTCTGGTCACCCTGCAGATGGCACTGGAACATTACCTCTTTAGAGAAACCGGCCCCCACCTGCAGGTCACATGGCCTCCTGCTGTCTGCTCTAGCATGTACATTTCCCTCTGGCAAATATCACGGTTTCATTACATACGTGTGCGAGAGGCCCCGTGTGTCCTCCCCTCAAGCAAGTGCAACGCGGTACCACCAGTGCCTCCCATGGTACCTGCCAGTTAGAAATGCTGAATAAATATTTATGGGATGCATTTGAACGGGCCTGTGGACTTCTTACGTTGGGAGGAGAGAACGATTTGGCTAACTCTGCGAACATACAGGTATATCCCCCACGGCAGGAGTAGAACAGGGTCAGGTTTTCCCCTGCCACTTGGTGAGATGGTTTCATCACGGTGGCATCCCCCTCCCCCGGGGCTTCCTGTAAGACTCAACATTGTTCCATCCAGAGTGGATGGTCCCCAGGGTGGGTGACTGGTGGAGGGAGGGTGAGACCCAGGGGCGTGACAGTAGGGAAAGGTAGTGGAGACAGAGTATTAAAGTCAGAAGGCCTCTGGACTGATTACCCCTAAAGTATGTGAAGCGCACGCATAACTTTCTCTGGGCCTCAGAGTGAATGATGCCGTGTACACATTGAGGGGAGGGTCCTGGGCACCTACTGGGCAACATACCTTGGGGCTCTGGCTGGTTAGATTCTTTCATTCTGCAACCTTTACTGAATTCCTGTCGTCCAGGAGGTTATACCCACTGTGGCCTCCAGAGGGCACCCTGGAGGCGCTTCTGGGCCGCTTGCCCCGTGCTCAGGGCTGATCAACTTCCAGGGTCAGTGGAACCGGATGTGATTATGAAGCAGGCTGGGTTGGGGAGTGTGGGAGAGTTTCCCGGGTGTGGTTTCTGCGGTAGTGAGGTGGGGTCGATTAGCCACATAGTTGGTGAAACAGAGACAAAGGCCCTCGCGGGGCCATTTGTCTAATTGCCCGGCATCTATTTCCCTTCCACTGGAGGTAGCACCCCAGCTTTTTTTAAGTTTATTTATTTTGAGAGAGACAGAGACAGTGCAAGCAGGGGAGGGGCAGAGGGAGAGGGAGAGAATCCCAAGGGGGCTCCACACTGCTGACACAGAGCCAGACACGGGGCTCGAACCCATGAAACTGCGAGATCGTGACTTGAGCCAAAATCAAGAGTGGGCCCCCCAACCGACTGAGCCACCCAGGCGCCCCAGCACCCCAGCTGTTGTTTGTGGAGTTGAGCTTCTCGCCCTGTGTGCCCTCTGGGTGGGACAGTAAATCAAAGGACTTTTCCACGAGCCAAGAGGTGGACCCATGAGCCAGACAGGGCCACTCAGACTCTCCTGACACTGTGAATTTTGGACAGACCCGTGCATCCTCAGAGATCACGCTGAGCGCACACCCATCTCCCCAGTAACTCTCCAATGGAACAGTTGACCAGTTGCCGTTGGCTCCTATCCCATTTCAAGACTGGATCTCCAGCCTCCTGTTGTCTCTGTGAGCTACCTGAA
The DNA here is from genome assembly GCF_018350175.1 of Felis catus. Taxonomy (NCBI): domain Eukaryota; kingdom Metazoa; phylum Chordata; class Mammalia; order Carnivora; family Felidae; genus Felis; species Felis catus. Next base: position 3,189,349 of record NC_058384.1, read on the forward strand.
AGCCCTTGAACCAAGGTCTCCATTTGTTGGGTTAGCTAGAGTTGGTTTGTTGCTTACAACCAAGGAACCGTGACACATCATCATCTCATTCCTAACTTTTGTTTGGCCAACTACAGATGGTGGGCAGTCTAGTACAAGGCGTGGAGGGTGGCTGCCCATGGATGGGGTGGCTGGGAGCTCCTGAAATATATGCCATCATAGTGCTTGGGGGCTAACCAGGTTGGCGCTAGTCAGTAAGGCTAGAGGGGATGGCCTGGAAGTTAAGTTCACTCTCTGGCTGAAGGTATCTCCTCCCAGTGGGAATGAGCCAGGAAGGGGGAACATGAGAGCAAGTCCCCCTCCTCTGATGGAGAAATCATTCATTCTCAACATAAGCCGGGATGACACAGGAGGTGGTGGGTACTTGGCCGTGCTGGGGACAGGAGTCTGAAGCAGACAAAAAGTAGGAGTCCTCGAAGAAATGGCTCTCCTTGTATAGGGAGCGGGGGTGGCGGGTGATAACACTAAGCTCTTGACATGCTCCTTCCTGAGAGATGGATGGGGAAGGGCTTAGGAGTCACAGGGGGAATTGGCTGAATCCATTTCCAGCCAGGTGGCCCTGGGTCTTCTGGAAGCCTGCTCTGTCCAATCAGAGGTAGCTTCACAATGTCCTGGGTCCATGAATGCAGGACCCTCCCCTTCCCTCTCCTCCTACCAGCCCTTGGGGCTCCGGCAGCCCGTGGGACCTGGCCCTGGGGCCGAGGCCTGGGGACCAGGGTCCGGAAGCAGGCCCATCCTATCCTCTGCAGTTGGCCAAGGCCGGGGAGCTGGGGCTGGTGCAGCAGGGCCCTGAGAAGGTGTGTTTCAGGGATCTCAGCTGTAGCAACAGAAACCGGTTATAGGAGGTCACAGTGGGAAACAAATGCGCTCAGGGGATGACCCTTGAGTAGCTCGGATAGTAGATAGGACGGGAAAGGACAGACGTGGAGGAGACAGGAGAGGTGACGGAAGGGCCCTGCTGGTGCCGCCCGTGTGACACACTGGACACCACAGCCGACTCGGTGACGCTGGAGCTGGGGGTGGCTGTCATCTTGTCACAACCAGGAAGGACCCCTTGCTTCGTTGTCTCACGAACTCCAAATCCCGGCCCTAGGGTGTGCTGCAGATTGGCTGGGTCTAAAAGAGAAAACCAGACGTCCAGGATGACCCCCTCCCACCTCCATTCTATCGCATTCTTCAACTTTTCATTTACCATTGGAATTTCCTCCTACACATGTTTAAAAGAAGAAATCTTGACCGCCCTCTGTCCTGGAGGCTGTGGCACCCACCCAGATGCCCCTCGCAGCGGCTGAGTGCCCATGGCTAACAGTCCACGGCTGCTCTGTGGCCTCCCCTGGCCTGGGGTGTGCCCTTGCCTGGAGGAAAGTTATAAACCCTCTTCCCCCAGGAGGAAGGGGTGGCTCCCACCACTGATGACAAGGACGGGGGTCCAAAAGTGGGCCCGGATCTCAAGACAGCTTATGTCCCAGAACCCTCCTCCATCAGCCTTTACCCGAGACCACACTTTCACCTGAGTTAGACCTTCCCCGAGACCTTATCTTCACCCGAGTTAGACCGTCCCTGATTCACACACTTCACCTGAGTTAGACCTTCCCTGAGACCCTGCCTTCGCCTGAATTAGAACTCACCTGAGCCATTCCACCTGAGTTAGACGTACCTGAGACCCTCCCCCCCCCATCTTCCTCCTGGTTGGACCTTACCTGAGACACTAACTTCACCTGAATTAGACCTTACCTGACACCTATCTTCACCTGAGTTGGAATTTACCTGAGACCGCACCCTTCATCTGAGGTAGACATTACCTGAGACCACACGCTCTGCCTTAGACTACACCTGAGATCCCATCATCACCTGCGTTATACCTTACCTGAACCCTATCTTGACGTGAATTAGACCTCACCTGAGACCCTACCTTCACCTCAGACCTTACCTGAGACCACACCCTTCACCTGACTTAGACTTTGCCTACAATCGCATTCTTTACCTGAGTTAGACTTTACTAAGATACTACCTCCACCTAAGTTAGACATTACCTGAGATTACATTTCTCACCTGACTTAGGCTTCACCTAAGATCTCACTCATTCTTCACCTCACTTAGACTTTACATGAGACCACGCCCTTCACCTGACTTAGATTTACCTATGATCACATTCTTCACCTCAGTTAGACATACCTGAGGTCCTATCTTTACCAAAGTTAGACCATACCTGAGATCACATCTTCACCTGAGTTACACCTTGCCTGAGACCCCAATGTCACCTGAGTGAGACCTTAGCTGGGACCCTACCTTCACCTGAGTTGGCCCTTATCTGAGACCCTACCTTCACCTGAGTTAGATGTTACTTGAGACCACACCCTTCACTTGAGTTAGAGCTTACCTGAGACTACACTCTTCACCTAAGTTAAACCGTACCTGAGACCCCGTTTCACCTGAGGTAGACCTATCTGAGTCAAGTCTGTACTTGAAACTACATTCTTCGACTTAATTAGACCTTAGATCCCAACTTCACCTGATGTAGACCCTACCCGAGACCCCATCTTTACCTGAGTTAGACCTTGCCTGAGAACACACTCTTCACCTGAGTTAGACTTTACCTGACGTCACACTCTTTACATGAGTTAGACTTTATCTAAGATCACATTCTTCACCTGAGTCAGACCTTACCTGAAATCTCATCTTCACCTGAGTCAGACCTTACCTGAGACCACCCCATAACCTCACTTAGACTTTCCCTATGATCGCATTCACCACCTGAGTTAGACTTTACCTGAGATCCTATCTTCATCTGTATTATAGTTTACCTAGGATCGCATTTTTTCATCTGAGTTAGACCTTACCTGAGACTCCATCTTGACCTGAGTTATACCTGACCTGAGACCCACATCTCAGAAGGCTTGGAAAAGTGGATGAAGACAGGGAAGTCAAAGGGTCCATTTTGGATTACATGGCATTTTAATATGCCCATTAGACAAGCACATGGAGGGGCTGAGCAGGTAGTTTGATATGAGTTAGGTTTTGGAGCTTAGGAGAAATGGCTGGATGCTAGCCTGGGTGACATGACTGGGCAGAAGAGGTCCCGGGGCTCAGAGCTGGTGACAGTGTCTGATCCAGGCAGAACACTGAGGGAAGCCCCTGTGCTTGATTTCTGGAATATTTTTATTATAATATAAAATATATATTATATATAATTTATATATAATATATAATATAAAATATATATTAGATATAATTTATATATAATATATAATATATTGTTTATACGCTCCTGGCAGAGTAGTAGGAGAACCCTAAGCTTGCTTCACCCCTCAAATCCAGCTAGGTAAATATCAAGTCATTCTGAACACCCAAGAAACTGATCTGAGGACTGGCAGAACAAACTCCACAACCAGAGGGAGAGAAGAGGCCACGCTGTGGAAGGTAGGAGGTGCAGAGAAATGGGTTGTGGGTGCTGTGGAAGGGAGGAAGCCCTAGTCATGGACAGAGGGGAGTACACAGGGATATACACAGGGAAAACACTTCCCCAAAGCCATTGACTGGGAAAATGAGAGGGGCTGATTATCATGAGTTTTTCAACCAGCAGGGCTCAAAGTCCAGTGTTTTATTTACTTATTTATTTTTAAATTTTGTAATTTTTATTTATTTTTGAGAGAGAGAGAGAGAGAGAGAGAGAGAGACAGTGCTAGCAGGGGAGGAACAGAGAGAGAAGGAGACACAGAATCTGAAGCTGGCTCGAGGCTCCTAGCTGTCAACACAGAGTCCAACATGGGCCTCGAACTGCAAGATCATGACCTTAGCTGAAGTCAGATGCTCAACTGACTAAGCCACCCAGGTGCCCCTTAAAGACTGGAGTTTTAGAGGTCCACAATGCAGTTGGTGTGGAGCCTGGAGGGTGCTGCAGTGCTCCTGTGGAGGAGGGTGGAGGCCCAGGAGCAGACAGGACCTGAAGATCTCCCAGGAAGCATGGTGAGAGATGTTTCCCCGTTCTGGGAGTGCTTTGGGAGAGGTGGAACTGCCTCTCAGGGGACAGAAGAACCAGTGGGTGCCATTGTGCTGCCCTGCCCCTTAGCATCAGTGCAGAGACACCTGTTGAGGGTGGCTAACCTGGACACCAGTTTTTTGCTGTGCTTTATCCAAGCCCCACACTCCTGGTTCAACTGTCCTTCTGGGACAAATCTTCACCAGTCCCAGAATGGTGAGACCCTGCCCAGAGGACCCGGGTCCCAATCATAGCATATCCCTGAAGTTTGGAGTTTTGAAACTCAGCAGGCCTGGCTGGAATAAAACACAGGTGCACTGTGCTGCCAGGCAGGCAGATAGCCCAGACACAGACAAGGTGAAGGTAGGGATCTGAGGGACACCTGGAACACACAAAAGGAGAATGTTTGCTCTTCTGTGAGGGCTTCCTGAACAGTGGCAGGCATGAACTCCCTTCTCCCAGGACAAGGGAGATGGCTGGCGCCATTTTCCTCCCCCACTCCTCAGCATAAACTACCTTCAGTAAGCAGCCCAGTACCAACAATGGCGGTCTAAACCACTTACACCAAGCCCCAGCCCCCTGTGCTCTGCAAGTGCTGCTTTTCTCAGGCAAGTGTGCCTGAGAATGAGAGCACCAGGCCCCTCCCCCTGAAGACCAGCACAAACCCCACCACACAAACCATGCCTACTGACCAGAGTGCTGCAAAGCTTCAGCTCTACTGGAAACAGCTTCAGGTCTCTTTTCACAAGCAGACCAGAGCGCACCCTAGTTAAAACTCACCACACTCTGGCCAAGGTCCAAACACTCCCCACTACAGGCAAGGAGAAATTCTGCAGAGGACTGATTTGAGAGAAAGAGCAGCCAAAACACAGCAGTGGAGTGCATGCAGCATACACCAGAGACACTTCCTCAAGTGCCAGGCCTTGGACAGTATATGACCTCTTCTTAAGATAGCCATTACTCTCAGGAACAGGAACAATAGGTCTTTCCTAACACAGAGAAGAAGACAGAGACCTAAGACAAAATGCCAAGATGGAGGAATTCATCCCCAAAAATAGAGCAAGAAAAGGTCATGGACAGGGATCTGATCAAAACAGATATAAGTAATATGCCTGATCCAGAAATTAAAACAATCTCAAGGATACTAGCCAGGCTTGAGAAAAGCATAGGAGACACCAGGGAGTCCTTTATCCCAGAGATAAAAGGCCTACAAATTAGTCAGGCCAAAATAAAAAATGCTACAACTGAATTGTGAAACCAACTGGATGTAATGACCACAAGGATGGGAGAAGCAGAGGAATGAATCAGTGATATAGAAGATAAAATTACAGAAATAATGAAGCTGAAAAGGAGAGGGAAAGAAAAATATTGGATCATGAATATAGATTTAGGGAACTCAGTGACTCCATAAAGTATAACATTCGTATCACAGGAGTCTCAGAAGAAGAGAGGAAAAAGGGGAGGAAGGTTTATTTGAGGAAATTATAGCCAAAAACTTACCTAAACTGTGGAAGGAAACAGATATCCAAATCCAGGAGGCATAGAGAATTCCGATCATAATCAACAAAAGTGGGCCAACACCAAGACATATTATGGTAAAATTTGCAAAATATAGATAAAGAAAAAATCCTAAAAGCAGCAAGAGAAAAGAAGTCCCTAACTTACAAGGGAAAACAAATAAGGTTAGCAGCAGATTTCTCCACAGAAACTTGGCAGACCAGAAGGAAGTGGCATACTGTATTCAACGTGCTGAGTGGAAAAAAATATGCAGCCAAGAGTACTCTATCCAGCAAGACTGTCACTCAGAATAGAAGGAAAGATAAAGAATTTCCCAGACAAACAAAAACTAAAGGAGTTTGTGACCACAAAACTAGCCCTACAAGAAACATTAAAGGGGACTCTTTTGAGTAAGAAAGAAAGACCAAAAGTGACAAAGACCAGAAGGGAACAGAGAAGCCTCCAGAAATAATGACAAAAAAAGTAATACAATGGCACTAAATTCATATTTATCAATAATTAGTCTGAATGTAAAAGGACTAAATATTCCAATCAAAAGACATGTAGTGTCAGAATGGATTTAAAAAAATGAGACCCACCTAAATGCTGCCTGCAAGAGACTCATTTTAGAGCTAAAGACACCTGCAGATTGAAAGTGACGGGATGGAGAAAAATTTATCATGCTACTGGACATCAAAAGAAAGCCAGAAAAACCATACTTATATCAGATGAACTAGATTTTAAAACAAAGACTGTAACAAGAGATAAAGAAGGGCATTATATCATAATTAAGGGGTCTATCCACCAAGAAGATCTAACAATTATAGCTATTTATGCTCCCAACTTGATAGCACCCTAATACATAAATCAATTAATCACAAACATAAAGAAACACCTTGATAATAATACAATAATAGTAGGGGACTTTCACACCCCACTTATAATAATGGACAGATCATCTGAGCAGAAAATCAACAAGGAAACAATGGCTTTGAATGACACACTGGACCAGACAGACTTAACAGATACATCCAGAACATTTCATCCTAAAGCAGCAGAGGGGCTCCTGGGTGCCTCAGCTGATTAAGCATCTGACATCAGCACTGGTCATGGTCTCACAGTTCATGAGTTCAAGGCCTGCATTGGGCCCTCTACTCTCAGCACAGAGCCCAATTCAGATCCTCTGTCACCCTGTCTCTCTGCCTCTCCCCCATGTGTGCTCGCCTCTCTCTCTCTCTCTCTCTCTCTGAAAAGTAATCATTAAAAAAAAAAAAAGCAAAAAAAAAAAAGCAGCAGAATACATATTCTTCTCAAGTGCACACGGAACATTCTCCAGAATAAATCACATACTGGGTCACAAATCAGCCCTCCACAAGTAGAAAAAGATAGAGATCACACCATGCATATTTTCAGACCATAACACTGTGAAACTTGAAATCAGCCATAAGGAAAATTTTGGAAAGACCACAAATACTGGGGGTTAAAGAACATCCTACTGAAGAATGAAAGGGTTAACCAAGAAATTAAAAAGAAAATTAAAAAATACACGGCAGCCAATGAAATGAAAACACGCGACAGTCCAAAACCGTTGAGATGCAGCAAAGGCAGTCATAAGACAGAAGGATATAGCAATCCTTCCTAAAGAAGGAAGAAAGCTCTCAAATACACAACCTAACCTTACACCTAAAGAAGCTGAAAAGAGGACAGCACAGCAAATAAAGCCCAAAAACCAGCAAAAGAGCAATAATAAAGATTAGAACAGAAATCAATGATACCGAAATTAAAAAACAAACAAACATAGAACAAAGAAACTAGGAGCTGGTTCTTTGACAGGATTAACAAAATTGATAAATCCCCAGTCAGATTTATCAAAAAGAGAAAGGAAATGACCCGAATAAATAAAATCACAAATGGAAGAGGAGAGACCATAACCAACACATCAGAGATACAAACAATAATAATAGAATATTATGAGCGGGGGCGCCTGGGTGGCTTATTCAGATAAGCGTCTGACTTTGGCTCGAGTCATGATCTTGCAGTTTGTGAGTTCGAGCCCCGTGTCGGGCTCTCTGCTGACAGCTCAGAGCTTGGAGCCTGCTTCAGAGTCTGTGTCTCCCTCTCTCTCTGCTCCTCTCCTGCTTGCACTCTATCTCTCTCAAAAATAAATAAACATGAAAAAAAACTAAGAGAATATTATGAGCGATTATATGCCAACAAACTGGGAAACCTGGAAGAAATGGATAAATTCCTAGAATCACATAAACTACCAAAACTGAAACAGGAAGAAATAAAAAATTTGATCAGACTCATAACCAATAAAGAAATTGAATCAGTAATCAAAAATCTCCCAACAAGCAAGAGTCCAGGGCTAGATGGCCTTTCAGGGGAATTCTACCATACATTTTAAAAAGAGTTAATGCCTATTTTTTGAGGCTATTCCAAAAAATAGAAATGGAAGGAAAACTTCCAAACTCACTCGCTGAGGCTAGCATTACCTTGATTCCAAAACCAAAGACCCCACTAAAAAGAATTACAGACCGATTTCCCCTGATGACCATGGATGCAAAAATTCTCAACAAGATACTAGCAAATGAAAGCCAACAATACATTACTAGAATTATTTACCACGATTAAGTGGGATTTATTCCTGGGCTGCAGGGGTGCCTCAATATCCACAAATCAATCAGTGTAATACGCCACATTAATAAAGAAAGCACAAGAACCACATGATCCTCTCAATAGATGCAGAGAAAGCACTGGACAAAAGAGAGCATCATTTCTTGACAAAACCCCTCAAGAACATAGGGATAGAGGGAACACACCTCAACATCACGAAGGCTATATACGAAAGACCCACAGCCAGTCTTATCAATTGGAAAAACCGAGAGCTTTCCCCTGTAAGGTCAGGAACACGGCAGGGATGTTCACTCTCACCACTGCTGTTCAACATAATACTGGAAGTCCTAGCCTCAGCAATCAGACAACAAAAAGAAATAAAGGGCATACAAATTGGCAAGGGGGAAGTCGAACTTTCACTCTTAACAGGTGACCTGGTACTCTATATGGAAAACTCGAAAGACTCCACCAAAAAACTGCTAGAACCGAAACACGAATTCAGCAAAATCACAGGATATAAAATCAACGTGCAGAAATCGGTTGCATTTCTCTACACCAATAGTGAGGCAGCAGAAAGAAGAATTTACCCCATTTACAACTGCACCAAAAACCACAGGACAGGAATAAACCTAGCCAAAGTAGTAAAAGATCTGTACACTGAAAACTATAGAAAACTTATCAAAGAAATTGAAAAAGGCATAAAGAAATGAAAAAACATTCCATGCTCATGGATTGGAAGAACAGGCATTGTTAAAAATGTCTATACTACATTCTACGCGTTTAATGCAATCCTCATCAAAATACCACCAGCATTTTTCACAGAGCTAGAACAAGCAACGCGAAAATTTCTGTGTAACCACGGAAGACCCTAAATACCCAAAGCAATCCTGAAAAAGAAAAGCAAAGTTGGAGGCATCACAATTCTGGACTTCAAGCTATATTATTAAGCTGTAGTCATCAAGACAGTATGGTAGTGGCACAAAAATAGACACATAGATCGATGGAAATAGACCCACCACTATATGGCCAGCTAATCTTTGACAAAGCAGGAAAGAATATCCAATGGAAAAAAGGTAGTCTTTTCAGCAAACAGTGTTGGGAGAACTGGACAGCAACATGCAGAAGAACAAAACTGGACCATATTCTTACACCATACACAAAAATAAATTCACAATGGATTAAAGGTCTAAATGTGAACCAGGAAACCATCAAAATCCTGAAGGAGAACACAGGCAGTAACCTCTGTGACCTTGGCCTGAGCAACTTTTTACTAGACACGTTGCTGGAGGCAAGGGAAACAAAACTAAAAATGAACTATTGGGACTTCATCAAGAGAAAAAGCTTCTGCACAGCAAAGGGAACAATCAACAAAACTAAAAAGCAGCCTAAGAAATCAGAGAAAATATTTGCAAATAATATATCTGACAAAAGGTTAGTATCCAAAATCTATAAAGAACTTATCAAACTCAACACCCAAAAACCAAATAATCCGGTTAAAAAATGAGCAGAAGTCATGAATAGGCATTTCTCCAAAGAAGACATCCAGATGGCCAACAGATACGCGAAAAGATGCTCAACATCACTCATCATCAGGGAAATACAAATCAAAACTACAATGAGACATCACCTCACACCTCTGAGAATGGCTAAAATTAACAGCACAGGAAGTTGACAGGGACAACACAGGTGTTGACAAGGATGTGGAGAAAGGGAAACCTTGTACTCTTGGTGGGAATGCAAACTGGTGCCGTCACTCTGGAAAACAGTATGGAGGTTCCTCAAAAAGTCAAAAATAGAACTACCCTATGATTCATTAATTGCACTACCAGGTGTTTACCTAAAGGATATGAAAATACTGATTCAAAGGGACACATGCACCCCAATGTTTATAGCAGAATTATCAACAATAGCCAAATTACAGAAAGGGCCAAACTGTCCATCGACCAATGAATGGATAAGGAAAATGTGGTATATACATACAATGGAATATCACTCAGCCATCAAAAAGAATGAAATCTTGCCATTTGCAATGACATGAATGGAGCTAGAGTATATTATGCTAAGCAAAGTAAGTTAGTCAGAGAAAGGCAAATACCATATGATTTCAGTCATGTGGAATTTGAGAAACAAAACAGATTAACGTGGGGGGGGGAGGCAAACCATAAAACAGACTCTTTTTTTTTTTTTTAATTTTTTTTCAACGTTTATTTATTTTTGGGACAGAGAGAGACAGAGCATGAACGGGGGAGGGGCAGAGAGAGAGGGAGACACAGAATCGGAAACAGGCTCCAGGCTCTGAGCCATCAGCCCAGAGCCCGACGCGGGGCTCGAACTCACGGACGGCGAGATCGTGACCTGGCTGAAGTCGGACGCTTAACCGACTGCGCCACCCAGGTGCCCCAAAACAGACTCTTAACTACAGAGAACAAACTGAAGGTTGATGGAGGGAGGTGGGGGGGATGGGCTGGATGGGAGATGGGTATTAAGGAGGGCATTGTTGTGATGAGCACTGGGTATTTTATGTAAGTGATGTAAGGGTTGAACTTCAGCTTGAAGGAGCGGGGCTGTCACTGAAAGTTTCTAGACTGGGGTAGGTGATAAGGTGGGGAGTGAAATCTGAGCACACCAGGAATGTGGTGGAAGACGTCAGCTTGGAGGTGGAGAGTCTGGACACAAGGAGACAAGGTTCCAAGCTCAGCAGCTCTGGTGATGAATGATGAAGACCTGAATTAAATTAGTGGCAGAGGTGCGATTTTTCAGGGAAGATGGGGGTGGAGTAGGAGGCCTCTAGGCTCACCTGCTTCCATGAACACGACTAGATAACTGTCAAATCATTCTAACTATCCCAGAAATTGATCCGAAGACTGGCCGAACAAACTCCACAACTAAAGTCGGAGAGGAGGCCACATCGAAGAAGGTACAAAGCGTGGAGACATGGTTTGGGGGAGAAACAGATCGTGGCTGCTGTGGTACCATGGTACCATGGGAACCATGGTCTTGGGGAAGGGCCAGAGACAGACTGGCACACAGGGGAGCTGACAGGGAAAATGAACCCCCATAGAAATTGGCTCGGAGAGTGAGAGGGGCTGTATTTCCTGAGTTCTTGTAACCAACGGGGGCTTCAAGCCTAGAGTTTTAAAGGTCAGTGTGTTTGGTTTGGGGAGAGCTTATAGGACATTGGGGATACTCTTGGAGAGAAAGCAGGCAAGCAGCCTGCAGATAGACAGCATGGAAACAGCAATCTGAAGAGCACCTGGGGCACACAGTGGGGAGTTTATTCATTCATCTTGGCGCATAGCCCAGAGAGGCAGCATTCACAGAGAGATCTCTCCAGGAACAGAGGAACTGGCCGGCACCATCCTCCTCCCCTGACCCTCAGCATGAGCACAAGGCCACCTTCGGGAACCGTGCGCAGGGACACGCCCTACCTTGCTTACACCGAGTCCCCTCCCCCACACTCTGATGGAACCGCCCCCTCCAGTCGTGTTTGCCTCAGTCCCGGTGCGGTGGGCCCCACCCCCAGAAGACCATCCCAAACCCCTGCCAGCACCATGACTCCCTAACCAGGAGTTTTGTGAGGCCTCGGTTCTAGTGGCAGCGGCGACGGGTCTCATTTCAGAAGCAGACCAGAGCACACCTCGTTAAAACACGCCGCCATCACACCAGGGACCAAACACCGCCCACAGCAGGCAGAAACAGCCTCCGTAGATGACTGACCTGAAGGATAAAGCGAGCAGGACAAGACAGTAAAGCACACACAGTGCACATTGGAGACAGTCCCAGAAGTGTCAGGCCCTGGAGAACAGGGGACCCTACGCTACAGGGCACTACAGGACCTCTTCTTCATAAGGCCATTACCCCCAAGAACAGGAAAGGTAGCTGACTTTCCTAACACACAGAAACAGGCACTGAGACTTAGATAAGATGAGAAGAAAGAGAAATTTGTCCCAAATGAAAGAACAGGACAAGGCAAAGCCAGAGATCTAAGCAAAACAGATACAAATAGCATGTCTGATGGGGAATTTAAAACATTGATCATAAGGATTCTCACTGAACTTGAGACAAGAGTGGAAGATATGAAGGAGACCCTTAATGTAGAGATAGGGAATAACATGGCAGAGATAAGGGGCTCAATAAACAAAATGAGAAATACACCTGATGGAATGAACACCAGGCCAGAAGAAGGAGAGGAACAAATTAATGGCCTAGAGAACAGGGTAATGGAAAGTAATCAAGCTGAACAAACAGGAGGGAAAAAAAGGGGTGCCTGGGTGGTGGCTCGGTCCATTAAGCATCAGCTTTTGGTTTTGACTCAGGTCATGATCCCATGGTTCATGGGTCTGAGCCCCATATTGGGCTCTGTGGTGACAACGTGGGGTCTGCTTGGGATTCTCTCTTTCCCAATCTCTTTCTGCCCCTCCCCAGCTCACACTCTCTCTCAAAATAAATAAACTTTAAAAAAAGGCAAAATATAGTGATAAAGAAAAAATATTAAAAGCAGCAAGACAAAAGAAGGCAGTTACCTACAAAGGAAACCCCATAAGTCTACCAGTGGACTTTTCAGCAGAAAGTTCCAAACCAGAAGAGAGTGACATGACATATTCAATGTGCTGAATGGAAACAACCCACAGCCAAAAATACTCTATCTAGCAAGGCTGTCATTCAGAATAGAAGGAGAGATAAAGAGTTTCCCAGACAAACCAACAAAAACTAAAGGAGTTCATGACCACTAAACCAGCGCTGTAAGAAATATTAAAGAGGACTCTTTGAGTGGAAAGAAAAGACCAAAAATGACTGTATGAAGGTAGCAAACACAAGAGCAGTAAAAATGAATATTTCTGACAAAAATCAGCCAAGGAACTCACAAAATAAAAAGATACAAAATATGACACCGTATACCTAAAACATGGAGGAGAGAGGAGTAATGAATGGGTTCAAACTTGAGCGACTATCAATTTAATATAAACTGCTATATGCAGAAGAGGTTATACACACACCTAATGGTAACCATACATCAAAACCCACTAACAAATATGCAAAGAATAAAGAGAAATAAACCCAAATTTATCAGTAAAGAAAATGAGCAAGCCATCAAAGAGAGAAAGACTAGAAAGGATCAGAAGAAATCTTCAGAAACAACCACAAAACAAGTAATAAAATGGCAATAAATACATATCTGTCAATAATTACTTTGAGAGGCACCTGGCTGGCACAGTCGGTACAGCATGTGACTCTTGATCTCAGGGATGTAAGTTTGAGCCCCACTTTGGGTGAGAGGTTACTTAAAAATAAAATCTTTTTTCTTTTCTTTTTTTTTTCTTTTTTTTTTTAAAGGGGGTAGTTGCCCCTTTTTAAAGGGGGTAGAGATTTTTTTTTAACGTTTATTTATTTTTGAGACAGAGAGAGACAGAGCATGAACAGGGGAGGGGCAGAGAGAGAGGGAGACACAGAATCTGAAACAGGCTCCAGGCTCTGAGCTGTCAGCACAGAACCCAATGCGGGGCTCGAACTCATGGACCATGAGATCATGACCTGAGCCGAAGTCGGACGCTTAACCAACTGAGCCACCCAGGCGCCCCAACAAAATATTTTTTAAAAATAATAATTACTTTTAATGTAAATAGACTAAAAGCTCCAATCAAAAGACATAGGGTGTCAGAACAGATAAAAAGAAAAAAAAACAAGACCCATCTATGTGCTGCCCACAAGAGACTCGGTTCAGACCTAAAGACACCTGCAGATTGAAAGTGAGGGGAAGGAGGGGCTTCTGAGTGGCTCAGTCAATTAGGTGTCCAACTCTTGATTTCGGTTCAGGTCATAATCTCATGGTTGTGAGATGAAACTCCACATGGGAATCCATGCTAGGTGTGGAGCCTGCTTGAGATCCTCTCTCTCCCTCTGCCTCACCCTGCTCACTCATGCATTCACTCACTTTCTCTTAGAAGAAAGAAGAAAGAAAGAAAGAAAGAAAGAAAAAAAGAAAGAAAGAAAGAAAGAAGCGAGATGGAGAAACATCTATCACGCAAATACATATCAAAAGAAAGCTGGAATAGCAATACTTTTATTAGACAAGCTGGACTTTGAAACAAAGACACTAACAAGAGACAAAGAAGGACACTATATAATAACAAAGGGGACAGTCCAACAAGAAAATATAACAATTGTAAATATTTTTGCACCCAACATAGTAGCACCCAAGTATATGAAACAATTAATAACAAACATAAAGAAACTAATTGATAATAATAGAGTAATAGTAGGGGAGTTTATACCCCACTTACATCAATGGGCAGATAGTCTAAAGAGAAAATCAACAAGGAAACAATGACTTTGAATGACACACTGGACCAGATGAATTTAACAGATATATTCAGAACATTCCACCCTACAGCAACAGAATATACATTCTTTTAATGTTTATTTATTTTTGAGAGAGAGAGAGAGAGAGAGTAGGGAAGGGGCGGAAAGAGAGGGAGACACAGAATCTGAAGCAGGCTCCAGGTTCTGGGCTATCAGCAGAGAGTGGGGCTCAAACTCACCAGCCGTAAGATCATGAGCTGAGCTGAAGCCAGACACTTAACCGACTGAGCCACCCAGGTGCCCCAGAATACACATTCTTTTAAAGTGTACATGGGACATTCTCCATAAAATATTACATTTTAGGCCACAAAACAAGCCTCAACAAATTCAAGAGGATCGAAATCATACCATGCATCCTTTCTGACCACAGTGCTATGAAACTGGAAGTCAACCACAAGAAAAAAATTGGAAAGAGGACGAATACATGGAGGTTAAATAACATGTTACTAAAAACCATGAATGAGTCAACCAGGAAATAAAGGAGAAATCAAAAAGCATATGGAAACAAATGAAAATGAAAACACAACTGTCCAAATCCTTTGGGACGCAGCAAAAGCTGTTCTAAGAGGGTGGCTCAGTCGGTTAAACGTCTGACCTCTGCTCAGGTCATGATCTCATGGTTTGTGAGTTTGAGCCTCGCATCGGGCTCTGTGCTGACAGCTCAGAGCCTGGAACCTGGTTCAGATTCTGTGTCTCCCTCTCTCTGCCTCTCCCCACCCCAGTCCCCACCCCCCGCAAAAAAAAAAAAAAAATTAAAAAAAAATTTTTAAAAAAAAAATTTTTTTTTCAACGTTTATTTATTTTTTTGGGACAGAGAGAGACAGAGCATGAACGGGGGAGGGGCAGAGAGAGAGGGAGACACAGAATCGGAAACAGGCTCCAGGCTCTGAGCCATCAGCCCAGAGCCCGACGTGGGGCTCGAACTCACGGACCGCGAGATCGTGACCTGGCTGAAGTCGGATGCTTAACCGACTGCGCCACCCAGGCGCCCCTAAAAAAAATTTTTTAAATAAATAAATGAGGGAAATTTATAGCAATACAGGCCCACCTCAAAAAGCCAATCAGTGGCAGAGGCCCTGAAAGGAAAGGGAAGGATTCGAATGGTATTTAGGAAGTGAGGCCTTCAGGACTTGGTAAACAAATTGGAGTGAGATGGGGCAGAGGAAGAGTCTAGGATGACCACCAGATTTCCAACTCGGGTGACTTGAGGGGTGGTGGTACCATTTGCCAAATACAGATGTAAAGTGGTCACATGGCATCACTAATCCTCCTCCTGCTCCTAGGTCACCAGGGCCTGTGATGGTGAGCCCCACGCCCAAACCACTCATCTGTATTCACCATAGGTGGACACGCGGTTGGAGGCAAGAAGTCTGACCTGAGCACCACTAACTGCAGGCTTTCTTCTGTTATGAAAGACCAAACCCATAATATAGATATTGCTTTAATTTGTTAGACAGGGATTTGTGGCTCCTGGCCCCACCCCGACTGCCCTATGAAGTAACCGGAGAGGGAAATGATGCATGGGTTTCCTTAAAGAGAAGTTTAGATTTGTCTAAGGTTACAAAGGTACAGACAAGAGGGATCATTGCACCACAATCTGCCAGGACAACAGATACTTACGCACAGCACAGTATTAGACACTAAACTAAGCTCCCATGCCCTCTGTCTTCCTGTGAAGATCTTTCCCTTAATTGAGTGGTAAAGTGAGCAAGAAGATGCTTTGCTAAGTCAACCTGGAAGTCAATGGTCACAGTGCTCGGCTCACCTTTGCCGCCAAGTCTGAGCTGTCTGACTGTCCCACCCAGGCTGGGACTGGCTGTCTTTTCCAGGCTGCTGGATGAGGGGCCCAAGGGCAGCACCCAAGAAGAGAGTCCAAAGCATCTTTCATCTATCAGAGGGACCAGAGTGATGGGTGAATGCTGGGTCAGAAGCAAAGGGACTCTAAGCAAAGTCAGCAGGTGTGTGTGGCGTGGGGTGGGGGGTGGAGTCGACTTAGGAGGGGAGAGAGGAAGCATGCCGGAAAGATTCCCTGAGGGTCTGGAAAAGAGACGCAGAACCTGCCAGTGAGCATGGAGAGAGCTGTTAGAGCGACTCACTTGAATACAAGCAGCTTATAGAGCAATGACCTTACATTTTATGGAACGGAAGAGGTGTAGAGTGGCAATAATGGGCAGTAGGATATAGGTAGGAAGGTAGAATTCACGTATTTAAAAAGCTTTTATTGAATACTCACGTGCATGATAGCAACGCAAGATCGCCGCGTTAACGGAGTAGACAGATTCCAGGCTGGCACAGTTGGAGGTGGCTTTTAGCACATGGGTAACTTCTCACGGAGGGTTCTGTCTAATTACAAGAATGACAGGTATATAATTTCTTCTTTAATGATGCTGTTAAAGGTGGCAATTTTGAGTTAAGTACATACTCTGTAAGAGTTTCACCCCACATTTTGAAGTTGATACTTTTTCTTCACCATTAATGGACCCTACTGTGAGTTCCAATAAGTGAATCAAGTCAAGAAGTTCACCTTCATGATGTTTTTTAAAGGATAAATGAAATAAAAAACATTTGCGCTCAAGAGATCTTTATAGATCCTTTTTCTTTTGCAGGTACTTGTACCGTTTGGATGATAGTTCGCTCCCTTGAACTACTGAGAACTGACCTGAATTAGGGGACAGACGTGAAGACAATGGCTTGTCCTGCATGGCCAACCAGTTCTTGTATAGTCTTAATACTCCAAATGGAAATAAATTGCACTCTGGGGTTTTTATATGCATGTGAAACACGGGTGTTATTCTGTGTCATTGCACAGCACCAACCTATCTTTGCTCTTACACGTATGACAAATAACACTGAAGAAGTATTAAGCCACTGCAAAAACCTCTCTTTCAATAGATAGAGACAGAGACAGAGAGACAGGGAGAGAGATTGGTCTTTTACCAAACAGTAATGGTAGTGCCTTGCTCGCGTACAGCAAAATGCATCTGGGTCACAGAAATTTTGAGGTGGCAGGTTTGTTCTCTCTAAATAGATTAGTGTTTCAGACAAAACCACAGTTCCCCCTTTGCTGATATGTTTACACTTTCTTTATCTGACAGAAAAGAGGAAGTATTACAATATGGTGACGTCTCCTTAAATAACGACATGGCGAAATGTGTGACTCTGATAGGAAAAGTAAACAATTATGAATTCTTCATGCAATTTCTTTTTTTCTTTAAGTTTATGTATTTATTTTGAGAGAGAGAGAGAGAGAGAGAGTGAGTGAGGGTCAGAGAGAGAGGGAGAGAGAGAGAGAGAATCCAGCGGGCTCTGCACTGACAGTGAAGGTCTCGACGCGGGGCTCAAACTCACGAACCATGAGATCATGACCTGAGCCGAAATCAAGAGTCTGACGCTCAACTGACTCAGCCTCCAGGGCGCCTCTCTTCATGCAATTTTTTGAACTTTTGTTTTGTGGGAGGAAACAGTAAGACTTTTCAAAACTGGGCTTCTCAACGCAGCTCAAGTTTGTTTCAAAGAGCACATTTGTGAGGTACGTAATCTGATAGACTTACAGGGATTGGCTGGAGGCGAAACTATTTCTTTCACAAGGACAAAAACCTACCAAAAATATCTAACCGTAGCTTTGAAAGTTAATACAGTTGTCATAGAGTGAATGGGTCCAAAATCCTGAAGGGCACCTACTGTGTGCTGCACATGGTTCCAGAAGACACAGCAGTGAAGTCAGGAGCTTATATTCCAGACAGACCCCAGAAAAAAGCAAGTCTGGAAAAGTTAGCAGTGCTACGTAAATATAGGGGATTGTCACTTTACCTCAAACGACTGGAGCAAATCTTGAAAAAAAAACCTTTTATTCAGAAGAAAACGGATTTGGGTTAAAATTAAACCATTTCTGGGGCACCTGGGTGGCTCAGTCAGCTAAGCGTCCGGCTTCAGCTCAGGTCATGATCTCGCGGTTCACGAGTTCGAGCCCCATGGTGGGCTCTGTGCTGACAGCTCAGAACCTGAAGCCTGCTTCCTTCTCTCTCTGCCCTTCGCCTGCTCACACTGTCTCTCTCGCTGTCTCAAAAATAAATAAACACTAAAAAAAAAAAATCAATTTAGAGAAATAAAAAAATTAAATTAAATTAAACCGTTCCTGTTCCTTCTAGGGTGTCTGGCAAGATCAGCAAGGAGATCAGCAATGCTGAGCAGAGGGACAATTCTGGAGTTTAGAGTACACCAAGCATTGTGTAAAGAGGTTCTTCGCTTCTAATTAAATAAAATTACATGCGTGCATTTTGTCACTTAATACTGGCTAGTTTTGGCATTCTCAGTTATTGTCTTTCTAACTATTTAATAAGCGAGGAGCCCACATCACAACAGACACGGTGAGGCTCACAGGGGTCAGGGTTCCTCGAGGTCATCTGATCCAGGCTCTGCACTCTGACAGATGATCTCATCGGTGACCCTTGCCGAGGGATTTGCTTGACCATGAGGCTCTAGATACACTTGGTTTCTATGCACAGAAGCCCAATTCCGAAGTCCTGCAATTAGATAAGATTGTCGGAATCTTCTCTTCCCAGGATCTATGTTCCTCATCTTCCAGTTACGTGAATTTTTCTGACTGTCCCGTGACGGCTGAACCGGGAGGGTAACCTCGGGGTGACGGTGACTGCCAGTCTGGAGATTGGTCTTACGCCACCAGAAGGGTGGGCAGACTTCTCCGGCAAGATGGGCTGAATGTAAACAAAATTGAGTGTTAGATCATTTTGGAGCCTTTCCCCTGGAACAGCTGACGACAGGCATTGCCTGTTTCTGCCTTTGGCTGAAGCTGCCAGGCCATGTGGTGGGGGAGCGTGCGCCATATTGGGGGATTTCATTCTCCCTGTTTAACGGTTCTTAATGCTGTTGGCTCTCGGGGAAATTCAGGACAAGTTTCTTCTGTGGCTTCAGGGTTAGCCTGATTGGCAAGGGAGTCTGTCTGGCTGAGCACAAACTGAAGCCATTTGTTCGTTTGTGTGCTAGTAACCTTGTATTCAGGCACAGTTGTTCTAAGGATGGCAAAATGGAAGACTTCAGAATTTCTCATAATGTTGAATGGCTCTCCTCTTGGGACTCCTTAGGGTCTTAGCGGAGTCCCGTGTGCCACACTTACCCCCAGTTTTAGGCTTCTTTTTTCTTAAAATGCACAATCAGCTTCTAGATCCAAACTTACAATTTTTGATGGCCTTCCAGAATTTGTGAATGAATAGAACAGCAGTTAACAATGTCACTCACATTAACCCATTTACATCTACTGGAATCTGCCAACGTTCTCTTACGCTCCTGTCCAAGGGAGGCCTGGCATGTGAGCATATGAGGAAACATGTAGTACAGCAGAGCAAAGCCAGTACTGAACCAAGATTCCAGGAATGTGATAAAACCTGGCTATTGGGGACTGCGGGTCTTCCAGTGGGGACATGCCCCTTCTTGTATGGCCCAGGCCTGGCCAGATCCTTTCGTTGGGTTTCCTTCAGCACGGCTGAGAAAGGCAGTACTTTCCAAAAAAGAAGTTACTGAATACTGGGGGGAGGGGAGGAGCGGGGAAGGTGAATTACACACAGAGACTATCGTAATATCATTTATCCAATGATTCATTCAAAAAATATTCAGGGGCACCTGGGTGGCTCAGTCGGTTAAGCATCCACCTTTTGATTTCGGCTCAGGTCATGATCTCACCATTCATGGGTTCAAGCCCCACGTCGAGCTCTGTGCTGACAGCTCAGAGCCTGCTTGGGATTCTCTCTCTCCTTCTCTCGCTGCCCCTCCCCTGCCCTCTCTCTCTCTCAAAATAAATAAACTTAAAAAAATATTCATCAAGAATCTAGTATACACTGAAGACACAAATGGTGAATGACACTTTAAAGAGAGCTTGAGTCCCCACCACCAGCCCCTTAAGCTTATAGTTTTTAATACCCTTTGCTGATTTAAAAGACAAAACTGGGGCACCTGGGTGGCTCAGTCGGTTGAGCGTCCAGCTTCAGCTTGGGTCATGATCTCAGGGTCCATGAGTTCAAGCTCCACGTTGGGCTCTGTGCTGACAGCTCAGAGCCTGGAGCCTGATTCAGATTCTGTGTCTCCCTCTCTCTCTGCCCCTCCCCTGCTCTGTCTCTGTCTCTGTCTCTGTCCCTCTCTCTCAAAAATAAATAAACATTAAAATTTTTTTAAAAAATATAAAAACTATGTGCAAAATACAGGGAGACACAAAAAAAACAATTTTTTTTTACAATCACCCGTGTATAATTACAGGGGGGCACAAAAGAACCCTTGAAAAATATTCCCTGTGGTCCCTGTTCTCGTGGAGTTTCCATTCTAGTTGTAGAAGCTGTTCTTGGGAAGTTAGACAGGAAACAAATAAAGGTGACGTGTGTCAGCTGGTGCCATGAAGACAGGGCAGGTAAGAGGACGGAGGGAGGGAGGGTGAACTCTAGGCGGGGGGTGTGGGGTGGGTCAGGGAACACCTCCCTAAGAAGGCCCGCCAACTTCATTCTATCTCTTTCTAGTCCCAAAGGGCTGGCTCAACTTTGCAACACCTCGCTTCCCAGGCTCAAGCGTCCCCAAGCGATGGACCCACTTCATGGAGGCTGGTTTTGCAGACAACTTGGATTCCTACAGCGAAGGGCTGGCTCTTCTCTTCGATTGACCGGATACTTGCTTGTTGGTTCTACTTTCCGGTCTAGGAGCCTGTATTATGCCCACAAACTGAAACTTACTCTCTCCCCATCATGGAGGCTAGACGTCCAAAATCAGCGTGTCACAAACAGCATCATGCCTGTTCTGAAGCCTTCCGTAGAAGATCCTCCCTTGTCTCTTCCAGCTTCTCGTGGCCCCAGCAGTCATTCCAGTCTCTGCCTCTGTCTTCACGTGGACATCTTCCCTCCATGTCTATGTCTCTTCTCTTCCTAAAGGACACCAGTCATGTTGATTAAGGGTCCATCCTACTACAGTATGACAAGGAATTATATCTTCAATGACCCTTTTTCCAAATAGGGTCACACTCTCAAGTACTGGGATTAGGACTTCACCACAGCTTAAACAATTTTTTTTTTTATAATTTAAGTACAGTTGACATACAACGTTCCATTGGTTTTTGCACAACATGGTGGCTCAAGAATTCTTTTGTTTTTTTCTTATGAAGGCTCCATGCCCAATGTGAGACTAGAACTCCCAACCCTGAGATCAAGAGTTGGACACTCAACCAACTGAGCCACCCAGGTGCCACTGTGACTCAGCACTCTATACATCACTCAGTGCTCACACAAGAAGTATAGTCACCATCTGTCGCCATCCAACATTAGTGCAAGGCTTTGACTATATCCCCTATGCTGTGCTTTTCATCTCCATGACTTACTGATTTTATAGCTGGAAGTTTACACCTCTTAATCCCCTTCACCCATTTTGCCCATCCAACCCCTCCCCTGGGGCAACCACCAGAGTCTGTTTACGAGTCTTTTTCTCTTTTTGCTTGTTTGTTTTGTTTTTTAGAGTCCACATATAAGCGAAATCATATGCTATTTGTCTTTCTCTGACTGACTTATTTCACTTAGCATCATACCTTCTAGGTCCATCCATGTCGTTGCAAATGGCAAGATTTCATTCCTTTTTATGGCTGAGTAATATTCCACTGGGAGTGTGTATATACAGCACATTTTTATCCATTCATTTACTGATGGCCACTTGAGTTGCTTCCCAATCTTGGCCATTGTAAATAATGCTGCAATGAACATGGGGGTGTGAGTTGTAGAAGTTCTTTATATGTTTTGAATATTAACCCGTTATCAGATAAATCATTTGCAAATATCTCCTCTCTCACGTTCAGTAGGTTGCCTTTTCATTTTGTTAGTGGCTTCCTTTGTTTTGCAAAAACTTTTTACTTTGGTGCAGCCCTTACAGTTTATTTTTGCTTTTGTTTCCCTTGCCTGAGGACATATATCTCAAGTATGTTGCTAAGGCTGATGTCCAAGAGATAATGCCTGTTTTCTTCTAGGAGTCTCGTGGTTTCACGTCTCACATTCACATCTTCAATCGATTTTGAATTCACTTTTGTAAATGGTGTAGGAAAGCAGTCCAGTGCCATTCTTTGGCATGTGGCTGTCCAGGTTTCTGCACACCATTTGTTGAAGAGACCACCTTTTCCCCTTTGTATACTCCTGCCTCATTTGTCATGGATGAGTTAACCATATATGCATGTGTTTATGTCTGGGCTCTCTGTCCTGTTCCATTGATCTGTATCAACGTATCTTTTAGGGAGGACACAATTCAACCAAAAACAGAGACCAAGGATGCAGCCCTTGTTTTCTTCCCAAAACAAGTGACTGGGTCAGGAGTGACTGACATCGTGATAAATGAGCACACACACTGAGAATTTCTTTGTGCCTCCATAGGAGGCTGGTTGTACGGCAAGCCTTTGTGTGGGAAGCACGATATTCCTATAATCTGAGTAACACCGTTCGGTCATGGGAGAACGATGAAGGTCAAACTCTTGGTTTATTACTAACTACATGTTGATTGGTAGTATACAAGGGAATGTCGATCTGAAGAAACTAGAGACTTCTTGTTTCATTTTCTTAAATTTATAGTGATTGTAAGAATAACTAAACACTTCCTGAGCACGTTAGGGGCCAAGTACAGCTGACCCTGGAGCAACGTGTGGGTTAGGAGACGAACCTTCTACAATAGTCGAAAATCCACGTGTAACTTTCGACTCCCCCCAGACTCAACTACAAATAGACTACTCATGACCAGAAGCCTTACTGATGACGTATATAGCCGATTGACACATATGTTGTATGTTATACGCATTTTTTCCCATATTCTTACAATAATACTAGAGAAAAGCAAATGTTTTTAAGAAAATAGTAAGAGAAAATACATGTACTGTACTGTGGTACATTTATTTTTAAAAATCTGCATATAAGTGGACACGTGCAGTTCACACCCAAGTTCAAGGGACGACTGTACTATCCCAAAGTGTTCTATACAGATTAAGCATTTCATTTCCCAGAGAGCACTACGGCATAAACCTACCGTCTTTTTGTATATTGCAAACGAGGAAACAGAGGCAAGGAGTGGTTACGTAACTTGCTCCAAGCCGTGTGGGGCAATAAAACGAAGACAACTTTGCAAATCCCTATAACTTTTCCCTGCTTCTGTACCAGAAGCATTATTTTAATTTTTTTAATGTTTATTTATTTTTGAGAGAGAGAGAGAGAGAGAGAGAGAGAGCGAGAATGAGCGGGGGAGGGGCAGAGAGAGAGGGAGACACAGAATCGGAAGCAGGCTCCAGCTCTGAGGTGTCAGCACAGAGCCGGACACGGGGCTCGAACTCACGAACCTCAAGATCATGAGCCAAAGTTGGACACTTAGCCGACTGAGCCACCCAGGTGCCCCATATAGGGTTGTGTATAATCACAAAGGGTAACAAATCTGAACCTCTTCGGTAATTATTTTTAAACCACTCAGGACAGGGGTCCATCTCAGGTATACATTCATTCTCCTGATTGTAAGCAAACACCAGTTAATAAAATTAAGCAAAAGCAGGAGGTGACTAGATAAAGGTGGTGAGCGCAGAGCCTTTCACGTTGCATTATGTGAACATCTCATTCGTTCACCTGGATTCCAGCAACTGAAACCTGGTCTGTGACTTTAGCACAATAACTTAAATTTTTTTTTTTTTTGTAAACGGAGAACACAGCCACTTAACAATAAAACACAAATGCCCTCCCTTCTTGTGGCATGAGATAAAGAAACATGACTTACATGATAAATTTTAAAGCCGAATTGCTTCGACTCATACGTTTATCTGTCATAAAATGTACTGTCTCTATATTTATGTTAAGAGACACGTACACGGTTGTTACTGCTTACTGATGGTTGCGGTATATAATAGAGCAGTAATCGGTCTTTTCCATGACTTTGCAATTTGGAAAAGGTATCAGCAGTCACACTGACCACATACTCAATGTCCAGAAGGCAGGCAGAGGTGAAGGACCTTTGAGGAGGGAGGGATCAATCACTCTGGGGACATGTAAGAACAAGAACATTCAGGGGGCGCCTGTGTGGCTCAGTTGGTTAAGTGTCCCACTCTTGGTCAGGTCATGACTCACGGCTCGTGAGATCGAGCCCTGTGCCGGGCCCTGCGCTAATAGCCTAGAACCTGCTTGGGATTCTCTCTCTCCTTCTCTCTCCGCCCCTCCCCGAGCTCATGCTCACTCTTTTCTCTAAATAAATAAATAAATAAATAAATAAATAAATAAAAGAAGGAGAACATTCAGCTCAGTCAGAAAGGAAAGCCCACAGTTCAAGGGAGAGAGCTTTACCGAAGACAGTCATCTCACGCTTCCAGCACGGCCATATTGAGCCAGCCAAAGTTCAAGTTCACCTGTTTCTCGCAGCATTAAGTTAGAGAAAAACACCACAATAATGGTAGGCCGATTTTCATTCTTACGAGCAGTGTCCTTCCACTTTGTTCCTACCTTGGACTGTTTTTTTCTTTCTTGAGTTCCGGAGTTACTGTCACCTTTGGAAAACTTCTGCGTGTGGTTGTTCCTCTGAATATTGCGCTACTATTCTTGAAAGTATCTACAAAGCCAGTCAAAACGAAGGAGGAAAACTAGCATTTATTAGACCCCTCTGACGTGTTTGGCACTATTCTGAGTGTGTTACTCGGGCTGTGAATTTTAGGCCCCAATAACAACTCGGTGTGTGTGTGGGGGGGCCCTATTATCATCCCAGTGTCCAGATGAAGGAGTAGATGATGAGAAAGAGACGCTCTGGGGTCTGCAGAGTCGTGAGGTGAATGGCAGTTTGTAAATCCTCGGCCTCTCTGTTCTCTTCCCCTCTGTGAGCCTGTCGCTGCATTACCCTTGCTAGAAAATTCTGCTGTCAGTGCTAAGCTACAATAATAACAGAATAAAATAACACAACAGACAACTATGCATTGTACTCCTGGCATGGATCGTCATTTTTTTAAATCAATTCTTTGAATTTTATTTAATTAATGAATTTATTTTTTTATTATTGTTTTTAAGTTTTTATTTTGATAGAGACAGAGCATGAGCGGGGGAGGGGCAGAGAGAGAGGGAGACAGAGGATCCCAAGTGGGCTCCATACTGTCAGCACAGAGCCTGACGCAGGGCTGAGATCACGACCCGAGCCGAAATCAAGCCTCGGATGCATAACTGTCTGAGCCGTCCAGGCACCCCTAATCATGGATCATCATTAAGTGTACCCCTAAAATAGCAGCTCTAACAAGCCTCCGCGGTGTGTTCTCTGTCCCGTTCCTTGCCACAGTTTGACGGTAAATATGTTACACTAGAACAGGTGCTTTTGTGAAGGAGCTGTTAGAATTATAGAAGAGTGTGATATCGGTACATAGTAATTCGGGGAAGAGAGAGCAAGATATCCCCCAAGAAGATAAAGGAAATCAAATTGCCCCCTTTGAGGCTCAGTCTGTTAAGTGTCTGACTTCGGCTCAGGTCGTGATCTCATGGTTCGTGAGTTCGAGCCCCGCATCAGGCTCCATGCTGACAGCGTGGAGCCTGCTTGGGATTCTTTCTCTCACCCTCTCTCTCTCATGCTCCCCCACTCATGCTCACACACTCTCTCTCTCTCAAAAATAAGTTAATTAACTATTAAAAATATTTTTAAAAAATAAAAAAAATGTTATTTCAGGGCGCCTGGGTGGCTCCGTCGGTTAAGGTCTTCCTTATCCGGCTTCGGCTCAGCTCATGATCTCATGGTCTGTGAGTTCGAGCCCCACGTCGGGCTCTGTGCTGACAGCTCAGAGTCCAAAGCCTGCGTCCGATTCTGTGTCTCCCTCTCTCTCTGCCCCCTCCCTCACTTGCACTCTGTCTCTCTCTCTCTCAAAAATAAACATGAAACACATTTTTTAAAATTATCCTTTGAATGACAGAGGAATGAAATTCACCCATGTCATGGGTAGACTTGACCATCGGTGCGAGTGAACTGAGAGACCGTGCATCGAGAAGTTGGAAACGCCCATGTATCGCTCACAGTGACCCGGAAGCAATCTCAAGAGAGCCAGCCTGGTTGTAGTTTCACCAACAAAAACCCAGTCTGCTGTGCTGGGCCCTGCCTGGACTGACCTTGCGCTCCAATTGGCAGCCGTGAACCTTTTCTCCCTGGGAAAGGAATTCAGGGACCGGGAGCCGGCAGTGTTTGTCTCGCACAGACTGTCCTGTTGTGAGGCAACTGTGAGCCATCAGGCGTCTCAGGCTCGGATGAAATCTCTCTCCAAACAATTCCCGCCCTTCAAACTTCGACTTAGTGTTCATCAAGCAGTCTTTTGGTCATTCCATTTCCCAGATACCTCAGCCCCAGAAAAGGGGGTGCTCTGGATAGGAGTCACGGGGATCCTAGCAAAAGCAAGGAAACGTCCAGGACTGTAAGTCAATACATTAGAATTGAGGTTTGTGTCTATAAACTTTTTACGAATGTGCTTCCTACAAATCAGTCTCCTGGAGACGGATGAGCGCTGGGGTCCTGGCACGGCTCAGTTTCTGGACTGAGACTAGAGCCAGGTTCGTGGTGCTGTCACCCTGAGCGTGTCTGAGGGGCTGCCGGCCAGATGCCTTTGCTCTCAACGCTCTTCTTTCCAACCTTCGAAAACAAGCGCAATGGTTGGCCACGTAAATGTCAGGAAACAAGTAAAAAGTCCGAGAAGGTAAGCAAACTTCTCAGAAGGCTAAAAGTGAATCTGATGGCACACGACTTGAGAGAATAATAGGAACCACATAATTCAGAGAAGTGACAAAGAGGGGGGCACCTGGGTGGCTCAGTCGGTGGAGCGTCCGACTTCGGCTCAGGTCATGATCTCACGGTTCATGAGTTCGAGCCCCGCGTCGGGCTCCGTGCGGACAGCTCGGAGCCTGGAGCCTGCTTCGGATTCTGTGTGTCTCTCTCTCTCTCTGCCCCTCCCCCGTTTGTGCTCTGTCTCTCTCTCTCTCTGTCTCTCTCTCCAAAATAAATAAACATTAAAAAAAAAGTATTCAGAAGACAGCGTCAGAGAGATGTTGTAACGCACAGCCTGAACACCTTTGGGTTTCAAGGCGGCCGGCTTCTCGACCAGTGCGAATAGCACCATTGCTCATTCGTGCCCCTTATCTGGAGAGT
The DNA here is from genome assembly GCF_018350175.1 of Felis catus. Lineage (NCBI taxonomy): Eukaryota > Metazoa > Chordata > Mammalia > Carnivora > Felidae > Felis > Felis catus. The sequence goes on from NC_058384.1 coordinate 3,216,992, forward strand.
CCCTTCCATTAACTTGTTGCAAACACATGAGATAATGGCAGCAATTATGGGGGAAGGTATTTTTTATTCAGGTTCATGAAGCTGGAAACGCTTTGTTTCTCTTTCATATCGCAACTGCGTTTTGTTTCCTGTCTAATCACCCATGTTGATGTTTTAAAGTGGCCAGGAGAATAGGTTTTCTTTATTCTGCTCGCAGTTGTGTCATAAAGGGTAATTAATTCCCTTCGGGTTGAAGTGGATGGGACACAGGAACTCAGGAACCCCGCGGGCTGTTTAGGTTTGCCAACACGAGATGTCACTTTGAGCAAAAATCCCATTGAAACACGCTGGATTAGGTCATTTCGAAGGGCCCCCTGACTCTGGTATTCTGTGATTTATGTATGAAATTATATAGTAGGTGGGTTAACATTAAGAAATCAATGACTAGCTGGGGCACCTGGGTGGCTCAGTCGAATAAGCGTCCGAAGCTCAGTTTCGGCTCGGGTTGTGATCTCATGGTTTTGTGAGTTCGAGCCCGGCATCGGGCTCTGCGCTGACAGTGCAGAGCCTGCTTGGGGTTCTCTCTCCCTCTCTCTCTACCCCTTCCCTACTCACACTGTCTCTGTCTCTCTCAAAATAAATAAACTTAAAAAAAAAATCAACGACTAGCAACTTAAAAAAAAATCTTACTGCAATGACGGACCGTAGCCCGATATTCACGTAGAACAATGCATCGAAAACGATAGAGAAACATGTTCCGTGCTATCACTCATTGTTCTTATCTACCCAGCTTAAATAAGTCATCTGATGTCCAACAAAACATAAGCAATAGCAAACACTTGGTAGAAGTTTGAAGTTTACTACATATTTTTACACATAGTCCTCACAACAGATGGAGAAACTGAGGCTTGGACAGTCTGAGGTCTTTTTGCACAAATGCACTGATACCAAAGATAGCCCAGTCATCAGGATTCACATGTACATCTGCTTCCTGTGAATTCAGTGCTTTTGTGTTTCAACACGCCGCTTCCCAAAGTGTTTCACACATTTGAGGAAAGTCTCAGAATACCGCCTTCAACCACATGCTGTAGATACCTGCCCTCCCTTGTGTGTGCGTTGAGGCTGGTCTAGAGTAGGATATGACTTGGGCTGACCTGGCCTGTGGGCCTGATGGTCTGGGGGGACTTGAAGGATGGCCTAAAGTTGGGAGTTCCAGATCTCCTCTTCTCCAGGAGGCTGACAATATGCAGGTTTGAAGTCTGTCGGCAAAAATAGCAAAGGAAAGAAAGGATTCTAATTAAATACCGTTAACAAAGCCAGTGGGTTCTTAAGGACCCTGCCTGCAACTGTCATTGAATGGCTTATGGAGATTTATTCTACGTAACAGATGGTTTCCAGTTCAGCTGGACTCACACCCAAGTTGGCCAAGGTTGGTTTCCGTGCATCTCTTTGTCCTTCGTGGTTCTGCCTCATGACTCCACCCAAGTCTTTTGGTGTCGGTGGGACTATAATTACTTCTTTGAAACCTTCATGGTCTATATTTATTATTTTGGGGTGGGGAGGGGGAGAAATCTGCATGATGTTTAAACTGAGAGATTCTTGATTTTCCAATCTTTGGGTTTTTTTAATTTATTATTTTTAATTTTTTATGTTTACTTATTTTTCAGAGAGACAGAGAGACAGAGTGTGAGCAGGGGAGGGGCAGAGAGAGAGGAAGACACAGAATCTAAAGCAGGCTCTGGGCTCTGAGCTGTCAGCACAGAGCCCAACTCGGGACTCGAACTCACAAACCATGAGATCATGCCCTGAGCTGAAGTCGGATGCTTAACTGACTGAGCCACCCAGGCACCCTTCCAATCTTTGAACACTAACTCAAAAAGACAGAATCTTGGGGTGCCTGGGTGGCTCAGTTGGTTAAGCAACCAACTCTTGATTTCTGCTAGGGTCATGATCTCACAGTTTGTGAGTTCGAGCCCTGCATCAGGCTCTGTGCTGACAGCGTGGAGCCTGCTTGGGATTCTATCTCCCTTTCCCTCTGCCCCTCCACCCCCTCAAAAATAAATAAACATTAAAAAATATTTTTTAAAAATTAAAAAGACAGGGATTCTTACACCATGGCTCTGCTGGGTCTCTCCTCACCCTCTTCTTTTTAGAGTTAAGGTTTCCACTGTCTACCCTGCCGAGGAGACAGCTACCAGCTTTATTTACTAAAGATTTTTCAAGTGTCTGTTTCCTGAAAGTTGCCCCATTGAAGAGGCAACACATGCTTGTCTTAGATGGGATTGAAAGAGCCAACGAGTGTTGTGCACGTCCCCCAGAAAACGTAGAAACCTCCCAGCCATACAAAAACATAAGTGCTGTGGGAACGGTGTAGGGTAAGGGGGTGTTTTCTATTTGTACTTTAACCAAAGTCGTCGACTATATTTAACACCTGAAATTCGCCAAGTGTATCCAACCCTCTTGTCCACCATCTGTGGCAAAGGTAAGGAAGGGTAGTCATCTAACTTTAAAATTACACCCTTTAAAATAAGAGAATGTAGAATCGTACAAACAAAAGAAATCTGAGAGATTTCTATTATTCAAAAATAGCCAAACATAAAAGTAGCAGGCTTTCCTTAAAAGTGCCTTTTGCCCACCTGGTGGGAAATGAGTCTGTGACCCAACCCATTCTTTGGAATACATGGCTTGACCAAAACCAGAATGGGATGCTAGAATATTCCCACGACTGGCTAGGGCACTGAGTGTTCATTGTAATTATCAGTAAGATATTTGAGAAAGAGTTGTAGCACTCTTTGATTTGAAAGGAGGTTTTAGAAAAAAAAAATATTTCAAACGAAAGTTAATTTTTCCTTTCATTCTGTTCTCCTGATTGCATTGCTGAAGGACACAGGTACTGGTCTTATCAAGCTTTGTATCCCCAGTGCCTTGAGTAACAACCAGCCTATTGAAAACACTCAAATAATATTTGCTGGAATGAACAAATGAATGAACGAATGACGGAGAACAGGAACAAAACTATACTGAAAAATTCGATTTGACAATTATGATTTAGAATCTTAAGGATGTGGGGCGCCTGGGTGGCTCAGTCGGTTAAGCCTCCGACTCGGTTTTGGCTCCGGTCATGATCTCACAGTTTGTGAGTTTAAGCCCCACATCAGGCTGTGCGCTACCAGCCCAGAGCCTGCTAGGGATTCTCTCCCCCGCCGCCCCCCCCCCCCCCCCCCGTCTCTGCCCCTCCCCCACTCACACTCTGTCTCTCTCAAAATAAATAAATAAACGTAAAAAAAAATTTCTGTGTTGTTTTCTTCACTAAGCAGGAATTATGTGGTCTACTAATAAATAATTCACTTCTGAACCCTGAAGGTCTTCTACGTTGAAACTTATCTTCAGGAGGAGACTGCCTTAGGCTATGCTGAACTTTATTCTGGACATTCCATTGCGGCTCTATACATAGGGCATCCTCGTGAACATCTTGCTTTGATTTTCCCAGACACTTCACGGTGAAAAACTGATACCATGTCACCTACACCTTTCTCCAATCAAATCCAACAAGTCTCCCTGAAGTTTATTAAAAAACCAGACAGAGGACCCCAGGAGGAGTAGAAGAAGCAAAAGGGAAAACAAATCCACAGTTTTTCATCCAAACCATGCAGAGATATTGTTTTGACTAACGATTTAAAACACTTCAAAAACTGAAAGTACCATGCAAATGCCACGGTTGATCAAGGACACGTGCGCCCAACGGGATTAAAATACGTTTATGAGAAAGAGAGGCTGAGGATCTAATGAACCAGGCACGAAGCAATTGCTAAAACGGGTGACCTATTCCCTCAATGCAATATCAGATTTGGCCGTGGTCATTTCCATGACTTTTCAGCTCTGCAGAGCCGACTTCTCTGAGCTGGGTTTCCTTAGAGGCCGGGAGCTTCAGACAAGTGAGGGATCTGTGACTTCAGAGCAGTATTTGCAACACCACTGACTAAAAGCAGCTTGTTAACTATTATGTGCCCTCTGGAATCTGGTATAACAGCGCTCTAAGGCAATCGCGAGTCTTGAAAAGGCAAAGGTTGAAAACAAAAATGCAGTGATATGTGTGTGGCAGAATTTCAAGATCTGTCATTAAAATGGTGTTTGGTCGGGGGTGGGGGGGGGATTAAGGAACAGAGAAATCAGAACCTTGACAGTTTTAGTTAAAATGTATAGATTTGGGGGCACCTGGGGGGCTCAGTCGTTGAGCGGCCGACTTCAGCTCAGGTCATGATCTCGCGGTTTGTGGGTTCAAGCCCTGCATTGGGCTCTGTGCTGACAGCTCGGAGCCTGGAGCCTGCTTCCGATTCTGTGGCTCCCTCTCTCTCTGCCCCTCTCCCACTCATGCTCTGTTTCTCTTGCTCTCAAAAATAAATAAACATAAAAAAATTCTTCTTAAATGCATAGATTTTAAGAAGTGATATTGGGAGAGGAAAATGTGAAAGAAAGGGAGAGGCAGAAAGGGAAATAATTTTTAAGAAGAGATTAATTATGATATCATGTTTATGACAAATACTATCATTGTTTAGAGAAAGAAAATATGTGGCTTTTTTGGGTATCCCTCATTTAGAACATTTTTCAGGTGCATAAACACTGTTTTAATGACAGAAATATATTACTTTTCTTCTTTAAAAACTGTAGATTTGATTTAATGTCTTTATTTTTTTAATGTTTATTTTTGAGAAAGAGAGAGCGTGAGCAGGGGAAGAGCAGAGAGAGAGGGAGACAGAATCCGAAGCAGGTTCCAGGCTCCGAGGTGTCAGCACAGAGCCCGACGTGGGGCTGGAACTCACCAACCGTGAGATCATGACCCGAGCCCAAGTTGGAGGCTTAATCGAATGAGCCACACAGGCGCCCCTGATGGGGAGTGGGAGGGTGGGTGATGGGCATTGAGGAGGGCACCTGTTGGGATGAGCACTGGGTGTTGTATGGAAACCAATTTGACAATAAATTTCATATTAAAAAAATAATATCTTTTTTTATAAGGAAAACAAATAAAATCCATTCCAAAGTATTTGTGGAAAATCATTTGACCATCCGTTTCCCCATCTATAAAATGAGTTGTTTGGCCTAACTATCTCTAGGGTCCTTTTTAATCTAATATTGCATATTTTGCTTCGAATGGTGAAATTGATAAAGACATACTAATTCACTAAACAATTATCTTATTTACACGTTGGCATTATACCATCTCTGGAGATGTCATGGGGAACAAGAAAAATAAGATTCTTCACTCACCAAGCTGATTGTCAATTGGAGAAATCCAGGCTGGGCACTGCTGGTTATAACCCATAATCTCTACAAAAATGATGAAAATGTAACTGTTCAGGGCAAATGATCGCCTCTCTTTGAGTCTGGCAAGCTCCACTCGTTGTTGTTAAAGTAGCAAAGCTCCCTGCCCCCACCCATTTCTTTGTAAAACAAACCAAAATCTAAATCACAATACTTCAACGAGATTCTAAAAGTCCCTGAAATCAGATGGTCGTTGGTGGCTCCCAGGATGCTGGGCTGGTATTGAAATATTGCCTTTTAAATAAAACATTCCAAATGGAAGCGGGAGGGGCCATGTCATTATCATTTTCTAGGCTTTCTACCGAAAGAAACCCCCTGAAAAAAACAAAAAACCAACCTGTTGACCATTACAGGTAAAGAGGGAATGAAGTTCTGAGCCGGGCACATACTTCTCCTTAATCTCTGCAACAGCCCCGCAAAGGAAGTGAACAACATCATCCTTTCTCCCCAGTTAAGAAAACAGGCTCAGAGAGCGAAGAAATTCAGTTAAAGTCATGTTGCCAGAAAGTAGCGAAAAGGATTAAAAACCCAAGTTTTTCTGGCTCCAAATGACCATAGTCTTTTCACTACACAATGCTTCCTCCAATAAGGGAAAGGTTTGAAGCTGCCTTTACTAAGGTCCATTCTGGGGAACACTAATGAGGCAAGATGATCCAGGAGGGAGCCTAGATGGAATCCACGGTCACGTAACTCCGGGCAATGCCAAGCACATTAAAGGCGGTAAAATATTACATGAAGGAAATGTGTGATTTTGTTTAGTCAGCTTTTCCCCAAACTCATCTGACTACCAAGCCCAGATTGTTTTTTCCATTTAATACACCTTGTTGGAGGAAAGCATCCTCGAGACTTTTGACTGGAAAGCTGGGGCTTTTGGTGAATGTGCCAAGCTCTGCCTCTAGACTTCTTCCCAGCCTGCACTTAACCTGCAGGTTAACCTCCAGCCCAGCCATCCCTGCTGCAGACTGGCATCCCCCATGGCCACATCCTTCTATCCTGGCCGTTTCTCCCATCTAATGGCGTCTTGTGAAAATACGAGTTTTTCATAAACATTCATTTCTATAGACTTGAGTCAACCGGGAGATTGTTGTAGGAGGAAATCAAGGACCTCCCTTCAGTCAACAGGTTTTCACTCTGATTCCAACCCAAAGTTTCATGCATCTTCCTAGTTTACTACTCACTAAATGTGTGAGTGCCTTCACCCCCTTCATTATTCTACATTCTTTTAATTTTTTTTTCAACGTTTATTTATTTTGGGGACAGAGAGAGACAGAGCATGAACGGGGGAGGGGCAGAGAGAGAGGGAGACACAGAATCGGAAACAGGCTCCAGGCTCCGAGCCATCAGCCCAGAGCCTGACGCGGGGCTCGAACTCACGGACCGCGAGATCGTGACCTGGCTGAAGTCGGACGCTTAACCGACTGCGCCACCCAGGCGCCCCATTTTTTTTTTCTACATTCTTAAAGTCCTAATTTAGCTTTACACCTCCGACAAGGTGAAACGACCAGTCAATAAAATAAGAAATAACCACGAAAAAAAAAAATACACATTAATAGTTCTTGAAGCTAACAAATAATTTGGCATATGCTTAGTTCAATGAAAAGAGGGAAAAGGGTTGAATGAGAGCTTTGAAGTGAAAATTCTGTTTTCAAATGAAATTAAAATAAACAACTAGCAGTTATAAGGGAAGCACTTAAAAAAACGTATAAGATTGGGGCACCCGGATGCCTCAGTCGGTTGAGCAATCGACTCTTGATTTAGGCTCAGATCATGATCTCACCGTCCATGGGTTCGAGCCCCGCATAGGGCTCCTCACTGTCGGCTCAGAGCCTGCTTGGGACTCTCTCCCTCTCTCTCTGCCCCTCCCCCCCCCCAATAAACTTAAAAAAAGTAAGCCATCTCTCAAAAATAAATAAACATTAAAAAAATGTAAGGTACATTCTGCTTTCATGGTAGCTGGGTGACAGGGGTGGTGGACGGATGGACAGAGTTGGAGGCAGACAGGGAAACAGACATAAAATAATACAATTAGCATATTTTCAGCGCCAGTTCTTAATAATTCATGTGGGCTGACCCTGAAGGGAGACTCAGCCTAGGGAGAGAGAAAAAGGGACGAGGGAGAGAGAAAAAAGGCTCGAGCTGGGCCCTGAAGGATATTGAGGTTTAGACAGGCGGAGAGGCTGGGGGACAGTGAAAGGCAAAGATACGTTTGGGGGAGAGTCGATACGGGATTTGTCAAGCCCACTGGCCAAGAAAGAATTCTTGAGACACTTCACAGCGAGGAAAGATGTTTTTATTACGGCATGGGGAGAAGATCCGTGGGCAGAGTCGCATTGTGATTGTCAGGAGTGACGGATCATACAGGGTTTTCTACCCTATGGAGGTGGAGGTGACTAGGGCTCCAGGAGATTGAGTCCAAGGTTCCTGGAGGTCTGTTATTAAGATTGTGTTTTCCTTGTAAATCATTAAGACTGTAGCGGAGTTTCAAGTCCTACATGACTGTGATCTTTATCGGTTGACCATTCGTTCTTCCTTTGCTTCGTTCTTAGCGGTTACTGGTACCTGAGGAATCCCCCCTCAAGGGGGGTGGGTTGTGCAGTGTCAGGGCCCGATTTGCCCTCAGTTTGCCTTTTGCCCCCATCAGAGTGAAGAAAGGATCCTCACAGCTACAGAGGGAAATCAGGAAGGACAGGTAGGGTTGGTCCAGATTTTAGATAGCCATACAGAAACCATCCTGCTGGTAAGGACGGAAGGAAAGGTTAAAATCTGACTTAGGAAGTCCATTAAACTGCATAGTAAGTACGAGGAGATAGATTTTTGAATTTTACAACTGGCAGGGCCCTTAGAGAAAAGCTAACAGATGTCTGTGTAACCCATTAGTCAATCCTCTAATCCAGTCCCCTTTACTCTACACATCTGATAACTGAAGCCCAGAGAGGTCACTCGATTTTCCGAACGTCACAAAGCTTCGGGAGCAGGAAACCAGAATCTAGAACTCCTGTCTTCCGACTACCAAGACGTTTAGTAGTCATGAATGTGGCCAAAGAAAGGAAGTGTAGGACAGGGGCAAGGCCCTGACACAGGCACATTTGCCAAAGGGGTGGTTTCTGTTTGAAAAAGTCTGTTTAAAATAATTAAGACAAACAGCCAAAGACCCCTTTTAACTGCTCCGCCACAACTTAGCCCAGCACCTTTGCAAATACGTGATGTTCAGAGGCTGCTGTCAGTAAAGACACCAAAATTACAGAAAAAAAGGAAATTATATTTCTACAAGGCAGCATATCTCAAAAGACATACGGGAAAGAGTAACAGAAAAGGATAAACTTTCCTGATTAAAAAAAGCGGCCTGCTAGGATCTTCCCTTTACCCCACGTTATGATCCTTTTATTGTTTACGATTAGGGACATACTAGGCATCTAATCGCTTGAAACGTGTTTGGGCACGAAAACCACCACAAGCTGAGGCGCCTCCCATGGGGGCAAAGACGGTCACGCGGCCGCTAGCAAGCGGGGCCACCTGCTAACGTGGCGACGACTCTCCCGCCACAGCGGCGCTCCCTCCCCCCGCCCGCGGGGCGGCGAGGAGGGCGGGTCCCGGCCGGCGCCGCGGACCGCGGGCAAAAAGACTACCACTCCCGACTCCGCGCGGGCCTGCGCGCCCGGCCGCCGCAGGCGTGTGGCGCGCAAGGCATGGCGGGACTCGTAGTTTCCATACACACACACGCCCCGCCCCCGCCTCGACCCCCGACCCCGTCAGCGCTTTGGAGGCGGGGAGATCCTGTTTTATGTAAATGACCGGCCCTTCCCCAGCCGGCTTCCCTTTCCTCCCTTACCCTCCCCCCACCACCTCCTCCGAGAGTTTGAAAATTCCCGCGGAGCAGGCGCCGAGGCCTCTACACTCGCGAGAACTCAGGCCTCCGCGCCGCCATCTCCTTCCCCCGCCGCCCTCCCTCCGCTCCCCGCGCCCCGGCACCCCGCCCCTGCCCCCTGCCCCCCCAACCCGGGTCCCGCCCCGCCCCTCCCCTCCCCTCCCGGGTATATAGGACTCGGTCGGTCGGCCCAGGGTAATGCTCAGAACAGGGCTGGCGGCGTCAGCGTCGGGGACGCCGAGTCGCGGGGAGGAGGACCCGGAACCGCCGCGGCGTTTGAGTCGCTGAACGGCGCGCCGGCCTGCAGCCGGCGGAGGCGCCCGCAGGGCTGTGGGGCTGCCGCGGCCGGCGAGGTCGCGGGCGGAGGCTGGAGGTTCGGTGCGGCGGCGGCGGCGAGCGCGCCCTGCCCGTGGCGGCGGCCGTGTCTCCCGGGAGATGCTGTGACGGCCCCGCGCGGGAGGAGCTCGCGCCCGGCCTCGCGCCCCCTGCACTCGGCCGTCCGCCCTGCGCAGGTAGGGGAAGGGCGGGAGGGGCCGGGCCGGCGCGCGAGGGCGGGTCCGCGCGGCCTGGGCCGCAGGGCCGCGGGCCTCCCCGCGCGCGGCCGGGGCGGCGGCCGGCGGGCGGACGCGGTTGGCGGCGGGGGGCGGTGCGTTCCGGGTCGGGGGGGGGGGGCCTCCGGCAGCGGGTTACATAACCACCTCCCGGCAGAGCGGCAGCACATGGCGGCGGAGAGGCGTTGCGGGGTCCACCCCCCACGACTTCCCCGCCGGCGTCCCGCCCGCGCCGTTCTCCGGGGCGGTGGAGACCTTGGCCGGCCTGTCCCCGGCCGGGCCTGCGGGGCCGTGGGGCCGCTCCTGCGCCGGCGTGCGCTCCACATGCTCCTGGGCCTGGCTCGGGTGAGTGGGGGCGCGGGGAGTGGAAAAGTGCGG